>NC_091950.1:20966607-21327440 GCF_031021105.1 Erythrolamprus reginae
CAATAATGAATTTGCCATTGAACAGCAATGTCTATCCTTTGGCTTCATTTAGTTTTGTACATAAACATATAAAGATATTTAGGCCATCTAATACAACCCCTACTTAGAGCAGAAGTTCAAATTAAAGCATTCCCAACAGATGAATGATTGGATATGCCTGGATATATCCATCAAAGGATTGGATATCCACCACCTCCCTGGGGAATTGATTCCAAATTCTACACTGTTTTCCCATATAGAATATCCCCAGTCCCTGTGAATGCTATCTCTGAAATTCTAAGAAATAGGGAACGTTATTATTATATACTAACAACTCAATGGAACAGATGAGATACTGAATAGAAATCCTCAAAATGAGAGATGAGGCTGATTTTTTTAATCAAACAATTTTATATTTAAGGTGGCAGCCCTGGAAACCAAGTTAAAACCATACCTTGTGTTTGCGATTCTATCTCGCCATTCTTCTGATAGGAAATCACCTCTTTCCAGCTAAAAATGGATTGAAGAAAAAAGGAGCTTGAAATTTCAATTTACATTAAGTCACTTTTCAGATGTCTCATCCAAACATATTTATTACAACACAGAGTAGAGAAGAGGGAGAATCTATGTTTTTTAAAAAAATTGTTGAATGCTAAGGCATCAAAAACATGGTATGAAAGAGAACATAATCCATTTGCAAAATTCATTTGTGCTTTTAACACAATCATTTACTTGTTTAGTAAAGTACATACAAGGCTGCTTCCTCCCCCACCCCAACATTAAAAACACACAAGCAACTACACAAAGTATAATTAAAAGAGGACTGAAGAGTAGATTTACAGATTAACAGAGTGAGAAAGGACCCTGTAGGTAATCTAGTCCACCACCACCCCATTTAAGCAGAGACCCTACATCTTTCTGACAAATGCCAGTCTCAAGTGATGACTCTTCTTGAAAGATTCAACTTCCAAAGGTAAGCTGTTCCACTGGTTGATTGTTCTCACTGTCAGAAGGCTCCTCATTATTTACAAGTTGAATCTTTCCTAACTCAGTTTCCATCCATTATTCCTTGTCTGGCCCTTCAGGTGCCTTGGAAAATAGCTTGACCCCTCTCCCCTCTGTGGCAGCCCCTCAGATATTGGAACACTGCTATCATGTCTCCCCTGGTCCTTCTCTTCACTAAACTATCCATGCCCAGTTCCTGTAACTATTCTTCATATGTTTTAAACTCCAGTCCCCTCCAGATGCTTAAACCTATTCTTCCATTCCGAATTCTCACTTACCATAGAAACATAGAAACATAGAAGACTGACGGCAGAAAAAGACCTCATGGTCCATCTAGTCTGCCCTTATACTATTTCCTGTATTTTATCTTACAATGAATATACAGTGAGCCCTCGAGTTTCGCGTGTTCAAGTATCGCGAAAGGGCTATTTCGCGAGTTTTCAACCAGGAAGTAAACTCCACCATCTGCGCATGCGTGCCCTTCCACGCATGCATAGATGGTGGAGTTTCCCCGCCGGGCAGAGGCTTCCCTGGGTCTTCCCCCTCTTGCCCCCGTAAGACCCCAGCGGCGGCGCGAGCAACGGCGTGGGCGGGCGGGCGGCACGCGCTTGGGGACATCCCAGCTCCGCTCCCCAGCTGGGGAAAGCGCGCGCGCGTTTGGGGACTCCCTAGATCCGCTCCCCAGCTGGGGAGCGGATCTAGGGAGTCCCCAAACGCGCGCGCTTTCCCCAGCAACGCGCGCGCGGTGGGGACTCCCTAGATCCGCTCCCCAGCTGGGGAGCGGATCTAGGGAGTCCCCAAACGCGCGCGCTTTCCCCAGCAACGCGCGCGCGGTGGGGACTCCCTAGATCCGCTCCCCAGCTGGGGAGCGGATCTAGGGAGTCCCCAAACGCGCGCGCTTTCCCCAGCAACGCGCGCGCGGTGGGGACTCCCTAGATCCGCTCCCCAGCTGGGGAGCGGATCTAGGGAGTCCCCACCGCGCGCGCGTTGCTGGGGAAAGCGCGCGCGTTTGGGGACTCCCTAGATCCGCTCCCCAGCTGGGGAGCGGATCTAGGGAGTCCCCAAACGCGCGCGCACCCCAGGCGCGAGCAACGGGGTGGGCGGGCGAAGGGCGGGCGGCAGTGGAAGCAAAAACACTATCTGCGCACGCGCAGATGGTGTTTTTACTTCCGCACCGCTACTTCGCTAAAAATCGATCATCGCGTGGGGTCCTGGAACGGAACCCTCGCGATGATCGAGGGTTCACTGTATGTTTATCCCAGTTACTGGGATAAATTCAGTTACTGTGGATTTACCAACCACGTCTGCTGGAAGTTTGTTCCAAGGATCTACTACTCTTTCAGTAAAATAATATTTTCTCATGTTGCCTTTGATCTTTCCCCCAACTAACTTCAGATTGTGTCCTCTTGTTCTTGTGTTCACTTTCCTATTGAAAACACTTCCCTCCTGAAACCTTATTTAACCCTTTAACATATTTAAATGTTTCGATCATGTCCCCCCTTTTTCTTCTGTCCTCCAGACTATACAGATTGAGTTCATTAAGTCTTTCCTGATACGATTTATGCTTAAGAGCTTCCACCATTCTTGTAGCCCGTCTTTGGACCGGTTCAATTTTGTCAATATCTTTTTGTAGGTGAGGTCTCCAGAACTGAACACAGTACTCCAAATGTGGTCTCACCATCACAATCTCCCTCTTTCTGCTTGTTATACCTCTAGCTATGCAGCCAAGCATCCTACTTGCTTTTCCTACCGCCCGACCACACTGCTCACCATCCTATCTTCTGGCCTGAAAGGAAATTCCAAATAGGTGGAAGACTTGAAACAGCCTACCTACCAACCAACTACAATCACCGTTCAGGTTTCAGAATTAAAATGTACTTTGTAGAAGAAATATATTGGAGACACAGCACATGGTGTCAATAGCTTGTGCAATTTACCATTACCTAAAACAGACATTGAGAATCTGAGCACAGATATAGGGCCCAGACATAAGGATAATAGTACTTTGTGGCTTCTATGCTGTGCAAACCAAACTGTTGTGAGAACAGTCACACAAGAGAAAGGATGTGGCACTTCAATATTTTAATCATGGTCAACAATATGTGTCAAAACAGAGATAACCAAGCTCCAAAATCAGGAAGAGTTTGATAGTTTGATCTGATTACAAATAATTTATGATCAGAATTAAAGGTCAGAATTACAGTTGTGTTATGGCTTTCATTAAGTGCTTACCAGGCAACTGCACCTGATTTTATTATTATTTTTGCAGCAATTATTAAGTGAACACCTTGGTTGTTAAATGAATGTTTTTCCCCAATAGACGTTTTTATCAGAAATCAGAAGTAAAGATCAGAATTTGGCCATATATATATATATATATATATATTTGTTTTTCATAGATTTTCATGGATATAGGTATGTAGGTCTTGGCATATTCAGGTTTCTTCCCGTGTAAGCTTCAGAGAATCCTGGCCAGAAATCATGGTCATCTGACTATGGGATGCTGCAAATTGCCTATAAATGCAAGCCAGTTGCCAAATGCTCAAAATGTGATCATGTAACCATGGGTGTGTGTGTGTGTGTGCTGAAAATGGGTCATAAGTCACATACGGAGGTCCCTTGTAACTTCAAACAGCTGCTAAGTAACTGGTCATTAAGTGAGGATTACTTGTAACAAACACTATTAAAAGAGTCTTCCATACTCCTGACTTTTTTACAGATATAGACTATTATTATTTAGAGTTTAACTATTAGATTTGTCGTTATATATTGTTTTTATCATTGCTACGGAGAGGGGCGGCATACAAATCTAATACATAATAATAATTATTATTATTATTTATTAGATTTGTATGCTGCTCCTCTCCGTAGACTCGGGGCGACTCACAGCAATGATAAAAACAATATATTATTACTATTACTATTATTATTATTATTATGTGTTTCCTTCTGCAATACTGTTTGGTTAAACATTGCCTGTTTCATAAAGGATTTCCCAATTTAACAGGACTATTCTAAACGTAGCAAAAAAATTCGATTCAGGTTTCTGTACATATTTCAATGCCAGGCCTATCTACAAAAAATTAGGAGAATTACATTTATGGCAACTAAAGACCAGAATCCAGCCAAAGAGGCAGCTGGGATCCCAAGTAGGAGCCCTAAAATGACTAGAGTGTCAATCACATTTAAAAAAAGCAGTCCCTTTAGAAAAAAGTACTGCTTTTCTGGAGTTTAGAGCTCAAAAAGAAATCCGAGAAAAGAAATATACCCACAGCAAATGCATCACGCCATCCCAGTAGGAAGAACCAGGATCTGGCTGGCTGCCTGTGTACATAATATCATACACACACGCACGCACACGCACACACACACACACACGGTTTCATTCCAACAGCCACTGTTTAATACACTTGGCTCTCAAAGAATTGTTCTGGAAAAGCACACAGAGCTATTTTTAAAATAATAATAATAATTAAAAAGGAACACTGCTAAACATGGCTCTGTTTCAAAACCACGGGAGGGACTGGAGGGTTTTTCAAATATCTGAGCGGGCTGAAGTTCCCGCTGAAAAAAATGGGCGGTAAATATATTCATCCAGAAAGAAGTAAATATTCTGCTGGCTTTTTGTGTGTGTGTGAAAAGAGTAGATCTGTTAAACAGTTCTCGCACAGGGTAGATGGGTGGAGAGAAGGCTATCAGGTTGCTATTAACTGGGGGGAAATAAGTGAGAAACAAAAAGAAAGGGGATGGAAATGGGCATTTTAATTGTACAGTGGTACTTCTACCTAAGAACGCCCCTACATAATAATAATAATAATAATAATAATAATAATAATAATAATAATAATAATTTATTAGATTTGTATGCCGCCCCTCTGCAAGGACTCGGAGCGGCTCACAACAAATAAAACATCAATAAAATCCAATGTTAAAACAGTCTTTTAAAAAATCCCTATTAAAACAGTCATGCAACCCAAACACACCATCCATAATGGGCGGTAAATATATT
Organism: Erythrolamprus reginae; assembly: GCF_031021105.1. Classification (NCBI taxonomy): domain Eukaryota; kingdom Metazoa; phylum Chordata; class Lepidosauria; order Squamata; family Dipsadidae; genus Erythrolamprus; species Erythrolamprus reginae. Next base: position 20,971,601 of record NC_091950.1, read on the forward strand.
CATCCAGAAAGAAGTAAATATTCTGCTGGCTTTTTGTGTGTGTGTGAAAAGAGTAGATCTGTTAAACAGTTCTCGCACAGGGTAGATGGGTGGAGAGAAGGCTATCAGGTTGCTATTAACTGGGGGGAAATAAGTGAGAAACAAAAAGAAAGGGGATGGAAATGGGCATTTTAATTGTACAGTGGTACTTCTACCTAAGAACGCCCCTACATAATAATAATAATAATAATAATAATAATAATAATAATAATAATAATAATAATAATAATAATTTATTAGATTTGTATGCCGCCCCTCTGCAAGGACTCGGAGCGGCTCACAACAAATAAAACATCAATAAAATCCAATGTTAAAACAGTCTTTTAAAAAATCCCTATTAAAACAGTCATGCAACCCAAACACACCATCCATAAACTCAAAGGCAGCTAAGGATATATCAATTCTTCCATGCCTGGTGACATAGATGAGTTTTAAAAAGTTTGTGAAAAGCAAGGAGGGTGGGGGCAATCCTAATCTCCGGGGGGAGCTGATTCCAGAGGGCCGGGACCGCCACAGAGAAGGCTCTTCCCTTGGGTCCCACCAGACGGGACTTTTAAGAACTTTTCTAGATAAGAACTGGTGTTCCAGATTTTTTCGCCTCTTCTCGAGAACCATTTTCTACTTAAGAACCTGAGCCCGGAAAAATTTCCCAGGGAATTTGAGAGCGGCATGAAGGCCTGGCCAGTTTCCTGCCATTTCCCCTGGGTTTCTATCTCTGGCGCAGTGTATGGGAGGCAGCCTCTTGCCAGGTGTATGGGAGGCGCGTGCTCCTCCTCACTGCCTCAGAGTCCCTCTTTTTTTTAAAAGGTCTTAAAGTTTTGGATTTTTAAAATTCCCCTCACCTCACCTTCTTCCTTCAGCAGCGACTGTCCTCCTCCTCTTCTTCTTCCTCCTCCTCCCACCCAAATTCCAAGCTTTTATTTCTTTCCTAATGGTTTTGCACGCATTATTTGCTTTTACATTGATTCCTATGGGGAAAATTGCCTCTTCTTACAAACTTTTCTACTTATGAACCTGGTCACGGAACGAATTAAGTTCATAAGACGAGGTACCACTGTAATGCTATTTTGACTATAATTTCGCAACCCCATTTTCCCACAACAGGCCTGAAGATCCAAAGTCTAAAAATGTTTCCAGGCCTGACAGTTGGTTTCTGCTTTTCTAGCTCACCAATGTAATCTGAATTCTAATTTTGGGAAATTCTCTTTTTAACCCAGATAAAAGGATTTAATAATTCACTTGGCTTATCTTTCTATGTCTATGCGATTTCTAAGAGACTTGGTGGCACATAATCTCACTTGACTTTTTTTCCTGACAGCCTCATTTACTTTTTTCATCATTTTTCACTCAACAAGAAACCCCAAAAGTAGGAGTAGACATAATGGCCTGTCCATATTCAGTATAGCTAAGCAAATTCCCCACCCCCTAACCTTGGAGACAGCTGCCTTGAGCATTAATGTGTCAATTTTTGAATTAGCATGATTTATAAGCAATGGCTTGTTCAACACTTTAAAATTCCTGTCTAATGATTGTAGAAAAAGACATTAAGCCAGATCATCTTCCTAATCCAACATTTTAAGGAAAAATTATAACCGACCAGCGGATCATACATTTTCTTACAAGTTGTGCCATCTTATTAAATCCATCTCTATTTTAGGCCCCTTATTAATACCCTGGAATATAACTTATTAGGAAAATTGAGAGGGAAAAGTGACACATGGAAAGCATTCACGGGAGGAAGGAATGACATCCTTAAGGCAAAGATTCTAGAAACAGCCATTCTAAGTGGTTTCGTATCAATACACCCTTACATAACTGCATAGACTGGTTATGACCTATAAAGCCCTCCATGGCACTGGACCAGATTATCTCAGGGACCGCCTTCTGCTGCACGAATCCCAGTGACCAGTTAGGTCCCACAGAGTGGGTCTTCTCCGGGTCCCATCAACTAAACAATGTCGCTTGGCGGGACCCAGGGGAAGAGCCTTCTCTGTGGTGGCCCCGGCCCTCTGGAACCAACTCCCTCCAGAGATTAGAATTGCTCCCACCCTCCTTGCCTTTCGTAAGCTTCTTAAAACCCACCTCTGCCGCCGGGCATGGGGGAACTGAGATACTCTTTTCCCCTAGGCCTTTACAATTTTATGCATGGTGTGTCTGTATGTATGTTTGGTTTTACAATAAGGGTTTTTAACTGTTTTAATATTGGATTGTCATATGCTGTTTACTACTGTTGTCAGCCGCCCCGAGTCTACGGAGAGGGGCGGCATACAAATCCAATCCAATCCAATCCAATCAAAATCAAATCAAGTATGGTGTGATACTTCCCTGTTATCAACTTACATAAATTACAATGTTTTTTGAGTCTTAACTAAAAGCACAAGAAGAAATTCCCAGGTAGTATTATCAATGCTAAACTCTAAATCTTCTGCCTAAAATAGTGTTTCTCAATCTTGGTAATTTTAAGATGTACAGACTTCTAGAATGGGAGTTAAAGTCTACACATCTTAAAATTGTAAAATTTGAGAAATACTGGTCGAAATTGTAAAGGAAGTAGCTCTCTTTTTTTATTACATGTTCAAAGGCAAAATTTACAAAGGTCAGAACGATACTATATCCTTTAAGCTCTTGGCTCAATAGCCACATTTGTACATCATTTCCTGGTCTGTGGTGAAGACATTTTTTTCAGGGTGAGAACTGCCTTTGGGTTTTGATGGACACGACATAAACCTCAAGTCAAAACTTAGATCAGTCCAGACAAAAAAGAAATGCAATTTTACTCTAATTAAAGAGCACGCAAGTTGCCTGAACTTGCAAATGATGAATTCATATTCTGGTTTATCAAAGAGTTCCTTTGACTTCTATGTTTCTATGTTTCTATGTTTTCAAGCTAACTGTAATTTTAATCTGTAACTGGCTTCAAAGGTATTTCTCAGAAACTCCTACACTAAAATAAAAAGTCATTATACACATTAGGGGTGTGGAAAAAATGTTTGCTTGGTTTTAAAAGAAACTTTGTGGTTTAGTTTCACTCACTGTGTAATCTGCATGTTTTTTCCCATACCATTTCATCCACTTTCTGAATTCTTTGTCCATCGTCTAGAAAAGGTGGAAGAAAAATAAAGAAAAATAGATTATTATTATCATAAAATAAAAAGAAAATCCAGAGATTAAGGTTCTAAAAATAGAAGAAAATGGCAACTATGAGAGTGTTTAATGAGAGACTATCACAGTACACAAATTTGCACTGCCACTAGCATTACATTTTAGGATGTGAAAGGTAGCTGAATTTTATCTTATCTTTACAGAAGCATGGTGAAATTAGTAGCAAGACACTTTGAAGAAATTTTCAACACTTGTAGTGTCTTTCACAGAGTAGCAACCTACTTGGCACAAGGAAACTTACTGGTATGTATGTATGTATGTATGTATGTATATATTTATTTATTTATATATTTATTTGTGTATGTATGTACAGTAATACCTCGTCTTACGAACCTAAATGGTTCCAGGGGGAGGTTCGTAAGACGAAAAGTTCATAAAACGAAACATTGTTTCCCATAGGAAACAATGTAAAATCCATTAATCCGTGCAACGGGGGAAAAAAACGCCGCCGCCCGGCTGTCACCTTTTGAAACAGCCGGGGGTGCTTCCCAGCATCCTCCTGAACCCGAACGCCAAACCTGAACTTCCAGGTTCGGCGTTCGGGAGGCCGCCGAGAAGCCCCCCGGCTGTTTTAAAAGGTGACAGTCGGGCAGCGGGGCTTCCCAGTGGCCTCCCGAACACCGAACCCGGAAATTCGGCAAAAGTTCAGGTTCGAGAGGACGCTGGGAAGCCCCGCCGAACCCGGCTGTCACCTTTTAAAACAGCCGGGGGGCTTCTCGGAGGCCTCCCGAACGCCGAACCTGGAAGTTCGGGTTTGGCGTTCGGGTTTAGGAGGCTGCTGGGAAGCCGCCCGGCTGTTTTAAAAGGTGACAGCCAGGCGGTGGGGCTTCCCAGCAGCCTCCCGAACCCGAACTTTTGCTGAACATCTGGGTTCGGCTTTCGGGAGGCCGCTGGGAAGCCCCACCGCCCGGCTGTCACCTTTTAAAACAGCAGGGGGGCTTCTCGGAGGCTTCCCGAACGCCGAACCCGGAAGTTTGTGTTTGGCATTCGGGTTCAGGAGGACGCTGGGAAGCCCCCCGGCTGTTTCAAAAAGCGACAGCCGGGCAGTGGGGCTTCGCGGCAGCGGCGGGTTTGTAAAAAGAAAAAAGTTCGTAAGAAGAGGCAAACATTTTCTGAACCCCGGGTTCGTATCTCAGGTTGTTCGTAAGACAAGGGGTTCGTATCATGAGGTACCACTGTATTTAATTAATTATTTATTTAAATTTACAGGCCGCCCTTTTCCGAGCAGACTCGGAAAAGACACAAATAAATACAATTATAAAAATACATCGACCATGGTATCCTTCTGCGCCAGCTGGAGGGGTTGGGAGTGGGAAGCACCGTTTTACGGTGGTTCTCCTCCTACCTCTCCGGTCGGTTGCAGTCGGTGTTAGTAGGGGGTCAGAGATCGGCTCCTAGGCCCCTCGCTTGTGGAGTTCCTCAAGGGTTGGTCCTCTCCCGCTTGCTGTTTAATATCTACATGAAACTGCTGGGTGAGATCATCCAAGGACACGGGGTGAATTACCATCAGTATGCTGATGATACTCAGCTACACATCTCCATCCTTTGTCCAATCAGTGAAGCAATGGAAGTGTCTGGAGGTTGTTAGGGTCTGGATGGGTGTTAACAGGCTCAATCCCAATCCCAACAAGACGGAGTGGCTGTGGGTTCTTCCTCCCAAGGACAACCTCCAAGAATGCCTTCTGCCGCACGAATCCCAGCGACCAGTGAGGTCCCACAGAGTTGGTCTCCTTAGGGTCCCGTCGACCACACAATGTCAGCTGGCGGGACCTAGGGGACGAGCCTTCTCTGTAGGGGCCCCGGCCCTCTGAAATCAGCTCCCCACAGAGATTCGCATTGCCCCCACCCTACTTGCCTTCCGAAAGAGTTTAAAAACTCATCTTTGCTGCCAGGCCTGGGGTTTTTAGATCTTCCCCCAGACTAGTGAATGTTTCTTAGTATGATTGGTGAATTAATTGTAAATGATATTTTTTAAAATCAGAATTCTAAGGATTATTTTTTAATGTTTTATTATTGTTTTCTGTATATGCTGTGAGCCACCACGAGTCCTTGGAGAGGGGCGGCGTACAAATCCAATTAAACCTTAAACCTCCATCTGGCCATCCATCACCCTGCGGGGAGGGAACTTGTGACCTTCTCAGAGAGGGTCCGCAACTTCGGTGTCCTCCTTGATCCACAGCTGACATTAGACCATCATCTTTCGGCTGTGGCGATGGGGGCGTTTGCCGAGGTTCGCCTGGCGCACCAGTTGCAGCCCTATTTGGACAGGGAGCCTCTACTCACAGTCGTCCATGCCCCTATCACCTCGACGTTCGACTACTGCAATGCTCTTTACATGGGGCAACCTTTGAAAAGTGTCGGGAAACTACAAATTGTGTAAAATGCAGCCGTTTGAGCAGTCTTGGGCCTTCCAAGGTATGTCCATGTCTCTCCAGCACTTCACGAACTGCACTGGCTGCCAATTGGTTTCCAAACACAATTCAAAATGTTGGTTATGACCTATAAAGCCCTACATGGCATTGGACCAGATTACCTACAGAACCACTTTCTGCAGCATGAATCCCAGCATCTGGTTAGGTCCCACAGAGTCGGCCTTCTCCAGGTCCCGTCAACTAGACAATGTCGCTTGGCAGGGCCTCTTGGGGGGGGGGGGGGGCTCTCTGGAATCAGCTCCCCCTGGAGATTCGTACTGACCCCACCCTCCTTGCTTTTTGTAAGAACTTGAAAACTTATTTATGCTGCCAGGCTTGGGATCATTAGATCTCAGCCTGACCATTGAATGCTTAGTATGCTTGGTTTGTATTTGAGTGAATGATTTTTGATATTTTTAATAATGTTTTACACTAACTATTTATATTAATTGGATCCAATTGTATTTCGTACACAAATAAATAAATTTAAAATACATAGCATCTAGGGGTTAAAAGGAAGAAAAAAGAATGGATAACCATAAAACTTTATCCAAAAGTCCCTGACCACCCAACCAAATACAGCACAACCAACACAAAACCTAAAAAGAATTGCACTGCCATATATCAAGAATATCTCAGAAACCACCAACAGACCTACGACCACATGGAATCAGCGTCACACACAAACCAACTGAAGCCCTTCAAAACACCCTAAGCAGACCCAAAGACACAACAACCCCAGAAGGAAAAACAGGAGCCATCTACAACACACAATGCAAGGACCGCAACAACCACTACCAACAAGTAGTAGTCTGAAGCCTTTCGTAAAGCCTTAAAAACGCACCTCTGCTGACAGGTCTGGTGGGGTCATTGAATTTTAACATCTATTCCGGCCTATGATTAAATTGATAATGTATGCTATTATGAAATGTGAATGATTGGTTTTTAAATGAACTGGGGCTTTAGAATATGACCCTTGTTAGTTTTGTACATGCTTTTAAATTTAATGTTTTTCTGAGTATTTTAAATTTTAGATTTCTCGCATATTGTATTTGGTCTTGTTGTAAACTGCCCTGAGTCTCAGGAGAAGGGCAGCATAGAAATCTAATGAATGAATGAATGAATGAATGAATGAATGAATGAATGAATGAATGAATGAATAAATAAATAAATAAATAAAGATATTTTTATTTAAAAATTCACAATTTTGACACAATCCCAGTTTCAATTGGGAAAATGTAACCAACCATCCGAGACCAAGCCAAGTCCAAAAAAGGCCAGAGGATTTCTAAAAGCCCAGCACTCTGAGAAATCAGCCATCAATAGACCCATGGACAATTAACAATGTCTATAGATTATGCAAAAGGGATTATCATTCAGCCCAAAAAAAGAACAAAAGGACCCAAGTACCTCTCTATCAGAATCCAGATTAGCATAGATTAACTCCAAGGTTAACATCGAACCAAGGATCCAGTGAACAATACCCCAATCAAGAAACTGCCAAAGAAGCTAACAGCAAACAACCGAACCAAAGAATCTCTAGGACCAGCTACCAAACCTGACATGGCAATCCAATAAAATATAAACTGACAGCAAATTGCACTCTTTACTAGCACTGATGATGTTACCTAGTTTGGATAATGAAAGGTCTGCAGGACAACAAGCAAGCTCAGAGACCCATCAGGAAAAAAACAAGAGTATTAGAGCGAAAGGGCAAATAAATTAGGCGCTGATTTCTGAGCCAAATTTGGTAGCAATTACAGCCTTCCCTGTAATAGAAATTATCCCTGAATTGTATATTCTACCCACCCACCTCCTAGGAAATTCTGTGAAGCAATATCCCCTCTTCCAGTCACGATTCTGCTGAAGCCCAGCCTGCCAATGCCTTCTGGTGCCCACACTCCACGTCCTTTTACGATGTGTTAGACCCAAACCTTCTGTTTGGTACTGCATTTGGCTTAGAAAATAATCCTTTTAATATAGTTCTCCTACAAAATCTAAAACTATGGGTATGGCTTAATTCAGACAATAAGCACTTTGGGGGGGGGGGGGGAGTTGCCACAAAGAAGAAGGAGTCAACCTATTCTCCAAAGTCACTGACTCCCATTCACACCGCAAAACATACTACATTTGTCGGCCAGGTTGACAAGGGTCTAATGGCGCCAAGCCTGGCGGCATAGATAGATCTTTAAGCTTTTACGGAACGCGAGGAGGGTGGGGGCAGTACAAATCTCTAGGGGAACTGACTCCAGAGGGCCGGGGCCCACACAGAGAAGGCCTTCCCCTAGGTCCCACCAAGCAGCATTGTCTAGTTGACGGGACCTGGAGATGGGCGACTCTGTGGGACCTAACCGGTCGCGGGGATTCATGTGGCAGAAGGCAGTCCCGCAGGTATTTTGGCCCAATGCCATGTGAACAACCCAGTGTGTTTTTATTTATTTATTTATTTAATTAATTAATTAATTAATTAATTAGTATGCCACCCCTCTCCGTAGACTCGGGGCGGCTCACAGCAGTGATAGAAACAATGTACCATACAAATCTAATAATACGAAGTTAAAAACCCATAATTTAAAAAACACGCACACAACACACCATACATAAATTACATAGGCCTGGGGAAGATATTTCAATTCCCCCATGCCTGACGGCAGAGGTGGGTTTTGAGAAGTTTACAAAAGGCAAGGAGTGTGGGGGCAATTCTGATCTCTGGGGGGAGTTGGTTCCAGAGGGCCGGGGCCGCCACAGAGAAGGCTCTTCCCCTGGGGCCCGCCAAATGACATTGTTTAGTCCAGCGTTTTTCAACCAGTGTGCCGTGGCACACTAGTGTGCCGCGAGACATGGTCAGGTGTGCCGCGAAGCTCAGAGAGAGAAAGAAAACGAGAGAGAGAAAGAAAGAGAAAGAGAGAAAGAGAGAAAGAAAGAGCAAGAGAGAGAGAAAGCAAGCAAGAGAGAGAGAAAGAGAACAAGAGAGAAAGAAAGCAAGAGAGAGAGCAAGAGAGAGAAAGAAAGAGAGAGAGAGAGAGAAAGAGGGAGGGAAGGTGGGAGAGAGAAAGACATAGAGGGAGATAGGGAGGGAGAGAGAAAGAGCAAAAAAGAGGAAAGAAGGAAGAGAAAGAAAGAGGGATGGAGAGAGAGAAAAAAAAGAGGAAGGGAGAGAAAGGAAGGGAGAGAGAAATAGAGCGAAAGGGAGGAAGAGAGAGAGAGAGATAATTTTTTTGTCCAAACTTTTTTTAGCCGCCCCCCCCAACTCAATGTGCCCCATGGTTTTGTAAATGTAAAAAATATGCCGCGGCTCAAAAAACGTTGAATCAGTGGTTTAGTCGACGGGACCCGGAGAAGGCCAACTCTGTGGGACCTAACCGGTCGCTGGGATTCGTGCAGCAGAAGACAGTCCAGGAGATATTCTGTCCCATGCCATGAAGGGCTTTATAGGTCATAACCAACACTTTGAATAGTGACCGGAAACTGATCGGCAACCAATGCAGACTGCGGAGTGTTGGTGAAACATGGGCATACTTGGGAAAGCCCATGATTGCTCTTGCAGCTGCATTTTGCACGATCTGAAGTTTCCGAACACTTTTCAGAGGTAGCCCCATGTAGAGAGCGTTACAGTAGTCGAGCCTCAAGGTGATGAGGGCACGAGTGACTGTGAGCAGTGAGTCCCGGTCCAGATAGGGGCGCAACTGGTGCACCAGGCGAACCTGGGCAAATGTGGACTAAAACTCCCAAAATTCTCCAACCGGCATATTGACTTGGAATTGAAAACCACACATCTTAAAGTTGTTGAGGCTGAGAAACATTAATCTAAGCATTGGATGTTGAAGATGGTGTTTTAAAAAAATGGATGGTATATATAATCACCGTGGTCAGGTTTCTAACATATATATATATATATATTACAATTTTAACCGAAGGCACTATGTTACCTCAGCGTATTTGGCCGGAATATCAGCTTTTTCCACACCATAGTGATGCTTGCAGTTTGTTGCTGCAGCCACCTGGAGCACAACTTGACCCACACCTAAGAGAAGACAACAGAATACTACAGTTAGGAGGACAGCCACAATGTCGTATGAGAAGCTAAATTTGGAATAAGAAGTTTACATAAGAACTGCAAGTATATGAGTGAACTTCTAAACATGTTATTTTGTAGATCAGAAAGTACAGTGCCTTGCACAACCAGTATTAAGTTCAAGAAGTCCAGGATTTTTCTTAAGGCTACATGTTGTTGTTGTTGTTGTTGTTGTTATTATTATTATTATTATTAATTAGATTTGTATGCCGCCCCTCTCCGCAGATGCAGGGCGGCTCACAACAGTGACAAAAACAATATATATTAACAAATCTAATAATTAAAATCTAAGATAACAATTACACATTTAAAAATCTAAAAGCAAGGAACCCCAATATAAAAAAACATACATACAGTCATATCATGCACTAGAACTACATAGGCAGGGGGGGATGTCTCAGTTCCCCCACGCTTGATGACAGAGGTGGGTTTTAAGGAGTTTACCAAAGGCAAGGAGGGTGGGGGTATTTCTAATCTCCGGGGGGAGTTGGTTCCAGAGGGCCAGGGCCGCCACAGAGAAGGCTCTTCCCCTGGGCTCCGCCAAACGACGTTTTATTGACGGGACCCAGAGAAGGCCCACTCTGTGGGACCTAACCGGTCGCTGGGATTCATGCGGCAGAAGGCAGTCTCATAGATACCCTGGTCCGGTGCCATGAAGGGCTTTATAGATGATAACCAACACTTTGAATTGTGACCGGAAACTGATCGGCAATTAGAAATACAGATTAACATATAGAACCAGATTTAAATGCCAAAACCAACACTTCGATCTGAGCTTGAAGTAAAAAAGCTACCAGCTGAGCTGACATAAAACCAGATTGAAACATTTCAGGCTGTACACGTCAGATAGACGTCTGGCTTTCAGATTCTCAGTCCAGTCAGAAGTTTCCGCAGCTGCTTTCAAAGCACTGGAATAGTCCAGATACTTAAAGCCAAATCTGTTTTCAGAAATGCGTGGACAGATTTATGTGCACTTAATGCCACTGATATATCAGCACTAGAGTTCAGCACTTGTTGCCTTTTTCTCCAAGCCATGATTTATTTAGCTTACAATCCCATATTATCAGCTCAGGAAAATGTTCAAAATACAACTTTGCTTTCCTTTTTAAACTCCCCCCCCCCCCAAAACCCATCCCAAAGAATCACCATTTTGGGGATGGTGGTAAGAGAAAGGCAAGGAATCACTTATAGCTCTTTTTTCATTGATAGAACAGCAGGAAACTGAATGACTTTGAGCCAGTTATATATATATATACACACACACATACTCTCTCTCTCCCCCTCAACCTCACAGGGTTATTGTTGTTGTTGTGTGGAAATATAGGAGGAGGAAGATACGTTGGATATATTTACCTCCTGAGTTATATGTAAAAATATTAAAGGCAGGATACAAATAAATAAATAAACTATACTGACAATAATAAACAGCAAGGCATGACATTGATGCTAATTCTATTGCCTACCCAGAAGCAATAGGGTCAAAAACATTAGGGGAAAATATATTATGAGAGTCAAATGCTCTCTACATGGGGCTACCTTGGAAGAGTGTTCGGAGACTGCAGGTATTACAGAATGCAGCCACACAAGCAGTCATGGGCCTTCCGAGATATCCCCATGTCTCTACAGCACTCTGCGTGCTGCACTGGTTGCCGATTGGTCTCCAAACACAATTTTCAAAGTGTTGGTTATGACCTATAAAGCTCTACATGGCATGGGACCAGATTATTTACAGGACTGTCTTCTGTCTCATACATCCGAGCGGCCGGTCAGAGCCCACAGTCGGCCTTCTCCGGGTCCCGTCAGCCAGACAATGTTGTTTGTCGGGGCCTAGGTGAAGAGCCTACTCTGTGGTTGCCCCAGCCCTTTGGAACGAGCTCCCCCCAGAGATTCGTACTGCCCCCACTCTCCCTGCCTTCTGCAAAGCTTTGAAGACTGCTGGCAGGCTTGGAGCCATTGAAACTTTGACATCTTGCCCCACCCAATGAATGAATGTCAGATGTGTGACATGGGAACCTGTTTCTTTAGTTTTAACTGTGGGTTTTTTAGAATATAGTTTTTTGTAGATTTCTAATATGCTGTAAGCTGCCCTGAGCCTCAGGAGAAGGGTTAGAAATAGAACCCTTCCATTTGTTCTATTTATTTGTTCTAAATAAAGAAATAAACAAAAACACAAACAAGCAAATAAACAAATATCCCATGTTTATCATGACATAACAGCTGGAAAAACAAGAACTTTCACCTTCAAAGACTAAAGAAAGACTGAAAATTTTAACTCTCCTCTGTCCATTAACTAATTACCTAGCTGCAAGAGAAGGAATCATTCACCCAAAAAACTATTCTAGATGAATCCAACAACTTCAGATTGTATACAGTGTTCCCTCGATTTTCGCGGGTTCAAACTTCGCGAATAGCCTATACCACGGTTTTTTAAAAAAAATTAATTAAAAAATACTTTGCGGGTTTTTTTCTATACCAGTTTTTTCCGCCCGATGATGTCATATGTCATCGCCAAACTTTCGTCTGCCATTGCTGATTGGCTGAAATCTTGGCCAATCAGCATTGTTATCGCAAAAAAAAATAATTATTGTTAATAAATAATTATGTTTATAAATATCAGGATCACTCAGTGTCTTATTCAATGGTGAGTACCAGTAATAATGGTGAGTATATGGTTGTTAAGGGAATGGGAAATGGTAATTTAGGGGTTTAAAGTGTTAAGGGATGGCTTGTGATACTGTCCATAGCCAAAAATGGTGTACAGTGGTACCTCATCATACGAACTTAATTGGTTCTAGGATGAGGTTCGTAAGGTGAAAAGTTCGTAAGATGAAACAATGTTTCCCATAGGAATCAATGTAAAAGCAAATAATGCGTGCAAATCCTTCAGGAAAATCCCAAACTTTAGAAGGGAGGCGAACAGAGACACCCTTTCAGTGCCTTTGCAAGCACATTGTTCTCTGCAAAAATTTTCCTCCCCCAAGCTGCCCCTCCCCCCTCCCTTTTCTTTCTTAAAAAGACACCCTTTCAGTTCCTTTGCAAGCCCGTTGTTCTCTGCAAAATGTTTCCTACTCCAAGCAGCCCCTCCCTTTTCTTTCTTCAAAAAAGGGGGGAAAAGAAACCCCTTCATCCCAGCAGCAGCTGCTTGGGTTCATAAGGTGAAAATAGTTCGGAAGAAGAGGCAAAAAATTCTTAAACACCGGGTTCATATCTTGAAAAGTTCGTTAGAAGAGGCGTTCGTAAGATGAGGTACCACTGTATTTACTTCCGCATCTCTACTTTGCGGAAATTCAACTTTCGCGGGCGGTCTCAGAACGCATCCCCCGCAAAAATCGAGGGAACACTGTAGTAGATTTTTTCCCCTATATTGGTTGCAACATTCCTATGGGTTTGCCGTATGGCACGGGGAGCTGCTCTTCAACAAAGAAAAGTTCCGCCACTCCCTTGATACCCACAACGGCCATCTACTGACTGTTTATCCTGGGCGAATTGACAGTGATGGGGCCATAGAAATGGCTATTAGCTACATTAACTAAAGTTTCTGCTCCTGCACCTCCTAGATTCTAATTAAATGGGTTTTTATGCTCTAGGTTTAACCAAAACTGGCAACGCTATTTTAAAATTTGCAATTACAAGAAATATTAAACTTGGGTCTTTTCAAATCAAACAAACCCAACCCCTTCTTGGAAGCGCAGGAACACAAAAGGAATATGGTATTGGAACTACCTAGAGATTTACAGAGATTTACTAGATGTTAAGCCACAAATAAATCCACATAGCCAAAACTACACATGCTAGAGATATAATATCACAAGGACTTGCTGGCCAGAGCTTGATGTCACATGCTATTATTTTTATTTCCATCCCCACCCCACTCCCACACTCTTTAGTTACCCCCCTCATTTTGTGGTTCTGAGTGACCTAGTTGGACACCGATGATGTCGACTGCCACAATTATGATCTATTTCCATCATGCCAAAATTGGAAAACCACTAGGGTTTCCAATTCCAGTCACCAAGCTTTGCATTATAGTAAATTGTATTTCCAACTCGGTACTTTCTAATAGAAACATAGAAACATAGAAGACTGACGGCAGAAAAAGACCTCATGGTCCATCTAGTCCGCCCTTATACTATTTCCTGTATTTTTATCTTAGGATGGATATATGTTTATCCCAAAAATGTTTAAATTCAGTTACTGTGGATTTACCAACCACGTCTGCTGGAAGTTTGTTCCAAGGATCTACTACTCTTTCAGTAAAATAATATTTTCTCAGGTTGCTTCTGATCTTTCCCCCAACTAACTTCAGATTGTGCCCCCTTGTTCTTGTGTTCACTTTCCTATTAAAGAATAGAAGCCAGCACTGTAGCTCAACAACACATAAAGAAAGTCAATGCCAAAGAACATCATTTCCTAGTAACCAAAACACAAATTTCAAGCTATGGATTGGTTATTCACAAGACATATAACAATTCTGCTTGAACCGCTGTATTTTGGGTCAAGTCAGAACCGGATAGTGCACACTCACCACTGCCTAAGTCTACAAAGAGGTCATCTTCAGTCATTTTTATTTCATCTATCATCTGGGCCACCAAGTCAAAAGAAGTCTCTCCATACACTTCTGGGGAAAACGGTTCATAGTTGTTGAGTTTTTCTGGGTCCGTCACGGAGTGGTTATATACTTGCTGTAGGATATGGCGCAGAAGCCCATTGGAAGGGCGGGTGTTCAGTTTCATGGGCTGGGTGGTTCCTTTCCACTGAAGAATGAAACAAGAAACCCATTTACCTAAATCACAATTTGTTTTATATAGCAAGAACACCTTTTAAAGTACAAAAATAGAGGATAGAATTCTTTATTGGCCAAGTGTGATTGGCCACACAAGGAATTTGTCCTTGGTGCATATGCTCTCGGTGTACATAAAAGATACATTTGTCAAGAATCATGAGGTACAACACTTAATAAATTGTCATAGGGTGTTGACTACATTGGTCATCTGTTTGCTTCCAGGTCAATTCAATTTTAGATCCCCCTCTTAATATATAGCTTGATGCTTGAAGATTACAGGCAAAACTATAAGGCAAAAAAGTCTTCCAGATTATTTTTGCTCCTGGAGAGACACAAGTTCAAATCCTCACACCACTTTGAAGTTCAGCAGTCATTCTGGTTCTCAATTTAAGGTGTTTCACAATGTTTTTTTTAAGGCAAAATGGGGAAAGGATGGAAGAAAAGAGATTTAAACAAGTATTACATTCTGAAGTCCTCTACAGGAAAGGAAATATAAATTTATAAACGTTGGATTTATCTGTTTATTCAGTTGTTTCACTTACCATAATTAATATTTCTAATTTATTTATTTATTTATTGGATTTGTATGCCGCCCCTCTCCGTGGACTCGGGGCGGCTCACAACAAACATAGAATACATAATAAAACAATTTGATCCAATTAATAACAGTTAAAAGACTTTAAAAGATCTTAAAAACTTTCAATTTATCATTCATTCAATAAATCACTCAATAATTTATATATTAATATTTGATGTTATTATGTTGTTTGATGTTATATTTGATTGTATTATTTTAGAGCCAAAGTGGCACAGTGGTTAGAGTGCAGTACTGCAGGCTACTTCAGCTGACTGCTTGCTACAGTTCGGCAGTTCAAATCTCACCAGGCTCAAGGTTGACTAAGGTTTCCATCCTTCCGAGGTGGGTAAAACGAGGACCCAGATTGTTGGGGGCAATATGCTGACTCTGTAAGCCACTTAGAGAGGACTATAAAAGCACTATGGAGCCATATCTAAGTCTAAGTGCTATTGCTATTGTAATTTATGCAAAAATGGTACACATATGGTGAAATTAAAACTTAACATATTCCAATACTAAAACATATAATATAACTTTGCTTTCCTGCCTCATTATTCACTATCATTACTATTAATTAAACTTTCTTATGACTTATGGTGACAGATACATAGGTAAAGACGGAAATCTCCGTATTCACCCCCCACATACCAAATTTGGGGATTGATTTGGCTGCTAGTTAGCGATTTATTGATTCACTGATCCTAAATTAAACTACTGGTTAGTGAGCTAGTTAAAATCTTACATCTATAGTGGATCAGCAAAGTGATCTGTATTGCTTGATAACCCTGAAACCAATTGCCTAAACAAAATGCAAAAACGAAATAGCAAGGAACACATACCAACTGATGAATGCTGTCAATAGCTCGGTTGTATTTGTCACAAAGCCTTTGCATGCTTTCAAAGCTAAAAATAATGAGACAGAAAGTCAACAGTAAGTTAGGCAAATACATAATCTCTCAATAGTTTTACAATTATCTGCCCAGCCACAAACATCTTATGGAAAGTGTATTAATTATACTTTTGGACAACTCTCCAGAAAGTTTTTCTAAAGTATCTTCTAATTCCTTAAAGGTTATAGGATCAACCTGTTGGATATATACGGTATATATTAATGTAAGTTGTCAGTAAATATATCTAATCTATTACCAGCAGCCAGAAGTAAATCAACTGAAATATTTGTCTAGAATTTTTTTTAATAAAAATACTCTTGTGACATAGTCCTATACATTCAGAAATTAGTTCTACTGAGTTCACACGGACTGAATCATACATAAGAGGATAGAAACTTTAGGGCTAGAATTAAAATAAAATTTTCATTTGAAACCCATGTTTTATTGAAACATTTAAAACAATTAAGATAGCACAATTCCTTAAGTTCTACTCTTGTGACACAGTCCTATATATTCAGAAATTAGTTCTACTGAGTTCACACGGACCGAATCATACATAAGAAGATAGGAACTTTAGTACTGGAAATATTAAAAAAAATTCATTTGAAATGTATGTTTTATTGAAACATTTAAAACAATTAAGATAGCACAATTCATGAACTTCTACATTGTTTAACATGTTAGTCAGGGGTGGGTACCAACTTACCTCGCTGCCAATTTGCTCCCTCCCGTGCTGTGTGGGCACGCCTTGTGGGCGCACACACACATGCACAGTAATGGGGGTGGGGGGAGGTGGCAACCACATGCACAGTGCCAAGACTCGGCTTCTGAGTATGCTTAGAAGGATTTTTTTAAAATTCCCTCCCAATTTTTTTTAAAAAATATTGGCACCCACAGATCTGGCCCAGTGATGTCCCAGTGGGTCACTGCCAGTTTGGGTGAACTGGTAGGACGTGGAAGGAACCCACCCCTGATGTCAGCGTTAAAATGCATGGACACGGGTGCACCCTTATTGGTGTTAACAATTCTGATTTTTTCAGAAGCAGCATTTCAAAATAATTCAATGCCCAAGTTCTCCTAGGGGACAGCTGACTGTCTGATTAAATGATGCTCGTTTTCCAACTTGGTGCCCTCCAATGCCTACGCTAGCTGAATAGTCTGCAAACTGCAATCCCGGGAACACCCAGAGGGCACCAGGTGAGAGAATGTAATGGTTTTTAAAATGGAAAAAACTTAATAAATACATTTTAAAAAAAAGAGGTTCAGGAGGGAAGTGTTTTTAATAGGAAAGTGAACACAAGAACAAGGGGACACAATCTGAAGTTAGTTGGGGGGGAAATCAAAAGCAACGTGAGAAAATATTATTTCACTGAAAGAGTAGTAGATCCTTGGAACAAACCTCCAGCAGAAGTGGTTGGTAAATCCACAGCAACTGAATTTAAACATGCCTGGGATAAACATATATCCATTGTAAGATAAAATACAGGAAATAGTATAAGGGCAGACTAGACGGACCATGAGGTCTTTTTCTGCCGTCATTCTTCTATGTTTCTATGTTTCTAAGAGAGAATGCTGCTGTAGGCATACAAGATTCATCATATGAGCTGGTTGGATTCATGTACTTTTCCCCCCTAAACCAGGCAACCTAACTGAAGATGAAAGAATTAAAGAATCATCTCAGGTCATGAGGATAGAGAAGGGGGAGGGAGGGAGGGAGGGAGGGACATGGCAGTCACATGTCCACTGCATAATCCGATTTCAAGCTTCAGTGCAGAGAGCTGTACAGCTACACCAAAACAACAGGAGAGCATATTGGAGCATGTCAGCAATAACCCTGCCTTTGTAACTGAACAGTCACCAATGTTGTTTGCCTAATCCCAAGGGCATGTGGTCAATTTCCAATTTATCTCTTGTTGTGTTTGCATTTTCGAAAGGTATCCCAGGGTACCTCAGTGGCATTCACAGCCGCATACTCTCTCTATTTGGGAAAAGGCCCAATGGCTTATCTATCTATCTATCTATCTATCTATCTATCTATCTATCTATCTATCTATTTATTGGATTTGTATGCTGCCCCTCTCCGCAGACTCGGGGCGGCTAACAACAGTAATAAAACAGTATATGACAATAATCCAATACTAAAAACGATTAAAAACCCATTAATATAAAAACCAAACATACATACAGACATACCATGCATAAAATTGTAAAGGCCTAGGGGGAAAGTGTATCTCAATTCCCCCATGCCTGGCGGCAGAGGTGGGTTTTAAGCAGCTTACGAAAGGCAAGGAGGGTGGGGGCAATTCTAATCTCTGGGGGGAGTTGGTTCCAGAGGGCCGGGGCCGCCACAGAGAAGGCTCTTCCCCTGGGCCCCACCAAATGACATTGTTTAGTTGACGGGACCCAGAGAAGGCCCACTTGTGGGACCTTATTGGTCGCTGGGATTCGTGCAGCAGAAGGCGGTCCCTGAGATAATCTGGTCCAGTGCCATGGAGGGCTTTATAGGTCATAACCAACACTTTGAATTGTGACCGGAAACTGATTGGCAACCAATGCAGACTGCGGAGTGTTGGTGTAACATGGGCATATTTGGGAAAGCCCATGATTGCTCTCGCAGCTGCATTCTGCACGATCTGAAGTTTCTGAACACTTTTCAAAGGTAGCCCCATGTACAGAGCATTACAGTAGTCGAGCCTCGAGGTGATGAGGGCATGAGTGACTGTGAGCAGTGACTCCCAGTCCAAATAGGGCCGCAACTGGTGTACCAGGCGAACCTGGGCAAACGCCCCCCTCGCCACAGCCGAAAGATGTTTCTCTAATGTGAATTGTGGATGCAGAAGTACCTTTCCTCCCCACCCCTAGAGAAATATGCCCAGCATTTCCATAAACATTAGAATCCATAGGTTCGGAACGGGGGACCTCAGCAGCTGGAAAACCTCTTTTGCCTCTGAAGCTGCTAACTGCTTCTGTAGTCGCTACTTGCAGTCACTTGTGCAAATCTGTGTGATGTGCTGTTTGAAGTGTGAGAGCTCAGGAACCAAGGAAGACAGGTTCAAGTGCAACAAAGAGGCCACGTTCTAACTGAAGCACAGCCAGAGAAGATCACAGAATTTTAATAAAAGGACAAAGCATATGTGGTAAGCGTGCCTACTTACACATTAACAACCATAGCTTTTTAAGCGTAAAGTACAGAGGGAAAACACAAAGAAAAAAAAATGAAAAAGTTTACCAGATTAATTGACTCATGATATTCACAAACAGTTAAACTGGTAATGAACAGCAATCTTGTTTGCCAGGAATATCTATTGTGTTGTGCAATTATTGACAAATGGGGCAGCATTGGCCAATATCCTAAAGGCTTAGTATCAGCCTCCAGGTATAATATTGAAGCATTAAGAAACATAGAAACATAGAAGATTGACAGCAGAAAAAGACCTCATGGTCCATCTAGTCTGCCCTTATACTATTTCTTATATTTTATCTTAGGGTAGATATATGTTTATCCCGGGCATGTTTAAATTCAGTTACTGTGGATTTACCAACCACATATGCTGGAAGTTTGTTCCAAGCATCTACTGCTCTTTCAGTAAAATAATATTTTCTCACGTTGCTTCTGATCTTTCCCCCAACTCACCTCAGATTGTGCCCCCTTGTTCTGGTGTTCGCTTTCCTATTAAAAACACTTCCCTCCTGAACCTTATTTAACTCTTTAACATATTTCAATGTTTCGATCATGTCCCCACTTTCCCTTCTGTCCTCCAGACTATACAGATTGAGTTAATGAAGTCTTTCCTGATACGTTTTATGCTTAAGACCTTCCATCATTTTTGTAACCCGTCATTGGACCGGTTCAATTTTATCCATATCTTTTTGTAGGTGAGGTCTCCAGAAGTGAACACAGTATTCCAAATGTGGTCTCACCAGCACTCTATACGGCGGGATCACAATCTCCCTCTTCCTGCTTGTTATACCTCTAGCTATGCTGCCAAGCATTCTACTTGCTTTCCCTACTGCTTGACCGCACTGTTCACACATATTGAGACTATCAGAAATCACTACCTTCTCTTCTGAAGTTTTTGCTGAAAAAGTTTACCAGATTGACTCATGATATTCAGAAACAGTTAAAGTGGTAATGAACAGCAATCTTGTTTGCCAGAAATATCTATTGTGTTGTGCAATTATTGACAAATGGGATAGCATTAGCCAATATACTAAAGGCATAGCACCAGCCTCCAGGTATAATATTGAAGCATTAAGTACTGGAGTATTAAATCCATGAAGAGAATTTGTCAAAGTTAAAATGTTTTGCTTCTCTTGGGGGAAAGAAGGCTCATGAATTAAAATGGAGTGACATAGCCTGTACTCTGAAACTAACCTGCCATGTGTGCTGCTAAGGCTCATAGAGTCCTGTCAGTTAATATTTAACACAGATCCTTGATTAGGCTGACGATGGACATGCAGGATATAGTATTCATTTTGTCATTTCGCAAGGGAAGAATAGCACGCAAACCACTCAGTTTATCCACAAAAAAATGAAAGTAAACAACTTCCACCTCATTCCAGAATTTATTAAGGTCTTGCTCAAACAGGATGTGCAGAAAAGTATCATGGTTAAAAAAAAAATTACGGACAAGTGACTACAATTTCAAATTCTGTTTTCAGGGTCTCCTTAATTAAATCCTAATGCTTCAGGATTATTATTATTTAAAAAGTGTTTATTATTTATTAATTATTGTTTAAAAAGTGCTATTGCTAACATGTTGTAAGCCGCCCTGAGTCTAAGGAGAAGGGCGGCATAAAAATTGGATAAATAAAATAAAATAAAATAAAATAAATAAATATTATTATTATTATTATTATTATTATTTAGATTTGTATGCCGCCCCTCTCCTTGCTCGCCACTGAAATCAGATGAAGACACTACTTTGTGTATTCCCTTTATATCTATTAATAAAGACACTATGAGCTATCACAATTAACACAATTACACTGTAAGTTCAACCAATCTTCGAGATGGCCGAAAGACTCTGTAAATCTGGACAGAGAAGAACAAGGTATCGTTCAACTGGGAGAAATATAATTACTATTACATTTAGAGAAAAATATAGGGCATGCATATGAGCCGGGGTGGCGCAGCAGGTAGAGTGCTGTATTGCAGGCCACTGAAGCTGACTGTAGATCTGTAGGTCAAAGGTTCAAATCTCATCACCGGCTCAAGCCTTGACTCAGCCTTCCATCCTTCCGAGGTGGGTAAAATGAGGACCTGGATTGTGGGGGCAATAGCCTGGCTCTTTTAAAAAGTGCTATTGCTAACATGTTGTAAGCCGCCCTGGGTCTAAGGAGAAGGGCGGCATAAAAATCGAATAAATAAATAAATATATGATAGGGAGCTTGTTGTTTGAAGATTTGAGTATGGTCATTGTCAATGAACATGAATCAGACGGATATGTGAGAGACACCTGCTACAAGGGCAATGTACTCTTGGGCTGCGTTACAAGAAGAATTGCACCAAAGAAACAGGAAGTTGTTACTCCTCTGTACTGGGCACCAATGAAACACCAACTGGAATACTGTACATTTCCAAGGATTTGAGGTTAGAGAGTTGGCAACAAAGGTGGTATAGTCACAGGAAAGATGATCAAGAACTATTTTCCATGGCCACAGCAACCATGTGCAGAAGATGTGAATATATAAGCTTTAGCCACTAGATTTCATAAATAGAAGAAAACTCTTCTTTATTGGGAATAGATGACGATTCTCAAATCATGCAGGTAAAATTATCTGAAGGTTGAATCACGGCAATTAGACTCATTTTTGACTCAACCTTCAGACATCTTAGTCATATAATACTACCAATAAGCTTTTAAAAATAAGCTGTACAGCCATCTCTCAATGATGGTAGAAACGGTTTTCCTGAACGCGGTAGAGCAGTGATGGCAAATCTTTTTTCCTCGGATCTCGAAAGAATGTCTGCGCGTACTATCGTGCATGTGCGAGTGCCCACACCCATAATTCAATGCCTGGGGAGTGTGAAAACAACTTCCCCCCCCTCGGAGGCAGGAAACGGCCTACTTCCCAACTTCTGGTGGGACCAGTATGCTCCTGTTTTGCCATCCCCAGGCTCCAAAGTCTTCCCTGGAGCTTGGGGAGGGTAAAAATGCCCTCCCCCATCCATCCAGAGGCTCCTGGAAGCCAAAAGCATTCTCCAAAAGCCTCTACGTGAGCCAAAAATCAGCTGGCCAGCACACACATGCACGTTGGAGCTGAGCTAGGGCAATGGTTCACGTGCCACAGATTCGCCATCATTGCTGTAGATGTATTACGTTCCTTAGTCCCTTCCAACTCTACAATCGATGGTATCCTTCTGTGCCGGCTGAAGGGGTTGGGAGTGAGAGGCACTGTTCTTCAGTGGTTCTCCTCCTACCTCTCCGGTCGGTCACAGTTGGTGTTAGTGGGGGGTCAGAGGTCGACCTCGAGGTTGCTCCCTTGTGGGGTGCCTCAGGGGTCGGTCCTCTCCCCCCTGCTATTCAATATCTACCTGAAACCGCTGGGTGAGATCATCCAAGGGCATGGGGTGAGGTATCATCAGTACGCAGATAATACCCAGCTATACATCTCCACCCCTTATCCAGTCAACGAAACAGTGGAAGTGATGTGCCGGTGCCTGGAGGCTGTTGGGGTCTGGATGGGTGTCAACAGACTCAAACTCAACCCGGATAAGACGGAGTGGCTGTGGGTTCTGCCTCCCAAGGACAATTCCATCTGTCCGTCCATAACCCTGGGGGGGGGGAATTATTGACCCCCTCAGAGAGGGTCCGCAGCTTGGGCGTCCTCCTCGATCCACAGCTCACATTAGAGAACCATCTTTCAGCAATGGCGAGGGGGACGTTTGCCCAGGTTCGCCTGGTGCACCAGTTGCGACCCTATTTGGACCGGGAGTCACTGCTCACAGTCACTCATGCCCTCATCACCTCGAAGTTCGACTACTGTAATGCTCTCTACATGGGGCTACCTTTGAAAAGTGTTCGAAAACTTCAGATCGTGCAGAATGCAGCTACGAGAGCAATCATGGGCTTCCCCAGGTATGCCCATGTTACACCAACACTCCGCAGTCTGCATTGGTTGCCGATCAATTTCCGGTCACAATTCAAAGTGTTGGTTATGACCTATAAAGCCCTGCATGGCATCGGACCAGAATAACTCCGGGACCGCCTTCTGCCTCACGAATCCCAGCGACCAATTAGGTCCCACAGAGTTGGCCTTCTCTGGGTCCCGTCGACTAAACAATGTCGTCTGGCGGGTCCCAGGGGAAGAGCCTTCTCTGTGGCGGCCCCGACTCTCTGGAACCAGCTCCGCCCTGAGATTAGAACTGCCCCCACCCTCCTTGCCTTCCGTAAACTCCTTAAAACTCACCTCTGCCGTCAGGCATGGGGGAATTGAGGTATTCCCCCCTCCCCTGGGCCTATACAATTTATGTATGGTATGTCTGTGTGAATGTCTGGTTTAATAATGGGGTTTTTTAATTTTTTTAAAAAATTATTAGATTTGTTGCGAATTGTTCTATTGTATGTTGTGAGCTGCCCCAAGTCTACGGAGAGGGGCGGCATACAAATCAAATCAAATCAAATCAAATAAACAAACAAACAAATAAATAAAATTAAATAAATAAATAAATAATCCTATTGTTTTATTATTCTAAATATAAGAAATTTAAAGTTTATTAACTGTAGCTTTGCCTTAAAGATGCAGTGAGGATTGCCTGACAGGAATAGTAAAGTAACTGATAATCTAAAGGCTATTTGGGCAGGTCAGATGGGAACCCTTTGGACCACTACTCCATATTAACTCACAGCAGAATTACATTTAAGGGTCCGAAGTCATCTTTAAGCTGCACTGCATCTCCTAACAGAGATATAAATAAATTTTAAAAAGCGGCTGTGGTTTATTTTGGTAACATCTGCTTCCAATTTACTTTGAAGTGGAAGAGGAACAACCCTTAACAATGAAACCAGGATTCCCTCAAAGGCCTTCATTAATGCCAATTTTGGTTAAAATCCTTCAGAGACAAAACACAAAGTGGCAGTCAGACGATTCATTTACTGCTTGGCATTTTGCAGCAAAAGTTTTAAAAGTGGGGTGGGGGAGATTTCATGCAGTGGTCATTATTTATTAAAGTATTTCTTTACACGCCTTTTAGCAAATATGCTCAAAAATGCTGACAATGTAAAAAAAAAAAAAGGCAATAAAACACATTCTCAAAAGAAATTATATTTTTGGATCCAGGAAAAATAATTCATCAATACCAAAATCTGCAACTCAGCAGTTAAAACATCCTGCCAAATGGAAGCCACCACGGGAATAGAACAGGCCTTGTTATGCAGGAGGTTGCAAAGCATAACTGCAACCCAAGAAAGCCTTTGCGTGGATTCAAACAATCATTCATATTTGGTGGAATGGAATAAAGATGGAAACCTTTGCCAGCAATTGATATTTATACTTGTTCCCAAGGAAGGATTTTTTATATAAAAAAAGCTTCTTGTTGCTTGCTCCACACGCAGTTTAGTTCAGTGACTGTTCAAACTTCAAAAGGTCGCTGAGCAAGTGATAGTTGCAATCAATCTTCAGCGTTCTGGCCATAAAAGTGTCTTCGCAATCACATGCACACAACTTCCAATGTTCCCTGGCGATCAGGACTGCCAGAATTGCTGTTGCTAAGCAGCGCTTCATGTTACGTCACACTTTACAACTCTTGTCACTTAGTGACAGCAATTCTGCCCCCAATTGCCATTGTTAACCAAGGATTACCTGTATTATGTAAACAGCTGCTGTAGTCAGCTGTTAAATACAGGTATAACAATCACAGAAACATAAAATATAACAGAAATATATATTTTTAAAATTATGTTTTTTTACAGCATCTGACACTAATTCTATACCAAGTACCAATTATCCAAATGCCTTTTGTAACTGCAATGGAAATTCACAAGCCAACTTTAATTGCTGCATTTGGTCACCCTTACTGGAGAATTAAATAATTATCATTTTCTTACCTTTTAGTATCATAGTCAATTAAAACATAGTTTTCCATAGCAAGCTTGAGGTCTGGAATTTCTTCACAGACCCACCTGAAAAACAAAAACATAAGAAGATCAATTAATCTTTCAAGCCCCACTCCTAAATTCCTATGGGTTTTTTTAAAGATCCCTACCAGTCCAAATACATTTATTATTCATCATTTGCAGTTCATTGGCAGTCTGAGAAAAAGAAATAACATTTATTCAACTGGTGCAAAGAAATATTCTTCTCAAGTATTCAGCATAATAGCTATTTTGAAGTCTCCAAGAAATAAATGTAAATAACTTTATTTTATTGGGTTTTTTTTAATGCAATTTGTTTTTCGCCCATCTCTCTACCAAGCAATTCCGGGCGGCTTACAATACCATAATTAATAGAATAAAATAATTACTGTATTGAAATATTAAAACATCAAAAGTTTAAAACAGATCAAAAGAACCAGCGCATAAATGGGGTGGAGGTGGGATCTTCTACTAATCTAGTTTATGCTTATAATTTCAGGAACACATCTTAACAACATCCATGAATAATCATCTATGAAGAACTCTTAATGTTACTGGGGTTTTTAGATTAACTAGTTTAAATTAATTGGATTTAGAATATTTGTATTGTTTTCTTTTATTTGTTGTAAGCCACCCCGAGTCCTCGGAGCGGGGCGGCATATAAATCCAATAAATAAATAAATAATGTAACCAACCTGCAATATTAGGTGCTCAGTTGCTCTCGCTTCTTTCAAATAAGAATGTTGTAATACAATATAAGTCCACTGAGACCAACGTGGTCTAATCTGACAGTACTAAATGGTATTTCCATCACTGCCACCTGCCCATTACCACAAATCCTTGGAATTGGAGATGCCAGGGATTACTATCTTGGACTGACTTCATCATTTGGAGCAGATGTTAATTATTGATGTATGGTTCCTCCCTTCTGATGTTTACAACATTTTATGTTCCTCCCACCACCAATGCTGCAACCAAACAGCAATTTGAAATAAAAATAGTCCTCGACTTACAACAGTTCATTTAGTGACCATTCAAAATTACAACGGCACTGAAAATGTGGTTTATGCCTGTTTTTCACAGACCTTTGTGGCATTCCCATTATCATGTCATCATAAATTCAGGGGCCTGGGAATTGGTTCATATTTGTAACTGTTGCTATGTCTCAAGGTCATGGGATCCCCTTTTGTGACCTTCTCACAAGCAAAGTCAGTGGAGAAATCAGGTTCATTTAACAACCGGATCAATCACCTATCAACTTAAGAACAGAATTTTGGGCTCAGTGGTAGTCATAAGTTGAGGACCGCCTGCACTGTCAAGACTAAAGATATGGGGCAGTGATGGGCTCCTATGGGTACTGCCAGGTATGCAGAACCGGTAGAAAAACTTTGGTCAAGTACATAGAACCGGTAAAAATGTTTCAATTTTTTTTTCTTTTTTTCTCTTCTGGGCTCTGGGTATATTTTTCCTACAGGGTGTCCAGGGGGGAAGCATTTTGAAATTCTCCGATATTTCCCTGACATTTCCCTGTAACGTGCAATCTAGTTAAGGCGCGGTCGTAGATGACGTCATACCAAACGGCTAAGCCATGGAGAAATATCAGTAGCTGGGGAAGCAAGTTGTTTCCACAATTATGCTCATTTTTACTTGACTCTGCCAAGCAGCATGATCCTCCTTTTTTTTACATGATTTTTCCCTGACTTTTAAACATTTTAATAGTTTGGGTTTTTTCCCTGATTTATTCTGTTTTTTTCACAAATTCCTTGTTAATTCCGACATTTCCTGAACCGCCGATTTCCCTAATAATTCCGATTTCTCTGTTTTCTAGGTTTGCTGGATACCCTTTTCCTATCACAGTAAATGAGGCTGAATGTATATAATTTTAGAAGAGCTGTGCGTGCATATCTGTGTGCGTACATACACATACAATTTATATAGTACATAATGTATATTTTTATGTGCCTGTGTGTAATATGTATGTACACATATGCCATATATATATATAGAAATAAATAGTATATTTTGGATGTTCAGTAATAGTAAATAGATAGGGAAATTGTATCTCTGAGGTGAGGAGAGGCCAGGCACCCTAACCCTAACCATTAACGTGAGTGACATCAAGTTGGCCACCTTTAAGCCAGTCACATGACCTTTAGGCCACCCCCGGGTCACTTGGTCATCAAGCCACTTCCACCTGGTCACTTGGCCAGCAAGCCCTACCCACAAAATAAGCCCCAACCACAGTGTGGTAGTAAACTTTTTTGCAGCCCTTCACTTCTGGGGCAATAGAA
Organism: Erythrolamprus reginae; assembly: GCF_031021105.1. Lineage (NCBI taxonomy): Eukaryota > Metazoa > Chordata > Lepidosauria > Squamata > Dipsadidae > Erythrolamprus > Erythrolamprus reginae. The sequence continues at coordinate 20,998,906 of NC_091950.1, forward strand.
ACTAAAACAATAGTTATTCACTGGGAGAACTCTAAATTAAAAGAGAGAAAATGTTCACTTATTGCCATCAGCAAGGACCAATATTTATGCTGACAAGCAATAACTTATTGCAGGGGGGGGAAACCTGCAATTGCATATAAGCTCTTTATCCTTGCTCCCCAACAGCTAGTCCTTAAAAGAAAAACCCAAGATAAACAGCTCATGTAGGCCTACCCTGTACCATCAATGGAAGCTTTAAAAATCAATATGAGTTATATTCTACTGATGCAGAGTCTGGGAAGTGGTGGTGGGTTTTTCAGTCTGGAGATACCAGGCTAACACATTAGAAAGAAGTGATACAAAAACAAGATAAAATGAGATAAGAGGCAAACCCACAAATTACTATTCCTCTTCTGGTGACTGGCTTTGAGCACAGTAAGTTACCAATTCTGGTTTCTTAGCTAAGCCATGATTTGTGATATGTCTTGAGGCACATAAGAGAATTTTCAAAAAGGGAAACTAATATTTCTAACCTATCTCCCTCCTTCCTGACCCATATTTATTTTATTTATTTATTTTATTTATTCATTTGTCCAATACACAAATATATAGGAAGAAAAATAGACATGTAGTAATATATATAAGGGTAAAAGTGAACTTAGAGGATATATGAAAAAAAGAAAACATATATGATAAGTGAGAGAAAGGAAAGACAATTGGACAGGGGACGAAAGGCACACCAGTGCACTTATGTACGTCCCTTACTGGCCTCTTAGGAACCTGGAGAGGTCAATCGTGGAGAGTCTAAGGGAGAAATGTTGGGGGTTAGGGGTTGACACAATTGAGTCTGGTAATGAGTTCCACGCTTCGATAACTCGATTGTTGAAATCATATTTTTTACAGTCAAGTTTGGAGCGGTTCATATTAAGTTTGAATCTGTTGCGTGCTCTTGTGTTGTTGCGGTTGAAGCTGAAGTAGTCATTGACCGGTAGGATGTTGCAGCATATGATCTTGTGGACAATACTCAAATCGTGTTTTAGGCGCTGTAGTTCTAGGCTTTCTAGGCCCAGGATTGTTAGTCTATATCATACATAATTATTATTTATTTTATCTATTTGTATCCCACATTTATAATTTTTACAAACAATTCAAGGCAGAGAACATGCCTTCCTCCTCCAATTTTCCCCATAGCAACAAACCTTTGAGATGGTTTGGGCTGAGAGAAAGGGTGTAGGACTCAAAAAGTTCCCCATCGATGAGTTTGGACAAGAAATCCTGATCGCCTGCTTTATAGCTTGGAGACCTAACAGGCTCATGGAAGATTTAGGGAAGGAACTCTTAGATATGTTTATGTTTGTGCTTTCTACCCAGTAAACTATCTTGATAAGCCTGAACCTCAAAAACGGATAATATTTTAAATAGCTAGATTGTGTCAGACAGAAGGGCTGTTATTGAGCAAGGCAATTTGCATCTTATCCTTCACTTGAGGGTTCCATAAACAATTGTTATCTTCTGTGTTGTATCAACAACGCCAGAAGGCAATAGCCATAGGAATGAGGCAATGCTGCTTTGCCCAAGGTACTTAAAACCACATCCCACTGAGCCAAAGAAAGGAGTTATCTGGAGGATTAGATTTGGTGGGTTTTCTACAAGATAGCCATTTGTTATTCATAACAGAGTCAATGAGGCCTTTGAGAGAATGCTACTTAATGCAATCAGAGTTATTTGTGGGGGCATAGATAGAAGGAAGTTTCTGGTAGAATCCTGATAAGATTATTTGAGAAGCTATTTAAGACAATGACTCCATTACTAAAAACAAACTATTGGACCAAAGGTGAAACAATTTCCATACATGAAGGATTGAATCTTCCTTCTCTGGCCCAATTAATATTCAAAGCAACATACTACACTACTTTCTTTCATGGTTTCCTCTCTTTTTTTGACACCAAATCTCAGTCTTGTTTTCACTGGCTGGGAGAGAAAGTCCTGCTATCAATAGCAAGGTTCCTGCCAAAGGAGCCTGTATGGATAAGTACGTGTGCGTATACAGGCAGGCACACATATGTGCATTAACTCTAATGAGAATGTGTCTGGCCAAAGGCCAGATATGTTAATGTTGACTGAAAATGTCTAGAATACAGGAATCCATATAAAGAAGCATCAAAGATAACAGAAATACAACAAATATGTTCTTAGTCATTTAAACTGTACTTGTATATTATTCAAATACAGTGATACCTCATCTTACAAACGCCTCGTCATACAAACTTTTCGAGATACAAACCCGGGGTTTAAGATTTTTTTGCCTCTCCCTACAAACTATTTTCACCTTTCAAACCCACTGGGATGCCCCACCTCCAGACTTCCGTTGCCAGCAAAGTGCCCGTTTTTTCCACTGGCGGGATGCCCCTGAGGCTCCCCTCCATAGGAAACCCCACCTCCGGACTTCCGTGTTTTTGTGATGCTGCAGGGGAATCCCAGGATCACAAAAACGGGCGCTTCGCTGGCAAGGGAAGTCTGGAGGTGGGGTTTCCCAGCAAGGGGAGCCTCGGTGAAATCGCAGCATCACAAAAATGCAGAGATCCAGAGGTGGGGTTTCGAGGACTTCGGTGGTTTTGCGATGCTGTGTTCTCACTGATGCTCCCTTTGCAGGGAAACCCCACCTCTGGACTTCCGTTGCCAACAAAGCGCTCGTTTTTGCGGTGCTGGTATTCCCCTGCAGCATTGCAAAAACACAGAAGTCCGGAGGTGGGGTTTCCCATGGAGGGGAGCCTCAGGGGTATCCCAGCAGCGCAAAACGGGCGCTTCAGCTGGCAAAAGGGGTGAATTTTGGGCTTGCACGCATTAATCACTTTTCCATTGATTCCTATGGGAAACATTGTTTCGTCTTACAAACTTTTCACCTTAAGAACCTCTCCCGGAACCAATTAAGTTTGTAAGACAAGGTATCACTATATACCGTTTTAATACAAAACAAGTAATTTTCTTCAACTTTTATTTATCCCCATTTCTCCAGGAGTAAAATTTAAGATCTTTATAAATGATGCAGTAGTTCGTTGCACTTTTTCTCTTTTCTGAACAAAAATAGAAGCTTGAAAGTTGCTGTTGTGTTTTACTCAAATTATAAGCACCATTAAAACAAATGTAGACTGTAACATATTCTGTAAATCTCATAAACATGTCAATGATGCATTCATTTTAAGTTAGGTTTATATGTTTTAAATGTATTAAGTTGATACCTGCTCATATTTCCCCCTCAACCCCTGCTTTTTCCACTAGTTTCTGAATGCCTTCAAATTTTACTTCTCTAAACCTAATCCTGAGAAACTAACCAACTATTTGCCATGTTGCACCAACACTCCGCAGTCTGCATTGGTTGCCAATCAATTTCCGGTCACAATTCAAAGTGTTGGTTATGACCTATAAAGCCCTTCATGGCATCGGACCAAAATATCTCCGGGACTGCCTTCTGCCGCACGAATCCCAGCGACCGGTTAGGTCCCACAGAGTTGGCCTTCTCCGGGTCCCGTCGACTAAACGATGTTGTTTGGCTGGACACAGGAGAAGAGCCTTCTCTGTGGCGGCCCCAACCCTCTGGAACTAGCTCCCCCCGGAGATCAGAACTGCCCCCACCCTCCTTGCCTTTCATAAAGTTCTTAAGACCCATCTCTGCCGTCAGGGATGGGGGAACTGAGACATCTCCCCCGGGCCTATACAGTTTATACATGGTATGTTTGTTTGTGTGTATGCTTGCTTTTAATAATGGGTTTTTTAGTGTTTTTTTAAATTATTAGATTTGTTCTTACATTGTCTTTGTTATTGTTGTGAGCCGCCCCGAGTCTACGGAGAGGGGCGGCATACAAATCTAATAAATAAATAATAAAGGTTATGATGGGACCTGCTCTGATCCTATATATCTAGCATATGCTCATATTTAACGTGAATGTATTTCAAGCTTTGCAGGTCTCACACATAACTAATAAATCTGTAACAGAGAGGACAGGTTAAACCAGTTTTAATCACATTTTCAGAGAACACAGCAGAGTAACCTGCAGACTAGTCAGAAATATTGTCAGCATCCAGACCTACACAATCAGGAATAATGAGCAAAGATCCGATGTTTCCCTATGTCCTAGGATAAAAGGATGAACTGTAAGCAATGTATGCTAAGCTGGGATACAGAGAATCTAGTCCATTGCCTACTATCCAATTCCCAAAGTAGATGCACAGCTATAATTACTGAGGGAAAAACCAAGGTGACACATTGCATCATCTTCCTCACTAGCAGCCGCAGACAGTAACTGAGATACATGATCACCTTTGAACCTGTGTACTGACATGCTGTTATTCCTGGCACTGGGAAGCACTGGAGAATTCCTGGTCCAATCCCTGACAAATCCAGTTATAAGAATCAAACTGCAGGTGATGTGAAAGACTATTGTTGGAAACTCTATGGCTGCAATTCAGAGGCTGCCTTATTTATCTGCTTGTTTGCTTGCAAAATATACTGGCTGGACGCCGTACCACAGGGTAATTCTGGGCAGCTTACAATTCACAGAAAAAGCTAAAAGGGATGAATAAAATACTGTGAAGATCCAAATACTGTGCCCAATTAAAAGATGGGGAGGGCAAGAGGAGGAGGAGACGAGAGGGGAATCTGTTGTTAATCTATTAACCACCTCCACCATGATAGTCCAACTTATGCAGGATGGGATTTAAATTTTTTTGCTAGCAGTTCTGTAGGCATGGCTTAGTGGGCGTGGCAAGGGAAGGATACTGCAAAATCCCCATTCTCTCCCAATCAATAGTCTCAAAACGGGTGAGCAGTGTGGTCGGGCGGTAGGAAAAGCAAGTAGGATGCTTGGCTGCATAGCTAGAGGTATAACAAGCAGGAAGAGGGAGATTGTGATCCCCTTATATAGAGCGCTGGTGAGACCACATTTGGAATAGTGTGTTCAGTTCTGGAGACCTCACCTACAAAAAGATATTGACAAAATTGAAGGGGTCCAAAGACGGGCTACAAGAATGGTGGAAGGTCTTAAGCATAAAACGTATCAGGAAAGACTTAATGAACTCAATCTGTAGAGTCTGGAGGACAGAAGGAAAAGTGGGGACATGATCGAAACATTTAAATATGTTAAAGGGTTAAATAAGGTTCAGGAGGGAAGTGTTTTTAATAGGAAAGTGAACACAAGAACAAGGGGACACAATCTCAAGTTAGTTGGGGGAATGATCAAAGGCAACATGAGAAAATATTATTTTACTGAAAGAGTAGTAGATCCTTGAAACAAACTTCCAGCAGACGTGGTTGGTAAATCCACAGTAACTGAATTTAAACATGCCTGGGATAAACATATATCCTTTGTACGATAAAATACAGGAAATAGTATAAGGGCAGACTAGATGGACCATGAGGTCTTTTTCTGCCGTCAGTCTTCTATGTTTCTATGTTTCTATCAGTTGGAACTCGAGAGGCAGAGAATAGATGGGGGCGGGGCCAGTCAGAGGTGGCATTTGCCAGTTCTCCAAACTACTCAAAATTTCCGCTACCGGTTCTCCAGAACTGGTCAGAACCTGCTGAATCCCACTTCTGCCCTTATGCTAAGTAAGTCTGTGACTAGATGTCTGCAGCATAAAAACATCATATTTTTCAAATATTGGGGTTTCTTGTTTTTTTAGAAACATAGAAGACTGACAGCAGAAAAAGACCACATGATCCATCTAGTCTGCCCTTATACTATTTCCAGTATTTTATCTTACAATGCATATTTGTTTATCCCAGGCATGTTTAAATTCAGTTACTGTGGATTTACCAACCACGTCTGCTGGAAGTTTGTTCCAAGGATCTACTACTCTTTCAGTAAAATAATATTTTCTCACGTTGCTTTTGATCTTTCCCCCAACTAACTTCAGATTGTGTCCTCTTGTTCTTGTGTTCACTTTCCTATTAAAAACACTTCCCTCCTGAACCTTATTTAACCCTTTAACATATTTAAATGTTTCGATCATATCCCCACTTTTCCTTCTGTCCTCCAGACTGTACAGATTGAGTTCATTAAGTCTTTCCTGATACGTTTTATGCTTAAGACCTTCCACCATTCTTGTAGCCCGTCTTTGGACCCGTTCAATTTTGTCAATATCTTTTTGTAGGTGAGGTCTCCAGAACTGAACACAGTATTCCAAATGTGGTCTCACCAGCGCTCTATATAAGGGGATCACAATCTCCCTCTTCCTGCTTGTTATATCTCTAGCTATGCAGCCAAGCATCTTACTTGCTTTTCCTACTGCCCGACCACACTGCTCACCCATTTTGAGACTGTCAGAAATCACTACCCCTTTAGACTTTTTAAATGTATTATTGTTATTTTAGATTCTAACTATTAGATTTGTCATTATATATTGTTTTTATCATTGCTGTAAGCCACCCCGAGTCTACGGAGAGGGGCGGCATACAAATCTAATTAATAATAATAATAATAATAATAATAATAATAATAATAATAATAATAATAATCAGAGGGTATGGGACAACTTGCCATGGGACAACTCACCCTGGCCAATTTGCCATTGAACAAGAATTACACTAATATCAAAGAAATAGTGCAATAGAATCATTAAAGAAAGGATCCCAAAGGAAGGACAAAATGAAATGCGAATCAGAAAAATTAAAATGTTTTTAAATTGTTTTAAGCAATTAAATTGAATTGTTGAATTGTCCTGCGGTGAGTTCGCTGTGGTTGAGTTGTCCCATTCCAATATCAGAATGGGATTTGGTGAATTAGGATGTTGCGTGACTTGGTCAAACATACTTTATGATTTGGTAACATGGGTGAATCCAAACCATGGTTCCAAATAATGGCTTACTGCAATATATGTCCTATATTCTTTTGTTTCATTGTTTTTAATGGAACCCAGAAATGGGATTTTAAGACTGTATGGAAAAGCATACCGTGGCTTAGGAATTTGAGATTATGCACCAAGTACAGAATCCTAACAACAACCAAGGTTCCATTTTTCATCTCTTCCCTATCAGAAGACTCACTTGCTGTTTTGACATGCAGCCCTGGGAACGTAAGGGAGAGAAAGTTTTGTAGTGCATATTTGCCTTAACACCTACCGAATTGTCTCAATGATTTCGTGAGCAGCATCATGGTGTTTGTCCTGAAACAACAAAAAAAAACATAGAAAAAGGTGGCTTCAGGACATCTAAGAAGTGACATAATCTACGTTGGCTTTCAGTACAAGAGTTATTTGCTTTAATACACATTGTTTGCAAATGCAGAGAAAGGAAACTTAACCTCCCTTTATTAAAACATTTTATCAAGAATAACAACAACACAAATTCTGTGCTTCCTATTTGTCCCCAACACTTGTGTGAAAAGTATTCCTTTTGTACCTACTTCACAACACTAGATCAACCTACTGCCATCTTATCTTTGGGCACCACAGAATGATATGTTATGACCTATAAAGCCCTTCATGGCACCGGACCAGATTATCTCAGGGACCGCCTTCTGCTGCACGAATCCCAGCGACCAGTTAGGTCCCACAGAGTGGGTCTTCTCCGGGTCCCGTCAACTAAACAATGCCGCTTGGCGAGACCCAGGGGAAGAGCCTTCTCTGTGGCGGCCCCGGCCCTCTGGAACCAACTCCCCCCGGAGATTAGAATTGCCCCCACTCTCCTTGCCTTTCGTAAGCTACTTAAAACCCACCTCTGCCGCCAGGCATGGGGGAATTAAGATTCCCTTTCCCCCTAGGCATTTACAATTTTATGCATGGTATGTTTGTATGTATGTTTGGTTTTTTATATTAAGGGATTTTTAATCGTTTTTAGTATTGGATTATTACTGTACGCTGTTTTATGATTGCTGTTAGCCGCCCTGAGTCTTCGGAGAGAGGCGGCATATAAATCCAATCAATCAATCAATCAATCAATCAATAGTTATGCAAAATAATGCCAGTCGCATTAGATTATCAGCAGAACAGAGTAGTGGTGGGCTCCTATGGAATGGCTAATTGCGCACAGCTCTGCGGCTCTGGCACGCGAGTGTGGGATTGAGTGCAATTTTGCTAAATATTGCTTAATTTTGCATTCAGGGAATTTGCATGCGGGGAATTTGCTTAATTTTGCATGCGGGGAAGCAAAAAACCTCACCGAAATGCTTCCCTATGCGAGATTTTGCTACCTGCACAGGTGCGGGAAGCCAAATTGCGCTCAATCCCGCATTCGTGCGCCAGAGCTGAATGCAATTAGCTGTTCCGGTAGGAGCCCGCCACTGGAACAGAGGAGCAGTTCCACTTCCAAAACTGGAAGGAAGGTCAATCCCTCCAAATCCATAGGCCAATTTTATTTCATTTCGACAAGCTAAATTTTGAAACATAGGGGAATAATAAGGTTTCCTTATAGTTTATCTTCAAATTTTCTATGAAGCATGTAAAAAAAATGTGTACTATTTCATATAGTAATACGCAAAGAATAGAAACCGATGCTTGTCAGGATAGCTCTATAGCAGTGGCTTCCCAATCTTTTGGGTGTCAGGCTCCGTGGAGAGAGGTTTTTCCGTGAACCAGAAGAGGAATGCAGCCCCGTTTCTGACATGCCACAGACCAGTGCCAATTCACAGCCTGGGGGCTTGGGGACCCTGGCTCTATACAACATTCCTGTTAAGAAGCCAATCTCTGGTTTCCAGATGCTAAAGAAAGACAGCAAGGGTAAAAGCTATTGCATTTATGTCCTTCTCGGGGTCCTTGGGAGCATCTGTTTTGTCATAGAAACATAGAAACTTAGAAGACTGATGGCAGAAAAAGACCTCATGGTCCATCTAGTCTGCCCTTACACTATTTCCTGTATTTTATCTTACAATGGATATATGTTTATCCCAGGCATGTTGATTAATATTAGATTTGACTATTGTAATAAAAATTCTTAATAAAAACTACATATCACAAAAAACCCAATAAGATTCTTCTAAAATTCTAATGCAAAAGAATAGCTTTTATTTATGAATTCTTTTCATTTCAACTATCCCCTTTTAGTACCAAATAAATAGAAATTAACACTGATTTCTTTACTGAAATCAAAAACAGAAGCTGATTAAGCTTTCCATATTCCTAGTGAATTCAAGACAGGGATGGGATTAGAAATGGGAATATCTTGATTCATAAGATTACATTAATTACATGCTATACAAGAATATATTTGATAGGAAAATTTGCTTCCAAATGTTGCAATTCTTAGCCCTCTATATTTTCAGCTGTTTTCAAATTTAAAACAAAAGCAACCTTTTTTCTGAACCAGAACAGATTTTGTATCATTGTCTAAAATATTCATGGACTGAATTCACTATGTAGTATGCAGAACATCACCGAACATCTCCATCCTTTATGTTATGCGGGACCTACAGCTTCTGACTTTCTATTCATATATTGTGAACAGCTGAAACAGAAGATCATGTGAAGAGCTGTATACAAAGATTCTCAGATAAACTGGAACTAAACACCATATGAGTCACATGAAATTCTCTGTGATAGTACTGTACTATAAATAGTTCTCTATCATTTTCAAAATATTCATTTCTTTCAAAATTAGGAATGGATATTAAGTGAGAAATTAATACAAAACTGGTTTGGACTGGTAACATGGTACCTGCCAATGCTATTATACAATTCTTCTCCCCTGGACATAACTACTGAACATCACCACAAAATAACATTTTTTATAAAAGCATCGAAACCTAAAGAGATGTTTGTATTCTCATGGGACTGTTTGGATTTAGAGGCATTTGCATCTAAATAAACAAACAGCTTTAGCTGCCTCCTTCAATTCGGCTACATTTTAAAAAGGATTTTTCTCTTTTCAGACATATGAAGCATACACATCTAAACAAACAAATAACTCTAGCTGTCACCTCTGATTCTGGCTACATTTTAAAAACTATTTTTAATTCTGTTTTGCCACAGGCATACGCTACCATGGATCAAATTTTACGAACCATTGGTTTAGTTAGGAAATGCAGAATTAGAAGCCTTTGTTTATTATTTGAATATATTATGAAAAGTGTTTTTAATAGGAAAGTAAACACGAGAACAAGGGGGCACAATCTGAGGCTATGGGGGACAGATTAGAAGTAATGTGAGAAAATATTATATTAATGAAAGAGTAGTAGATGCTTAGAACAAACTTCCAGCAGACATGGTTGGTAAATCCACAGTAACTGAATTTAAACATGCCTGGGATAAACATACAGTGGTGCCTCTACTTAATTCGTTCGGTGACCAAGTTCTTAAGTAGAAAAGTTTGTAAGTAGAAGCAATTTTTCCCATCAATGTAAAAGCAAATAATGCGTGCAAACCCATTAGGAAAGAAATCAAAGCTCGGAATTTGGGTGGGTGGAGGAGGAGGAAGAAGAGGAGGAGGACAGTCGCTGCCCAGAGCAAAGGCAGCATTTCTTTTCTCTGGGAGCTGGCAGAGGTTAATTCCAAGTGCCCAGAGAAAGGAAAATGCTTTGTTTGCTCTGGACTGCCACAGGCCCTTTAAGCACCACAGAAAGGCTCCTCTGGCAGGCCAGAAAAGCCCGAGATGGCAGGGATTAAAGGGGGAATGGCAGGAAACTGGCCGGGCCTTTGTGGCACTCTCAAATTTCCTGGGAAATTTTTCTGGGCTCAGGTTCTTAAGTAGAAAACGGTTCTTAAGAAGAGGCAAAAAAATCTTGAACACCCGGTTCTTATCTAGAAAAGTTCTTAAGTAGAGGCGTTCTTAAGTAGAGGTACCACTGTATCCTAAGATAAAATACAGGAAATAGTATAAGAGCAGACTAGATGGACCATGAGGTCTTTTTCTGCCGTCAATCTTCTATGTTTCTATGAATCAGACATTTTAATTGTTCTGATTTAAATTAATCCATCCTATCTTCAAACTTTGGTTAAGTAAAACTTCTGAAGCATAGACTACTTCTTTCAAAGGTTCTAGTCCCAGTTCAGTTTAAATATTGTATGGTATTTCCAAATGCCCATCAAAGAAACACCCTTCCTCATCAAAGAATAGGCAGATTCTCCTGGGTGCAGACAATATTCATATATTATTAAAATTCTGATTTCTGTAATCCTTTACTGGGCAAAATGGTGCACCATAGAGCAAAAGCTTTTGATCCAAGGTACCTCAAACCATCTAACTCAGTGTTTCCCAACCTTGGCAACTTGAAGATATTTGGACTTCAACTTCCAGAATTCCCCAGCCAGCATTTGCTGGCTGGGGAATTCTGGGAGTCGAAGTCCAAATATCTTCAAGTTGCCACGGTTGGGAAACACTGATCTAACTTACAGAATGCATCTAAAATACAAGACACATGACTCCAAAGGAAATGAAATTTGACAAATTTTATAAAACGTTTTATGACATAAAAATCATTATGAACCCTGGTAGTAGAGTGGTTAGAATATAGTATTGCAGGCTAACTTTGTCCAGAGACAGGAGTTTGATCCTGACCGACTGAAGCCTTGCATCCTTCCACGGTCGGTAAAATGAGGACCCAGATTGTTGGGAGCAGAGTACTGTATGCTGACGTTGCAAGCCATCCAAAGAATGCTGTAAAGCAATATGGGTGATGTACAGGTATTCCTTGACTTACAACCACAATTGAACCAAAAAATAAAACAGCTGTTTATGACCTTTCTTGCCACAGTTGTTGAGTGAATCCCTGCAGCTTTTAAGTTAGTCACATGGTTGTTAAGTGAACCTGGCTTCCCCATTGACTTTGCTTGTCAGAAATTCACAAAAGGAGATCAAATGACCCCCAAGATACCTGCAACCGTCATAAATATGAATCAGTTGCCTAAGCACCTGAATTTTGATCAAGTGACCAAGGAGATGCTTCAACAGGTATGTCATAATTCACGTTTTTCAGTGATGTTGTAACTTAGAACGGTCCCTGAATGAATTGTAAGTCAAAGGACAACCTGCATAAGTTTACAGCCATTTCTATTGCTATGACATAATATAAAATGTCACAAAACATTTCCTGTGACAGTGTTTGACTATACAGTGTTCCCTCGATTTTCGCGGGTTCGAACTTTGCGAAAAGTCTATACCACGGTTTTTCAAAAATATTAATTAAAAAATACTTTGCAGTTTTTCTCCCTATACCACGGTCTTTCCCGTCTGATGACATCATATGTCATCGCCAAACTTTCATCTGCCTTTAATAAATATTTTTTTAATAAACTTTAATAAATAAACATGGTGAGTAATAATCTAAAGGGTTGCTAAGGGAATGGGAAATTGCCATTTAGGGGTTTAAAGTGTTAAGGGAAGGCTTGGGATACTGTTCATAGCCAAAAATAGTGTATTTACTTCCGTATCTCTACTTCGTGGAAATTCGACTTTCGGGGCGGTCTCGGAACTCATCCCCCTGGCTGCAGAAGAAATGGGCCGAGGTGTGCGAGGCTTGGTTGCAACTATCTAAAGGAAAATACAGTGATACCTCTTCTTACAAACCCCTCGTCATACAAACTTTTCAAGATACAAACCCGGGGTTTAAGATTCTTTTGCCTCTTCTTCCAAACTATTTTCACCTTACAAACCCATGGGAAACACCACCTCCGGACTTCCGTGTTTTTGCAATGCTGCAGGGGAATCCCAGCAGCGCAAAAACGGGTGCTTCGCTGGCAAGGGAGTCCAGAGGTGGGGTTTCCCAGCAAGGGGAGCCTCAGCGAAATCGCAGCATCATAAAAACACAGAAGTCTGGAGGTGGGGTTTCGAGGACTTCCATGTTTTTGCAATGCTGCAATTTCGCTGAGGCTCCCCTCGCTAGAAAATCCCACCTCCGGACTTCCATTGCCAGCAAAGCACCCGTTTTTGCGCTGCTGGGATTCCCCTGCAGTATCACAAAAACACAGAAGTCCGGAGGTGGGATTTCCCATGCAGGGGAGCCTCAGGGGAATCCCTGCAGTGAAAAAACAGGCGCTTCGGGTGGCAAAAGGGGTGAGTTTTTGACTTGCACGCATTAATCACTTTTCCATTGATTCCTATGGGAAACATTGTTTCGTCTTACAAACTTTTCACCTTACAAACCTCGTCCCAGAACCAATTAAGTTCGTAAGACAAGGTATCATTGTAGTAGGGTAGCTCGACTTCCTTTCGTTTCCAAACTGCCAATTGACTCATTGACCATTTTTTGCACTCCCCAGGCTTCAGGAGGCTTTCCTGAACCCTGGGGAGAGCAAAAAAACAGCCTAATGGACCTACTGGAAGTCCGGAGGCTTCAGTGATCCCTTTGCGCAGGGGGAAGGGCAGCATGGGGGGTTGTGCCATGCACAGAGCAATGCATTATGGATGTGGGCGCGCGCATCCTTTTGGCACCCGAGCCGAAAAAGGTTCGCCATCACTGTAATAGAGCTTTTAGATGAAGAAAACCTTAAGTAATGATCTTTGTTTTTTATTATTTCCTAACTGAAGAGCCTACAATACTTTCTGAGGAAACCCTGAAACATCCTAGGGAGCCACGCTTCACTCTGACAAGGAAACCGGTGGGAGGATTGCATCTGGAACACCAAGACACTTTTCTCCCACAGCCTTAATTAGCTTTGGAGGGGAATACACAGCTCACATCCTCCGCCCAAGCTCTTAACAACCAAAATCGTGACACCAGCCTTTTCCTCTGTCAGCTAAGCAATTATGCAAATGTTACACAGTCTCTAGCAGCTCCGGGTTTTTATCACTATGATGCATATGTAGCTTATCCAATAAACTCTGGGTGTATGCAGTGTCGTAAATTGACTTTAGAAACTTCTTTTTTTAAAAAAAGGAAACTCCAACTACTACTCATCATTCCAAGCCAACAGGACTTCTCAGAAAATGAGAGAAGCAGAAGAGAAAGCCAGCGTTGGACTTCCACGGGGAGAATTTTGCACAAATCTTCGTGCAGCCATGAAAATCAGCTAAACGTCCTCTCTTAAACTATGCTACTTCACGAGGCAAAGGGAGAGGGGGAGGTAGGAAGAAAAGGGATCTATTCATGAGCTTTTTCAAAGAAGAATGAAGCGCGATTATACTAAACAGCTTAGCCCAAGGGTCTGCAACCCACGGCTCTGGAGCCGCATGAGGCTCTTTCATCCCACTGCTGCGGCTCCCTGTCACCAGTCAGCACCACAATTTTGAGAGGAGATTCCGGTTAGGGTAGGGGGAAGCAGGGTGTGCCAGGAGGAGACTCAGTGGTTCTCGACCTTTCTAATGCCGCGACCCCTTAAGACAGTTCATCATGTTGGGGTGACCGCCAGCCATAAGTCTAGCGCCAATTCTGCCAACAGAGCTTTAGCTGATTGGCAGGAAGTTCAGAGGGAGACCCCCCCCCCCCCCACTGTAAACGCCTGATTGGTCGGATTGCAAAAATATGCTCCAAGGTGCCAGAATAGGAGCTTTAGTTCCTAACATGTCCTTTCCCATGGTCTTAGGCAACCCCTGTGAAATGGTCGTTCGATCCCCACAAAGGTCCCGACCCCCAGGTTGAGAACCACAATATGGCAAGGGACGGGTTTTCCGGTCAGCTCCACAATTGATAGGATAGGGCTTTCAGTTAGGACAGGTAGAGGAAAAAAGATGCCACGCTAGGAGGAGACATTATGGTGGGGAAACTGGACTTCTGGTTGGTTCAAGAATTGAAGAGGGGGGGCTTTCCAGTTACAAACTTCGTAGCTCTTGGAGATCTTAAGGTTGCCAATCCCTGTCTTAGCTAGTTGGCCATTCTGGATAACTAGTGGTCAAAGAACAGTAGTACCTCTACTTATGAACTTAGTTCATTCCGTGACCAGGTTCTTAAGTAGAAAAGTTTGTAAGAAGCAGCAATTTTTCCCATAGGAATCAATGTAAAAGCAAATAATGTGTGCGATTGGGGAAACCACAGGGAGGGTGAGGCCCTGTTTCCTCCCAGGAGATTCCTAGAGAGGCCCCATGGAGGCTTCTTCCCGCCTTTTCTGGTCCTGTTTCCTCCCAGATTCCTAGAGAGGCCCCACGGAGGCTTCTGCCCGCCTTTTCCAGCCTGTTTCCTCCCAGGAGATTCCTAGAGAGGCCCCACAGAGGCTTCTCCCCGCCTTTTCCAGCCTGTTCCCTCCCAGGAGATTCCTAGAGAGGCCCCACAGAGGCTTCTCCCTGCCTTTTCCGGTTACAGTTTCGGAGGCTCGGGTTTGTAAGTGGAAAATGGCTCTTGAGAAGAAGCAAAAAAAATGTGAACACCCAGTTCCTATCTAGGAAAGTTCATAAGTAGAGGCATTCTTAGGTACAGATACCACTGTATTGATATTTCATCCTTAGCCACTGGAAAAAATACTGAATTTCTAACAGGCACTGTCATGTAACTAGCAACTCATATGAACCTGGAACTTGAAATAATCCAAACATAGAAACAAATCCTTGCTGGTAACTTAGTAGCAGAATGCCTACTAGGCAAGCAAAGGTCCAAAGTTTAATATGCTGCTTCTCTGTTTTATAGCTCTTGCATTAGCAGAGCTGGTAGAAACCTTTCATTGATCTAGGACAGGGGTCTCCAACCGCCGGTCCGCGGACCGGGACCGGGCCGTTGGGGGTTTTCAGCCGGTCTGCGGCACCAGGGCCCCCTCGGCCTTTCCGCGCTGCCCACCGCCCGCCCGATTTGCCCCCTCTGCTCCTCTGCCACCTCCTGCCTTTCACCGCAGCTCCTCCCGCACCCGGAACGCACGCCCTGCCCGCCTCACATTTGCCGAGAGGACTTTCGCCCCGGGCTCTCAGCAAGGGGGCTGCATGAGAGGCGGGGCCGGCGGAAGGTGATATTCAATGTCGGGGGCGCACGGGCGGTTTTGCGCGCGCTCCCTATCTCCCTGCTAGCCCACTCGGAATACTGTATTCAAAATAAGAAAAGCCTTCGCCGGCAAAGGCTTTTCTTATTTTGAATACGTATTCCGAGTGGGCTAGCAGGGAGATAGGGAGCGCGCGCAAAACCGCCCGTGCGCCCCCGACATTGAATATCACCTTCCGCCGGCCCCGCCTCTCATGCAAACCCCCTTGCTGAGAGCCCGGGGCGAAAGTCCTCTCGGCAAATGTGAGGCGGGCAGGGCGTGCGCGCGTCACCGCTGAGAAGAACGGAGAGAGAACGAGAGTGAGTGAAAGCAACAGACAGCAAGATAGAGAGAAAGTGAGAAAGAGAGAGTGAGAGAAAGGGGGGAGAGAAAGAGATAGCAAGAGAGAGAGAACAAGAGAGAGAAAGAGCGTGAGAAACAAAACAAGAGAGAAAGAGTGAGAGAGAGAGAAAGCAAAAGAGACAGAAAGAAAACAAGAGAGAGAAAGTGAGAAGAAGAGAGAGAAAGAGGGGGAGAGAGAGAGAAAGAGAGAGGGGGGAGAGAGAGAAAGAGAGGGAGAAAGAGAGGGAAAGGGGGGAGAGATAGCAAGAGAGGGAGAGAGAAAGAGAGAGGGAAAGGGGGAGAGAGGGGGGAGAGAAAGAGGAGATAAAGGAAGAGGAGAGAGAGAAAGGAAGAGAAAGAAAGAAAGAGGGATAGAAAGAGAGAGAGAGTGAGAGATGCTCAGTGAGCCTTTCTTTGAAGTTGCCTTTCTTTCTTTCTTTCTTTCTTTCTTTCTCTTTCTTTCTTTCTTGCTCTTTTTCTTTCTCTCTTTTACCTTTCCTTCCTCTATTTCTTTTCTTTCTCCTTCCTACCTTCTTCCCTCCCTCCCTCCAGTCCTTCCTCTCTTACTCTCCCCTTTCATAAGTTTCCTTGCTTCCTTCCTCTGTTCCTGTCCCTTCCCTCTTTCCTTCTTTCTTCCTTCCTTCCTTCCTTTCCTCCCTTCCTTTCCTCCCTCCATTTCTTGCTTTCCTTTTCCTTCCTCCCTTCTTTCCTCCCTCATTCCCTTCTTTCACTCCTTCCTCTCTTACTCTCCCCTTTCACACCTTTCTTTGCTTCTTTGCACCCTTCTTCTGTTCCTGTACCTTCCCTTTTTCCTTCCTTCCTTCCCACCCTCCGTCCATTCATTCACCCATTCCTCTCTTGATCGCCCCTTTTACGGCGCCGCTGACAGCTAGCCCCCCCCCCCACCGGGCCATGGAAAACTGGTCTAGCTGAAAGCCGGTCCCTGGTGCAAAAAAGGTTGGGGACCTCTGATCTAGGAGATCTGGCTAGATCGGGCTAGAGTCCACCATGATTAAGAGAAATAGTCTGCCACATTGTGGTGTTTTTTTTAAAACCCTGGAAGATCTGTATTATGTCTTGCATAATCTTAGATACACATGAGATGATAAGTGCTAACACTTAGGCTTCTTGTTGCAAAGAGGCAGTTATTAGGAACTGTTTTCATGGCAATGCAAATAAATAAATAAATATGCAAGACAGGGCCAAGAAACTTCTTCTTCAGTCTCCTGAGGTGTTTGTGTTGCCAAAAAAATTTCAAACCTGGCCTTTCCTATGGAAGGCTCTCGTCACCTGCCACATATAACACAGGCAATTCCCACTTTGCTGCCTGCAGAGCCGAGAAGAACTAGAGCAGTGAAACCAAGAGACGTTTTGTTGACGTCAGAGAGCTGTGCTGCGAAACCACAGCAGACCCCTCTCCTCCCCTTGATGCCAAATAGCTTCTATACCACAGGAGGGGAAGGGGGGAAGAGAGAGGGGAGGAGGGAGACAGAGACAGAAAGACAGAAAGACAGAAAGACAGACAGAAAGAAAGAAAGAGAAAGAAATAAAAAAAAGAAAGAGAGAGAGACAGAGAGAAAGAAAGAAAGAAAGAAAAAAGAAAGAAAGAAAGAAAGAAAGAAAAAAGAAAGAGAGAAAGAAAGAAAGAAAAAAAGAAAGAAAAAAGAGAGAGAAAAAGAAAGAAAGAAAAAAGAAGGAAAGAAAGAAAAGAGAGAAAGAAAGAAAGAAAGAAAAAGAAAGAGACAGAGAGAGAGAGAGAGAGAAAGAAAGAAAGAAAGAAAAAAGAAAGAAAGAAAGAAAGAAAAAAGAAAGAAAGAAAGAAAAAAGAAAGAAAGAAAGAAAGAAAAAAGGAAAGAAAGAAGGAAAGAAAGAAAGAAAAAAGAAAGAGAGAAAGAAAGAAAGAGAGAAAGAAAGAAAGAAAGAAAAAGAAAGAGACAGAGAGAGAGAGAGAGAGAGAAAGAAAGAAAGAAAGAAAGAAAGTCTTCATTTGATTGCAGCACAATATTCCTCTCATTCCTTTGGTTTCCAGGTTTATTTCCTCCTCCTCCCCCCCCAAAACAAAAGAGCTTACACATTTCTGCTGCAATGCTTTGCCTTGCTCTCTTTTTCTGCAGCCATTTCAGTGCAATTTGTGGGGTTTTTTTTAAAAAAAAGGCTCCCAATGCTGGGTGTTTGACCTTTGGAAAGAAAATACTTCTCTATACAATTTTGAGGAACTCCCCGTCATGAGATCTTATGATGACAAAGGAGTTATATTTTAAAAATTATTTAGACCACTGCTTCTCATCCTGGGGGTCGGGACCCCTTTGGGTGGGGGGGTCAAATGACCGTTTCACAGGGGTTGCCTAAGACCATGGGAAAAGACAAGTTTCTTATGGTGTTGGGAACTAAAGCTCTTATTCTGGAGCCTTGTAACATATTTTTACAATCCGACCAATCAGGCATTTGCAGTGGGGGGGGGGGCGTCCCTCTGACCTTCCTGCCAATAAGCTTAAAACTATGCTGGGAGAATTGGTGCTAGACTTATGGCTGGGGGTCACCACAACCTGAGGAACCGTATTAAGGGGTCGCAGCATTAGAAAGGTTGAGAACCACTGATTTAGACAGACAAAATGAGAGACCAACTTCATTGGTTTTTTTTGTTTTGGAGGTGGGGAAAATAGGAGGATAATGGAGTATGTTTGCTGCCTTAAGTTATTTATAACAATAAAAGAGGGATAGAAATTAAAGAAAGTAGATAAATATGGAGAACTAACTAATCGGTCGCATGAATCCCAGAGACCGATTAGGTCCCACAGAGTGGGCCTTCTCCGGGTCCCGTCAACTAAACAATGTCGGTTGGCGGGCCCCAGGGGAAGAGCCTTCTCTGTGGCGGCCCCGACTCTCTGGAACTAGCTCCCCCCAGAGATTAGAACTGCCCCTACCCTCCTTGCCTTTCGTAAATTCCTCAAAACCCGCCTTTATCGTCAGGCATGGGGGAACTGAGATATCTCCCCTGGGCCTATACAATTTATGTATGGTATGTTTGTATGTATGTATGCTTAATAATGGGTTTTTTAAAAATATTTTAAATAGTAAATTATTAGATTTGTCATGAATTGTTTTTTATTGTGTTGTGAGCTGCCCCGAGTCTACGGAGAGGGGCGTCATACAAATCTAATAAATAAATAAGTGTCAGACCTGGAAATCATCTTTTGAGCCTTGGAACTTCAGGGCTGCCACATTAATGCTATGGGAAACTGGGAGGGATGACTGGATGGAGCTGAGGAGATATGTTCTCTGAGAGTCAAGGTCATACTACCCTGCACCTGGAAGGGTGTGACTGGAAAGCATCTCCAGTTGGGATTATCCATTGTTGATTGGACCAAAGGGTGGGCTGCTTCCTGGACGGGGGACGGACGGACGGAAGACACAGTGGGGTAGCAAAAATGGAGCTCCACCCCATAGCACCCAATTTGCACTAAAAGATGTTGAAAGAAAATGCAGGGCATCCTGCATAAGCCACGCCCACAGTGTGGTGGTAAAAATTTGGGTAGCCCTTCTCTGATTGGACCCATGTGATGGGCATGTGGGTGTGGGGCTTGGACTTTCTTTTGGGTGGGGAAACCCCAGAAGCTTTCAGATTCGGGTTTCCCCACAGCTGTGCTAATATTACATCTCTAATAAAAATGGAATTTTGAGGAAACTCAAAACCCTGAGTTTTCTTTCGTAGGAGATGTTGCTTGGAACCTCGACATTAACCCGAATCCTCTTTAAAATTCAAACCAGCTCCCCCAAAACTCCGGGATGCTGTGTGGGGCCCTGAGCCCTGAGCGTCGACCCAAAACTGGGTGGCGCAAACACTTAGGGAAGATGGAAGAAGACAAGAAAGTCACGTAACGAACCATGCAGTCTGGCTTGCCGATTTAATAATAACAACGACAACAACAGAGTTGGAAGGGACCTTAGAGGTCTTCTAGTCCAACCCCCTGCTTAGGCAGGAAACACTACACTACTTCAGACAAATGGTTATCCAACATCTTCTTAAAAACTTCCAGTGTTGGAGCATTTACAACTTCTGGAGGCAAGCTGTTCCACTGATCAATTGTTCTAAGTGTCAGAAAAATTCTCCTCAGTTCTAAGTTGCTTCTCTCCTTGTTTAATTTCCACCCATTGCTTCTTGTTCTACCCTTAGGTGCTTTGGAGAATAGTCTGACTCCCTCTTCTTTGTGGAAACTCCTGAGATATTGGAACACTGCTATCATGTGTTCCCTGGTCCTTCTTTTCATCAAACTAGCCAGGCCCATTCATGCAAATTATGTCAAGACCATCTACTCCCCTTCCCAAGCTGTGGTAGAAGCAGCAGAAGCTACAGAGAAGGTGCTCTAGCTGGGTGTCCAGTCCAAAGAGCCGGTGCCTGAGCCAGCCAACCCACTGGACCTGACCTTGTGGGCAATGATGTCAGGACTGCAGGCAGGAAGAAGCCAAACTTCAAAGTATTGGTAATGACCTTTAAAGCCCGACATGGCATTGGGCCAGAATACATCCGGAACCGCCTTCTACCGCACAAATCCCAGCGGCCGATAAGGTCCCACAGAGTTGGCCTTCTCCGGGTCCCATCGACCAAACAATGTCGTTTGGCGGGCCCCAGGGGAAGAGCCTTCTCTGTGGCGGCCCCGGCCCTCTGGAATCAACTCCCCCCAGAGATTAGAACGGCCCCCACCCTCCTTGTCTTTCGCAAATTACTCAAGACCCACCTTTGTCGCCAGGCATGGGGGAGTTAGGATATTCCTTCCCCTAGGCCATTACAAGTTATGTATGGTATGTTTGTGTGTGTATTTGGTTTTTATAATAAGGGTTTTTAGTTATTTTATTAAATTGGATTGTTACATGTTGTTTTTTATCATTGTTGTTAGCCACCCCGAGTCTGCGGAGAGGGGCGGCATACAAATCCAATAAATAATAATGATGATAATAATAATAATAATAATAATAATAATAATAGCACAGCAGATTCCAACCCTCGAACAGAGAGTACTGGGGCAAGGATGCTGCAGCCAGTCGCTAGCTGGACTCCCAGAGCAGTTTGGCCTACTCAGCATGAGCAGTGCCGTTCAATCCCTTGGGATCGAGCAGCCCACAAGGATCCTGGCTCAACCTACATCCACCTTTCCAGGCCAGCAATCTGCAACACCAATGAGTGGGGCATCTGCCTTTTTTCACTCGGCACGGAGCAGTTCGTTCCATAGCCTCACGTCTCGAGCCTGATCTACTGGGGTGACAGTAACTACGGGAGTGGGGAATAGCCAAGCAGCAGGGTCCATTGAACCAGCTTGGCCAGCCCCAAAAGGACCACAGCGGGGATTCTGGTAACCCAATACTCCCCCTCTACAATTGCAATAGGTCTTTGGGCTGCCTCCAGCAAGCCAGATCCCTCTGGAATGAACATTCCATCCTGGCCAAGGTTGGGTGCAATAGCATTAGCCATAGCATTTAAACTTATATACAGTGCAATAGCATTATAGACTTATATACGGAGAGGGGCGGCATACAAATCCAATAAATAAATAAATAAAATAAAATAGCAATAGCATTTAGACTTATATACAGTGCAATAGCATTATAGACTTATATACGGAGAGGGGCGGCATACAAATCCAATAAATAATAAAATAAAATAAAATAGCAATAGCATTTAGACTTACAGAATCAGCCTATCGCCCCCAACAATCTGGGTCCTCATTTTACCACCTCAGAAGGATGGAAGGCTGAGTCAACCCCAAGCTGGTGAGATTTCAACCCCCAAACTGCAGCTAGCAGTCAGCTGAAGTAGCCTGCAGTACTGCACTCTAACCACTGTGCCACCTTGGCTTATGCCTGGCTCCAGCTCCTGTTCCCCAAGCCTGGCCGCCAGCCATACCCCAGGCAAGGAAAACCCTATGGAAATGGCCAAAGAAGGGGGAAATCGCCAGACAGGCTGTGGAGGTTCCACTCCTTCCCAATAAAGTTGAAGGAACTCCAGCAAACGAACAACTCACAAGAGCCTACAAAACAACTCACAAAAGCCTACAAAACAACTCACAAGAGCCTACAAAACAACTCACAAGAGCCTACAAAACTTTTGCCAGACCCATCCTAGACTACTGCTCATCTGTATGGAACCCATACCACATCTCAGACATCAACACCCTTGAAAATGTCCAAAGATATTTCACCAGAAGAGCCCTTCACTCCTCCACTCGAAACAGAATATCCTACGAAAATAGACTAACAATCCTGGGCCTAGAAAGCCTAGAACTACAGCGCCTAAAACACGATTTGAGTATTGCCCACAAGATCATATGCTGCAACGTCCTACCGGTCAATGACTACTTCAGCTTCAACCGCAACAACACAAGAGCACGCAACAGATCCAAACTTAATACGAACCGCTCCAAACTTGACTGTAAAAAATATGATTTCAACAATCGAGTTATCGAAGCGTGGAACTCATTGCCGGACTCAATTGTGTCAACCCCTAACCCCCAACATTTCCCCCTTAGACTCTCCACGATTGACCTCTCCAGGTTCCTAAGAGGCCAGTAAGGGGCGTACATAAGTGCACTGGTGTGCCTTTCGTCCCCTGTCCAATTGTCTTTCCTTTCTCTCACTTATCACTTGTGTATTGGACAAATGAATAAATAAAAATAAATAAATAAACTCCCAAACTCCGCTGAGGGGAGTAGTGACAGTGATGACCCAAGGGTAAGTGCAGCCATCTGACCTTTCACTATCAAAACCCAGAGAGTAGTGCCGGAAACAGGAGCCCAGGAGGAGGTAGAAGCTGACATAAATGCTGGTTGCACCAGATACCTAATCAGCCTCCCCATAATCAAAAAACTAGGCATAGAAATCCCTAGCACGCCCCGTCTTCTTTGAAGAAGTAGATGGGACCTTAATAGGCAGAACCCCAGTCACCCTAGTGACAGAACTTGTCAGGTTAGAAATGGACTGACACAAAGAACTCATCCAGTTTGTCACAGCCCCCAAAATGACTGAGTCAATTATATTGGGGGTGGGGGAGGGACATGGAGATACATAGTCAACATAACACTCCTTCCTCCAAGAGTCAAGGCCAGTCACTCTGCCCTGCACCTGGAGGGATGTGACTGGAAGGCAACTCCAGTTGGGACGGTGCGTTGATTGGACCATGTGATGGACATGTGGGTGCTGGGGCAGGGACTTTTTTTTGGGTGGGGAAACCCCGGAGGTTTTCGGATTCGGGTTTCCCTAGATCTGCCAATATGACATCTCTTAATAAAATGGAACTTTGAGGAAGTTCAAGCCTCTGAGGTTTTTTTCACTGGTACTTGGAACCCTGACATTAAGCTGGTAATGATTAGCCAAAATCACTAAGCAAATATTTTAGCTAGGTAGGCTGTGGACTTGTGAATTTTTCAAAAATATCTAGGTTGCCTATTGTTGGAAACCAGTTACCAGTATGATGATTTATTTGGTGATCATAAAGACAGCCAGGATTGGACAATCACAATAGACTACTTCACATTACTACTACTACTACTACTACTACTACTACTACTACTACTACTACTAAAACTGTTTCTGAAATATCCATAACAGAAGTATCCCATTCTAAGAAAGGGTGCTGCAGAGCTGTCACATTCAAGACTTGAGATCCAAATAAAATAAATATTCTGTCCTTAATACATTGCTACAACAACTTCCACAAGAGCTTGAATAGACTTTACAAACTGAATGCATTCCATTTATTAGTGGGAAAACCAGTCAAACCAATTGCCGATAGTTGCCATGGAGCAACTGAAGCATATTAATTCCCCGGGGACTTATGGCAAGCACCACAGCACAGCAGTTATTTTATGGCTCACACCTTTAGTGAATAAAAGGAGAATAAAATTCTGAAATGCTTGCATTCATTTGTTTCTAAGAAGCAATAGATAAAAAAAATACAGTCCTCTGGATATCACTAACCTACTATAAAGTTAATCACAGTAAACAGGCTTCAAGATTAGATAAACCCACTGGCCTGATATATTAGAGATGAAGGGGAAAATTGTGCACCAGTCTAGATTATATTTTGCTTAGCTATCTATCTTTTTTGACTATTAACAGCATTACAACAAAAAAGTGTTCCTTTTTATTAACTAATTTCTGATCCTTTTAATTGGACTTTCCTCACTATATTGCACCAAGCAACAGTTCTTCACTTCATGCTTAGAAAAGTATATCCTTGCAATTTTTGTTATATTTTCCTTTAACATATGTTGTTCTAGCTTTGGAAAAAAGCAAATCAAAACATTGGCAACATTAGCAAAATACTAATGTACAGAAAGAAAACAATGTTTTGAAATGATCACACCTTAAGCAAATTATGCTCTGTGCAAATGATTCCAATACTCAATAAAGATTCTAATGTACTACATGCCTATTAAGATCTGTACAGTTTAATAGCACTTACTCCCATGAACATTTACTTAGGATTACTGTATAGCTAAGGTGGATAGCAATTACTATAGGCTTTATACTATACTAAAAGTAAAGTTAAAACCCCATCCGTTTCCATTTCTCTCTCACCATCTCTAGCTTTCTCTGTCTCTAGTGCTCACTCTCTCTCTCTTTCTGGTTCTTAACCTGGGGATCGGGACCCCTTTGGGGGTCAAACGACCATTTCACAGGGGGTCGCCATGGTGTTAGGAACTAAAGCTTCTATTCTGACACCTTAGAACATATTTTTACAATCTGACCAATCAGGCATTTACAGAGGGGGCGTCCCTCTGACCTTCCTGCCAATCAGCTTAAAGCTCTGCTGGGAGAATTGGCGCTAAATTTATAGCTGGAGGTCACCACAAAATGAGGAACTGTATTAAGGGGTCGCGGCATTAGAAAGGTTGAGAACCACTGCAGGGGGAGGGAGGGAGGGAGAGAGGGAGAGAGGGAGGGATTTGGAGCCGCCCAAAGCAGGAAAGGCCACATGAACAATGGAACATGGTCTCTGGGAACCGCAGTCAAAAATAGCTCATCCTTCTGAATAAGCAGGAAATTTTAGAAACCAGATAACTAAGGATCCAAGATGACATAAGGCCAATGATAGCACATTTTATTCATCTTTCCACAAAAAAAAGCTATTCTAATTCCTCATATCATCTTCCGAAATGCATTACAAATAACCACACCATATGACTTTCTGGCAGCTCAAGATAAGGTCACTGAAATTCAGTAGTAAACTACCTCATTTAGGGCAGCAGCATGGCTTTCGCTTAACTTTGAGCCTGGGTGGCTCTTTGGTTGGAAAAGAAAACACAAAGCCTTTCCGTAGCAGTATGTTTGCCATTCCTACTCTTTACTGTCCCAAAGGTAAAAAACAGGCTGAACATTTTCAGCCCACCTCTTCCAGTAATGCCTTAGGCAGCCATGTTTGACCAGCTGGTAGGCAGAAAAGCTATGGTCCCTCCCCCGGTCCAAAAAAAGATGCCCAGTTCTGATCTGCATCATTCAAATTCTGGTGCCCAGTTCTGATCTGCATCATTCCATCTATAGAAACATAGAAACATAGAAGTCTGACGGCAGAAGAAGACCTCATGGTCCATCTAGTCTGCCCTTATACTATTTTCTGTATTTTATCTGAGGATGGATATACGTTTATCCCAGGCATGTTTAAATTCAGTTACTGTGGATTTACCAACCACGTCTGCTGGAAGTTTGTTCTAAGGATCTACTACTCTTTCAGTAAAATATTTTCTCATGCTGCTTTTGATCTTTCCCCCAACTAACTTCAGATTGTGTCCCCTTGTTCTTGTGTTCACTTTCCTATTAAAAACACTTCCGTCCTGGACCTTATTTAACCCTTTAACATATTTAAATGTTTCAATTATGTTCCCCCTTTTCCTTCTGTCCTCCAGACTATACAGATTGAATTCATTAAGTCTTTCCTGATACGTTTTATGCTTAAGACCTTCCACCATTCTTGTAGCCCGTCTTTGGACCCGTTCAATTTTGTCAATATCTTTTTGTAGGTGAGGTCTCCAGAACTGAACACAGTATTCCTCTATTGTACACCCCACCCCCTTCACACTATGAAATATGGAATACAAATGGGAGAAATGCCACACAGTGCAAGAATAGCCAAATAGTTCATGCCAAGTTGTTGTTTTTTTTAACAAAAAACCCCTTATACTCCCATTCTCTAACAAGAATGCAATTCCCCACCCCTACTAAGATAGCAAACACATGGTATGGCAACTATGTGAAGATTTACACATAAGCACACCCTCTCTCTCTCTCTCTCTGTGACACCCCCACAAACATATTCTCTATTCACAACTGTTATTTCCTAGGGCCGCATCATTACAAAACACAATGATTCATTAGAAAAGGTTAGCCAAAATCTGTGAAATGTGTAAAATATTACGCAGCTAGGGCATTACAAAACTAAAATGAAGTGTCATCACTGATGTGTGCAGTAACCAAATATGGACTATAGAACTGAGAAGAAATCACGGAGAAGAGAGGAAAGGGAAATCTGCAAATAATTCTTTATTTAGGTTTCAGTTCTATCTTCCTCCTCCCACTACTGTTTCATTTCTTTTAAAACAGAGGAAAATGAAACATATGAGTCACTCAATACAGTCAGAGAGTTAACTTTACACATTCTTCTATGTTTCAGTCCAAAACGATTCCAAAAATGTAAGCTTAAAGAAAGGGAGTAAAAGACAAGCTAATTAATATTCCAATTATTTTGTTTAGTTATAATGAGTCTTCTACCTTTTCAGAACTCTGTTATCTAGAGTAGAAATAATATCCTAGTCTTTATACAAACATTGTAATTCATAGACACAATTGTTCCAAATTACATCCCTTCTTATGTAGTGTTAAACCCACTGTCTGGTTATTTAAAGTGCTTAGAAAAAGAACAGAGAAAAAGTTAAGTTTTAACCAATAGTAATTCAACATGAAAATATAAAAGGTGAGTGTTGAGTGGGGCTATAGACAGAGATTATAGAGTGTAGAAAAAGACAGGGAGGTGGAACAGAGTGGAACAAATATTGTTTGGGTGTGGACAGGGAGTATCTGCATGTAATGAGTCACCCACAACAGGAAAAGTAGGATTATTTTAAAATGGCTGGCCTGGGATGTAAGGAATGTTTGCAAGTTTTTTTTTTAAAGTGATAGGGTGGGGAATACCAAAGAGTTGGCAGAGAACCAAGAAAGCAACAACACAGTGTCCTGAGGGAGGCCAGCTATCTATGGGTCAACTGAGGATTTGGGGACTAAAGCAAATTCCAGAGTTTGACAGGCAAGAGTTGAATTGTAAGGAGGACACCCCTTTTCTGAAGATAGATTATCACAATAGCAATGCGAATAAAAGAATAAAATAAGCCCCAGGGCAATGGAAAAGCTACATTGAATGAAGGCAGCTGTCCATCAGGAATGCAGCTCTTTCTGCATGCCATAAACCTGAATTCATCAAGAAATTTAGTTAAGACTAGGTGACCTTTAAAATTGATTCCAACTTTGCAATGCTATGATTAGCAAACAAGAAATAAAGGCTGCCAAAGTGGCACCAAGAACACAAGATGTATAAAACAGTTCTTTCAACAGAATGTGCTTGATAACCTTACAAGGATAGACCAAATTTTAAACAAATCCATAAGCCTGTTTTCCACAGTGGCTATTTGTCACACAGCTTTGATTCACTGAACCACAGTATTAAAGTTTAAATGAAGTCTACTTCCTGAATTCCCATAGCATACATGGCAGAGGTCACACAACACATTTAAATGTCATATGTATTCTGAATGCAGCCAGTATTTGATAAAATGTTTTCAATTAGAAAGACCCTCTCTCCAAATTGCATCCAAAAACTGACATTCAAGAGATTAACTACCTTTGAAACAGTTTATCTTTTGAACTCCTTGATAAGGATAAGCATGCTTACTCAGCATTGTCTAATTTCTTTGTAAAAAGATGTAGGTTAGACGCAGCTTGTGATAGCAAATTGTAAACGCTTTTATAAATGTATTAAGAATGAAAGGATGATGAATCAATCAAAAGAAAACCGTCTGAGAAAGGAAAGTAGAAAGAGAAAACAGTACATTTTCAGAACACATACTGTATTAGCATGAAAAAAAATTGGCAGCAATGTAAGTGAAGAACAACTCCAAATATATCTGGTTTCGAAGACGGTTGAGAACTTAGGTTATGAGGAGGTCAAGCCAGGACGAGTGCCTGGGACAAAAAAGTCTGGGAGAATGAGGACAGTAGATAGATGAGGAGAAAATATTGAAGGTGATTATTTTCTCCTTCCTTAAAAATAAAAAGGAACTAGAAGGGGTGGATGGGTACTGAGGTGCCAGCACCCCTCAGTTTTTCTATCATAATGCAATCATGTCTCCCCTTTTTTCTATCCCTTATATAATCGCTCCATAATGCACCCAAACCACGAGGGCCTTTGCACCAATTAACTCCATAATAAATGTTTCTAAATTTTCCCCAGCCCAAAAATAACCCTTTCCCAGCTTTTCGTTTAGCGGGAATTCAAAAAGGCAAATTCTCCCGGGCTCGGTTTCCCTCCACAGGATCTTAAAAATGGAAAACCTGCCCCAGTGACACCAAACAGCTGCCTGTCAACCCCTCTCCCCAACTCAGTTTCCTCTAAGGTGCCTCCACTATACAATGACAGCCACATTATTTCGCTCTGCCTCCACATGCCACTCTTGGTGTTATTTTTATTTATTTTTTCTTCCAACGAGGCTCCCTCATCATACCCAGATACCTCAGCCTCCCAGTCTCCTCTCGTGCAAAAAATAAAATAAAATAAATCCATTAAAAATCGATTCCCACTCTGTACCTTTGCCAAACTTTTCTCCCCCCCCCCACCCCCGGATTTCTAATAACTCCCAGCAGACTCGTGCTATCCATGAACACCCAATAACTGCACTCGGGTTTTTTCCTTTGCATTTCTTTCCCCCACCCCACCACCACGCCAGGTTAATTTCCTCTTCCAAATTCTGTTTTTTTTTTTTTACTTTACTAAAATTCTTCCCGTCTCAAAAAAAAAAAAAAAAACAAGACACTTCCCCTTCTCGTTTTCTAACGTGCCCATAAAAGTAACGACCCTCCTGGGACAACCCCGCTCTTTCGGAAGCCCCCCACCCCCACCCTCCCAATATTCCCGTGACACCCCGACTCCCTTCACCTCCTCCCCAACCGGGGCGCCCAAGGACGACTCCCGTCCGTCTCCCGCAGACTCACATAAACGGGCAAGGGCCAGGGGTAGACGGCCGGCTCCGCTCCCACTGGCGACTTCAGCCTGAGCTCCAACCTCTCGCCCATGCTGGCGGCGGAAGAGACCGGAGCAGAGTCTCAGTGAGAGGATAGGTCAGCTCGGGGCGGCAAAAGGGAGCAAGTGGCGGCGGACCCGCACCATGCTAGAGCGGCGGCGGAGAGCGTAGCGGCGGCGGCTGAGGGAGACCAGCCCGCGAAGCGAGCGGCCGCTCCTTCCCCTTCACGCGCTCTCTCTCTATCTCTCTCTCTTCTCTATTGTCGCTCGCGCCGGGCCGGCCTTTTCGTCAGTAATAGCAGCAGCAGCCGCGCCGCCGCCATTTTGGGCCGCCCCCGCCGGCGTCAAAAGGCAGGGGCCGCCCAGTGGAGGTGGTGGTAATGATGAGGGCGATGACGGTAACAAGGGAGAGAGGGAGGGCAATTATTTTTTTTTCCTTTTCAGGGGGAAAAAACGCGTGCGGGCGGAGAACGTCAACCTCAAAATATTATCAGTACAGCTTTTTTTTTTAATTGCTGGTCGCAGTCCTTCACTCCACGCCGCTCTTAAGAAAAATTATAGCTTTACGTTAGGGGGGGGAGGCGACGTAGCGGGGGAGGGGGGGAGGAGATTGCCACGCGCGCGCACACTCGAGCTCTCGTTTAAGGGCACGCACGCACGTACGTCCCAGATCTAAGGGAATTATTCGAAAGAGGAGCCTTAGGGTGAACGTAAAGTGGGGAGGGGGGGAGAGAAGAGGGAAAGGAAGGACGCACGCGCAGAATTCAGATGAAGAGGCGCGCAGCGCCAAGATAAAAAGAACGGCCACCTCCGTTCCGTCCTAACTCACTCGTCCCTCTCATACATACGCTCCCTCTCCCCTGTCCAGGTTCCCCCACCCACCCACTCCCCTATGTACATTAAGGAGGCTCGGTGGAATTTTTTAAAAAGTGTGAATCTCGCGATGAATTTTTTTTTCCTTAAAAAAAAAGCGGGCCAGGGTTCTGTTCGCCAGAACGAGCGCGCGCGCCTCCTTGTCCTCACTTGCCCTCAGTGGAGGCTCCGGCTTGCGGCGGCCGCGCGCTCGAGCTTCCTCCGCCACTTAGCGAGCGCGCCTCCCCCCCCCCCGCGCCGCTCATGTCGTGTCTCTCGCCGCGCGCGAACGCCGCCTCCTCACGGAGCTTTCCCCCCCGCCCCGACGCACGAACAAAATAGTAACGGTCACGCAGCTGGAAACCTCAATTGAGCCCCCATAATCGTTACAGTCGTGTTTTTCAACCACACATACAAAACCCCCTTCTCCCCCCCCGCCCCACACATATACAGCGATTCCCCCGGGCAATTGCGCGGGAAGTCACGACGCGCACGTCAGATTTTCCTCAGGTGGGCATGTATTCGACTTATAAATAGTAGAGGCGCGCGACGCAGACTGTTCACACGTAGAAAAGGGGTGGGGGAGAGAGACATGGAAAAGATGACAAGGCAAGCCTGGAAAGGTTCGACTCCCCGCCTTAATTTTAAGTACAAATCTGCCTCTGAATGAAGGCGGGTGGGTTTTTTTCCAAATGGCGAGGTTTCCTGTTTTGGGGGCTCATTTGGCTGGGTCTCGTCTCAAAATTTGCCCTGTTGCTGTCAGCCTTCCCCCGCGCCGCCTCAGAGATAAGAATACAGTACACTATAATTAATCCTGTAGCGATTTGGTGTTTATGCTGAGGGAGAGCAGGGATATGAGGTCGCATTGGCTCCCACTTTTTGCCCCGGGAAAATGACTGCCAGCTATTTTACAAATACCAAAAGGAGAATAAAAACAGCACAAGTGAAGTCGTGATGCAAGTCTTTTATTTCTGATGGAAAACTGCTTTCGTCTTTTGAGGTTAAAATGCCAAACAATTCTTCATCTTTGCTGGCAGCTGCCAGGGACATCCTCAGAAAAGTCCAGGCAATGCATATATTTGAGGGAGGGGGGAATACCAATTAAATTACCTCAGTAGGCAGTTCTGAGGATAAATGTTGACGTTGGGAAGAGGAAAAACATTTTTGCTACCCTGAGATTCTTGGAGGAAAAGTTGGCAAAGCAATTCTCCCATTAGTTGCCTCTCTTCCTGACAACTATTATTTAGAGATGGATTGAATCAGAACGTGGAGTTTCCATCAAAGTGTACCTGAGAATGCAAAAAACTAAACCAGGTTTAGAGATGCATCAAAAGAAGACAAAAATAGCAATTCTATTTTGTTTCTCCAATAATTTGTTTAAAAATAGACAATGAGAATACAGGGGTGTTTCCTACCTGTAAAAGTGTGGATTTGGCTAATTTTGCCCTCCCCTCCCCCATTTTTAATTATTTTAAATTAGTAGTAATTGTTTCTTTTTTCTGCATCCCAGTGTGAATTAATGTGACTATCCTCTAAGCAGAAAAGTGTACATGTAGAAATAAAAATATATTTATATACTAAGAATCTAAAAATAAGTGCTATTCTGCAGTGTTTTCCACATTAGTAACAGTGGTACCTTACCCACTGTGTTAATAATGTCAGAACTAGGCACAGGATTGCAGCTATCCATCTACTGTATCTGTCTCTTTTGTTTATTGCTTTCTGGTTAGTATATTTGAGATTTCATGGCACACTGCAAAGGGAAATGGGGATGCTTGGAACGTGCAGGCAGATGCTCCCTGCAGCTGTTGGTACAGAACATTGAAAGGAGACGTCATTGAGAAGCTGTTCAAACTGTGTCAGCATTTCTTGCTGATAGGGAGTGAAGCATATCTATTCAGTCCCTCTATAGCATCTGTTCAAGGACAATTCCAAAGAGTCCTCCTATATTCAAGATCACAACTATTTCTATACATGAATGTGAATTTAAATAAACCAATCTTTATTGCATGTTTAAAGCTAAACAAAGTGTAGCTGGCACTGAGAATATTTCAAGCCCACAGCAAAATGTATTTGTCCTCTCAAAATTCAAATCTTATGGTTTACATTTCAAAGGTTTTCCACTTTAGTTTTTTAAACATACAACAGGCATAAATATTACCACACCCTCTCTTTTTTATTCCCTCTACACCTTTTTATACATAGCAATACTGTAGTATTAAATAGTTCTATGGCTATGTGAAGTTGTTTTGCATCAGACTTTAATATTACTGAAGTTAAATGTTTAACCTGCACTTCCTCCAAAACTCAAAGTAGTTTATCAATTCCCACTCTTTTATTTTCAAATATTTCTATGAGATATAAGAACTTTAACAAAACTAAACTGTTTTAGATTTAAATTCTGGTATTCACTGAATTTAGGAAAATATGGCTGCTGCTGACGCCAGATCCTTAGACTCGATTAATTCCTCCTTGATAATAAAATGACTCTAAAAGTTGACTAATTTAGCTAAAGCTATATATAATGTCTTTTGCTGGGGAAGTTTGGCTCAAGGTAGTATCCAAAATCGGTGCCCTCCACATCTGTTGGAACTGAGGCAACGCCCATAACTTTCAGTATTACATCTTAGCAGATTTCAAAGTGGCATAAAGGTTTTGCTCTCCACACTATTTAGCTTTACATACCTAAGGAGCAATTAGAATGAATGATAGAATTGGCACTGTTTTAGCCTACCTTTACAGGTATAAACAAGAAATTAGATTAATTCAGTAAATTAGTGTTCAGTTAACCATGCTTACTGCATTATCCCAAACAATTAGTATAATGGGACTTAATGTAAGATTGCATTGAAACAATGTTTTAACAAAATTAAAATATATTAAGGCTTAATATGTTGTTAACCCACCATATCCCAGGCATTGTCCATATTACACAAACACTGTTAATCAATAGGCTTATTGCTTTCCTAATGTCAAAATTGTACCTTGGAAATATTCCATATCTAGAGCTTTATTTTCTTTCATTCGGACATGTTTGATTCTCAGAGACTGCCTAGACAAGTCCTTGCAACTTTCTTGGCAACATTTTTCAGAAATGATTTGCCATTGCATCCTTATAGGACTGAAAATGACTAACCCATGATTACCTAGCTGGCTTTGTGCCTAAGGTGGAATTATAATTCATACTTTCTAGGCTGATGCCTTAACCAATGCAGTGATACCTTGTCTTACGAACTTAATTGGTTCCGGGATGAGGTTTGTAAGGTGAAAAGTTTGTAAGATGAATCAACGTTTCGCATAGGAATCAATGGAAAAGCGAATAATGCGTGCAAGCTCCAAACTCACCCCTTTTGCCTTACACCGCTGGGAATCCCCGCCTTCGGACTTCCGTTGCCAGCCAAAGCGCCCGTTTTTGCACTGCTGGGATTCCCCTGAGGCTCCCCTCGCTGGGAAACCCCACCTCTGGACTTCCATGTTTTTGCGATGCTGCGATTTTGCTGAGGGTCCCCTTGCTGGGATTCCCTTCGAATCCCAGTGAGGGGAGCCTCAGTGAAATTGCAGCATCGCAAAAACATGGAAGTCCGGAGGTGGGATTTCCCAGGGAGGGGGGCCTCAGGGAAATCCCAGCAGTGCAAAAATGGGCGCTTCGCTGGCAACGGAAGTCCGGAGGTGGGGTTTCCCAGCAAGGGGAGCCTTTATCTGGCAACAGAAGTCTGGAGGCGGGGCATCCCAGCGCCAGCGGCTTGGGTTCCTAAGGTGAAAATAGTTCAGAAGAAGAGGTAAAAAAATCTTAAACACCGGGTTCGTATTCAAAAAGTTCGTATGAAGAGGCGTTCGCAAGATGAGTTATCACTGTACAGCAAATTGGCTTTCTGTAGAACAGTGAAGTCAAATTCTGGAACAGTAATCCTTTAAATATAATCAAAATTTGAAGGGTTCAAATATTAATTTTAAACTTTAGTTTCTATAAACCCAAGGTGATAAGATAACTAGTTTCTTCCCATTATTACCAATAGGTATTTAACATTAAAGATAATTTGACTGCTGCAGCCAGTCATTATTAAAAATATATTCTGGGCTACAAGTCTTTGGCAGTGAAACTCGAAAAATTAAAATATCGTGCAAACATTCATTTATTTCAGTAATATAACTTAAAAGGTGAAACTTAATATATGAGAGATACTTATAATATGCAAGGCAAGATAGTTCAAGCCATGATTTATCACACTTGTGATGGTTATGGGGTACAGCTCCTGAAAACCCTAAATCCCCCATCTCAGAAAATTAGAATACTACATGCGATCAATAAAAAAAGGACTATACAGAGAATATAAGACTTCTGAAAAGTATAAGCATGCATATGTACTCAATACTGTACTTCATTTAGACCCCTGTTGCAGCAATTACTCAATGTGGCGTGACATGGATGCTATTAGCCTGTGGCACTGCTGAGGTGTTACGGAAGACTAAGATGCTTCAATAGCGGCCTTCAGCTCTTCTGCATTGTTCGGTGTCATGTCTCTCATCTTTCTCTTGGCAATGCCCCATAGATTCTCTATGGTAGTGTTTCCCAACCATGGCTGGGGAATTCTGGGAGTTGAAGTCCAAATACTGTATCTTCAAGTTACCAAGGTTGGGAAACACTGCTCTATGGGGTTCAGGTCAGGCAAGTTTGCTGGCCAATCAACGATGGTAATCCCACGGTCATTGAAGCAGGTTTTGGTGCTTTGGGCAGTGTAGGCAGGTACCAAGTCCTGCTGGAAAATTGAAATGACCACCCTCTATTAAAGCTCGTATGCGAATGGAAGCATGGAGGGCTCCAAAATCTGGTAGATGGCTGTGTTGACCCTGGACTTAAAGAAGCACAGTGGACGAATACCAGCAGATGACATGGCTCCGCAAATCAACACAGACTGTGGAAACATACTGGATCTCAAGCATCTTGCATTGTGTCCCTCTCTATTCTTCCTCCATACTCCGGGTCCTTGGTTTCCGAATGAGATGCATAAGTTTCCACAGAAAGGGTGGAAAGAGGTTGAAAAACGGCCTCCCCCCACCCTCTAGAACAGAGAGAGAGAAAGAAAATAAGAGAGAATGAGAGAGAGAGAAGGAAAGCAAGAGAGAAAAAGAGATAGCAAGAGAGAGAGAAAGCAAGAGAGACAGAATGCTAGCTGGGGAATTCTGGGAGTTGAAGTCCAGATATCTTCAAGTTGCCAAGGTTGGGAAACACTGCTCTATCTAGAAGGCCAAAAATCAGCTGGCCAGCATGTGTGCTGGAGCTGACATAGGGCAAAGCCTCGCATGCCCTCAGATATGGCTCCATGCACCACCTGTGGCACGGGTGCATAGGTTTGCCATCACGGGTCTAGTCCCTTTCACGTAGGAAACAAAAAGCAAATCCATAGGTTGGATATCTGCAGGGGTAACATTCCCCTACTGGTTCTGACTGTGGCCGCGGCTTGATGGGGGTGGCTTGGTGTGTGTGTGTGTGTCATGTGACTGGGCATGGCCAACTTGATGTCACTCATAGCAAGGGGGGAAGGGCGTCATCACCCCACCAAGCCATATCTATAGAACCGACAGAAAGGTTTGGCCAGGTCTTGTAGCATTCAATTTGGCTGCTTCTTGCCTCCTTCTCATGTTTGCTCCGTGTGTATATACTGTCTATATAGAACCTATAGATACATATATGTTTGTGTATATATATATGTGTCTTTAGAACCTTTCCGAACCTGCTGAATTTCATCCCCGGATATCTGGAATGGTAATTATTCATGCTTTAGTCATATGTTAATTAAGTTCCTACAATGCTTTCAAAATGAGGATGCCCTTGAAGACCACTCAGAAGCTTTTGCTGATTCATAATACAACAACATAGCCAAGGATGAGCAGACCACATTATGCCAATGTATCACTGCTGTTTTTTGAGCCATTGCCAGTTATTTTCAAGTGCAATTTTAGGTGTTGGTTACCCCCTGTAAAGCCCTTCATGGAATATGCTAGGTTCACGGAATAAGCTAGGTTCTTTGAGGATCTACCTAGCTTCAGTAGTTTCTGCCGGCCCAGTAATATCAGGTAAAGCAGGAGGGTCAAACTCAAGGCCAGATCCAGCCTACGGGGTGCTTAAATCTGGCCGATAGGGCCGGCCTGGAAATATCTAAGGACTGGCCTGCGGTGCCTCTGCCAGACAAAACAGGTCATG
This sequence comes from Erythrolamprus reginae, assembly GCF_031021105.1. Taxonomy (NCBI): domain Eukaryota; kingdom Metazoa; phylum Chordata; class Lepidosauria; order Squamata; family Dipsadidae; genus Erythrolamprus; species Erythrolamprus reginae. Next base: position 21,035,361 of record NC_091950.1, read on the forward strand.
GGGGGGCACATTGTGCCCCCCATGGCCCATTTTTGTCCTCTGGTAGCACTCGTGTTGGCCAAAAACAGGCCACACGGGGGCCATTTTCGGCTGGCAGAATGCTACAGACAGGATTGGACTGGATTATAATTATGTGGCCTCAATTCTGATCTGGATAGAATGTTAATTCTATAATTTAATGCCAGATTTTACATACTTTAGGTCCTTTTAATCTACAATCAACAACCTATAATTGACAGCCATTTCCATTTACTATCCAGGATATTTACCTCTGCTTTTAGATCTTAAATTTTCATGTTATTTATGCTATTGTGTCTTTATTATTAGTTGAATAATAAAAATACAATAGTATAAATAGCTTTTCTGCCTGGAAAAGCATTTACTATTAAACAATGGGGTATAAATTTAGAAATAAAAAGTTTAGTGGAGTACGAAGAATAAGTAATAAATGTTTGTCTGTAATATCTGGTAGAAGAGATAGGGCAATGGTTATAGTAAAGAACTGTGGAAAGAAACTTACACCTCATGATACCTGCACTGCCGAATACTGTCCCCACACCAGCAGTGATCCCCACTGCTGTTCTACAAGTCTTTGAATATTTGGATTTGCTCCCTCTCTGGGGTTAGGATAACTGTCAATAACTGCCAACTCAGGAAGCTCAAACTGCCAAAGGAGCTGCTGATACAGTTCTACAGAGTAATCATTGAGTCTGTCATCTGCACTTCTAGTTTGGTTTTGTTCTGTAACCCAACAAGACCGACACAGACTTCCATGTATAATCAGAACTGCAGAAAAAACAATGGCTACCAACCTGCCTTCCATTGAGGACCTGTATACTGCCCGAGTCAAAAAGAGGGCCATGAAAATATTTACTGACCCTTTGCATCCTTGACATTATTTCACCTCCTATCCTCAAAACATCACTATAGAACACCACACACCAAGACAATAAGACACAAGAACAGGTTTTTCACAAACACCATAACTCTGCTAAACAAATAACTCCCTCGCCATTGTCAAACTATTCACTAAAGCTGCATTATTATTACTACTAGTTTTTCTCATCATTCCTATCATCCATCTCCTCCTACTTATGACTGTATAACTGTAACTTATTGTATCCTCACGATTTATATTAATATTGTTTCCTGATTGCTTATTTGAACCCTATGATGGTCATTGTGTTGTACCTCATGATTTTTGACAAATGCATTTTTTCCTTTATGCACCAAAGACAAATCCTTGTGTGTCCAATCACACTTGGCCAATAAAGAATTCTATTCTAAATCCTTGATTAGTTTTATTTTGTCTGTTCTGGATATGCAAGCCTTCTCTCTTTTGTTTCCTGTTTTTGGAGATGTAAACCATTCACACAGTCTTTGGAAGTCAGACAACCTCTATATCCAGTAAAATGAAATAAATTCTTGCAAAAAAGACTGTTGGAATAGTTGATTACAAATTGAGTGTGAGTCAACAATCTTATATGGCTCCAGAAACACCTACTGCAACTTTAGGCTGTATCAACTGAAGTATCATTTCCAAATAAAGGATATAATAATTCCATTTTATTTTGCTTTGGTCAGACCTCACCCCAAAACTCTTCTGGACAGTACACCTAAAGATGAATTAGAAATTAGAATAGTTTCAGGGAAGGTCAACAAAAATGAATGGGGGACTAGGAACTGTTGTAATCATAGGTTTATGGGCACTGAAATTTGGGAATAAGATATTACTGGAGAGTGATGTTTTAAGCCTAAATCGTGTGCTGAATAAAACCTTAATTCTTCCTCTATGGAAAGGCAGCAAAGTCCAGGCTGAGTAAGCAAGCTGCAGACCATGTATGGACTTGGTATGCAGTATGAAGAAAACCTATAGCTAACTTCCATATAAGGAAATATACGGTATGCATTACTGACATTTCTTTGCAAACACAAAATCTAGGGAAAAGGCAAAGAATGTAGCTTCCGTTAATTACCTATAGGGAAGCCACAAGAGAAGCTTGCCTTATATGGTGCAAGAGTGAATAGTAGTTGGAGGATGGCTTAATGTATGTGGCGTTCGCGAATTGGTTATTCTGTACCACATGTCAGAAGGGTAAAATACAATAAAAAGGAGAGATCTTGATTCATTCGAGGTCACCTCATCAAGAAAACTTTCTCTGTCACTTCATTCTGATGTGGCAATCATGGCATGCTGTGCCTCCCTAGTGGGCGACCCACTGAAGGAGGGCTACATGCTTTTATTTGGTGACCCCGGGAACTAAGGCCTATATGACATTCTAATTTAGTAGTAGAAACATAGAAGACTGACGGCAGAAAAAGACCTCATGGTCCATCTAGTCTGCCCTTATACTATTTCCTGTATTTTATCTTACAATGGATATACAGTGGTCCCTCGACTTGCGCGTTCTCGATTAGCGCGAAACGCTGCAACGCGGTTTTTCAAAAAATATTATTTAAAAAATAAAATATTAAAATATTATTTAAAAAAAAAATTTTTTTTTTAAAATTTTTTTTATTCTGTTCCCTGAATGGAGACCGCCGGCCGCTCAATCGGGCCGGCAGGGAACAGAATGGAGCCTTCCGCGGCGGGGCTGGTAAGGGGGGGAGCCGAGGGGGGAGCCGAGCCCAGCCCCGTGGCATTCGCTTTCCTCCCGCCGGCAGCCGACTGATCGTGGGCTCCTTCGCAACCTCGGAGAGCTTCCTGGTTTTCGTGAGCTTTCATGCCCCGGAAGCTCTCCGAGGTTGCGAAGGAGCCCACAATCAGTCTCGGCTGCGGGTGGGAGGAAGGCGAATCCCCCGTGGGCTCCGTTACATTTTCCGCTGCCAGCCAGGCCATGCTGGCGGCAGCGGAACAATCGCTGGGTGGAAGGCGTGCTCGGCTCTGCCGCTCCAGCCGCTTTCGGCCGAGCCTCCCCGGCCAAGCAGCCAGGGAAGTCGAGCCAGGCGTGGCGGCGGCAGCGCTGCTTCTCCGGTCGCCCGGTCCTCTCCTGCCTCCTGCGCCGATGTTCCCCGCTGCGACGGAAGGCAGTCGCTTGGCTAGGGAGGCTCGGCCGAAAGCGGCTGGAGCGGCAGAGCCGAGCACGCCTTCCGCCCGGGAAGTCCTGCCCCTTCATCCCCACCCCTCGCCCCTGTGGTCGGCGGGGATGAAAGGGCAGGACTCCCTGGGTGGAAGGCGTGCTCGGCTCTGCCGCTCCAGCCGCTTTCGGCCGAGCCTCCCTAGCCAAGCGACTGCCTTCCGTCGCAGCGGGGAACATCGGCGCAGGAGGCAGGAGAGGACCGGGCGACCGGAGAAGCAGCGCTGCCGCCGCCACGCCTGGCTCGACTTCCCTGGCTGCTCGGCCGAAAGGGGCTGGAGCGGCAGAGCCGAGCATGCCTTCCGCCCGGGAAGTCCTGCCCCTTCATCCCCACCCCTCGCCCCTGTGGCCGGCTCATCCAGGGGGGGCGTGTGTGGACTGGCAAGCGGCAAGCGGGAAGACCAAGGGAAGGTTCCTTCAGCCGCCCAACACCTGATCCGCTCCGCAGCGCGGCAGCAGCGAGGAGCCGAAGATGGGGTTTCCCCTTTGCCTTTACCCCATCTTCGGCTCCTCGCTGCTTCCGCGCTGCGGAGCAGATCAGCTGTTGGGCGGCTGAAGGAATCTTCCCTTGGTCTTCCCCACCGCCCACACGCAAACTCCACCATCTGCGCATGTGCGGCCATGAAAAAAATGGCGCACATGCGCAGATGGTGGTTTTACTTCCGCATCCAATATAACGCGGAAATCGGTTAGCGCGGGAGGTCTTGGAACGTAACCCCCGCGCTAACCGAGAGATCACTGTATGTTTATCCCAGGCATGTTTAAATTCGGTTACTGTGCAGGAAAAAAATCTAAATAGAGTAGTTCTGACAAAACTACTAGTAAAACCAATGACACAGAGAGATGGCAAGTCTTTCCACACTGGATATGTTTAAATGAAGTGCATAAGTGCACAGCTTGCCTTCCATCCCCTGTCCTGTTGTCTCTCCTATATATCTTTATATATCTTTTCTTCTATTCATATATCTTTTCTTCTATTCTTTCATTGATGTATTTTATTCGTATATCTTTTCTTCTATTCTTTCATTGATATATTTTTACTATGAGTATATCCTATGTAACCTTTTTCATGTTTTGGACAAAATAAATAAATTAAATAAATAAATAAACAAATAAACAAATAAATAAATAAATAGATAAATAAATAAATAAATAAATAAATAAATAAAAATAAGTAGTGTAGCCAACAGTTAGGAGTGTTTCATTTTGGGTTTCTACACTAAGCAGGGTGTTGGACTCATTCTTTGAGTCTATCAGCTAGAAATCTTAGCATTGGCCATAATGGCTAGGGAATAATAGGAGTTCTCTAAACATGTAGAAAGAACCCCATTGAGAAAACATAGCAGAAGTCCCCTTTAACTGAAGAAGCGTCTTGGATGAAAAGCAAATCATTTTCAAAAAGAAAAAAACCCAAGAAAATCCTGTTGCCTTTTGGAAAAAGTACACGTGGGACAACCATGATCTAGATCAGGGGTCCCCAAACTTTTTACACAGGGGGCCAGTTTACTGTCCCTCAGACTGTTGGAGGGCCGGACTATAAAAAAAACCTATGAACAAATCCCTATGCACACTGCACAAATCTTATTTAAAGTAAAAAACAAAATGGGAACAAATACAATATTTAAAATAAAGAAGTAATTAAATAATTAAGTAATAAAGTAATTTATACTTCTTTATTAACAAGTAAATTTAAACTTAAATCAACAAACTCCCTCCATTCTTCCTTCCCTCCCTCCCTCCCTCCTTCCTCTCCATTTCTCTCTTCCCTCTCTCTTTTCTTCCTTCTCTCTCATTTGTTTCATTTTCCTCTCCCTCGTTTTCTCTCCATCATTTTCTCATTTTTCTCTTTTCTCTCTCACTCACTCTTTCCATCTATCCCCCTTTCTCTCTTCCTCTCTATCTCTCCCTCTTTCTCTCTCTTTCTCTCACTCATTCTCTTTCTCCCTCTTTGTATCTTCACTCTTTCTCTCTCTCCCTCTCTCTCTATCTCCCTCCTATCCTCCCCGCCCCTTGCCTCTGTACTGCCTCCTCGCTCAGCAGCAGACCGCGGTGAGTTGACAGGAGATTCGGGAGCTTATTATATCTATTGATAAAATCTCATGGGCTGCCACGGGCCGGATAAATTGCCTCAGCGGGCCGCATCCGGCCCCCGGGCCGTAGTTTGGGGACCACTGATCTAGGTGGTTAAGAATCTCCATAGATATTGTAGTGGAAGATTATTATTATTATTATTATTATTATTATTATTATTATTATTATTATTATTTATTAGATTTGTATGCCGCCCCTCTCCGTAGACTCGGATACTCTATACTGTAGCTTCCAATGTTCTGATGCTGTAGATAACTATTATAACAGGAGTCATCCTCTAAGATTAGTGAATTTCATGCCAGAAAACATGACACACTCTGGGGCAGCTGGTTGCTGATTGAAGCTATAAAGTTTTTTTCTCCTTGTTCTTTCTTCTCAGCTGTTCTGTATGCCTTTATCTGATTCTCAACACATGTGATACAGAAGCACTTTCCAATAGCTATCTGCTTTGTATCATAAACGCTTTCATGATTTATCTTTGGAGAATTCATGCAAGTGATCTTGTTTTTCAAGCAGATATATTAGAGTCTGATCAATCTGACACACATTGCATTCACATAACTTTCTGAATTTGATATGTTTCATATATGTAATACTATATATTGTATATTTTGGAGGGAGGTTGCTTTATTCTTTAATTGTTCCTTGGAACATTGTGCAGATCTTGCCACTGAGGTTTGTATGTGATTATTTAAGGCTTATTTTTTTTAAAAAAAGGTTTTATTTATTTAAGATTATTTAAGGCTCTGAAATCAGCCAGCTATGTTTATTCATGGTAACATTGTGCAACTCAAGAGACACAACTGCAAGGCTGTACCGTAATTCTACCTCCCTGGTTTAAAAAACTAATCCGAATAGACGTCTTTGATCGGTTTTACAATCAGTGCAAAATTGGACACATTGATTTGTGTATCTATGATAGGATATATATGTTCCACCAGCCCAACCCTTGGTTTTAATCATATATTTCAAGAACTTCCAGTTTAGCTCCTCTCAGTTCTGAACTGGGGAACTTCAATCATATAATTTCTACAGATAGTTCAACTGTTAAAAGTTCAAGAACTTGAACGATTAAAGATAAATAAGGCAATGGGTCCAGATGGCATCCACCCCAAAGTTCTTCAAGAACTCAGATCTGTCATTGCTACCCCCCTGACTGATTTGTTTAACCAATCCTTGTTAACAGGAGAAGTTCCTGAGGATTGGAGAATGGCCAGTGTTGTGCCTATTCACAAGAAGGGCAGTAGAGAAGAAGCTGGTAACTACAGGCCAGTTAGCTTGACATCAGTGGTAGTTAAAATGATGGAGACTCTACTCAAAAAGAGGATAAATCAGCACCTAAAAACCAATAACTTATTGGACCCAAATCAGCATGGCTTTACTGAAGGCAAATCATGTCAGACTAATCTCATTGATTTCTTTGACTATGTCACAAAGGTGTTGGATCAAGGTGGTGCCGTGGATATTGCCTATCTGGACCTCAGCAAAGCCTTTGATACGGTTCCACATAAAGAGCTGATAGATAAATTAGTGAAGATTGGACTTAATCCCTGGATAGTTCAGTGGATTTCAAGCTGGCTGAAGCATAGACATCAGAGAGTTATTGTTAATGGCGAGTATTCTGAGCAGAGACAGGTTACAAGCAGTGTGCCACAAGGGTCTGTTCTGGGTCCTATTCTTTTTAATATGTTTGTGAGTGACATAGGGGAAGGTTTGGTAGGGAAGGTTTGCCTATTTGCCGATGACTCTAAAGTGTGCAATAGGGTTGATATTCCTGGAGGGGTCTATAATATGGTAAATGATTTAGCTTTACTAGATAAATGGTCAAAGCAATGGAAACTGCAGTTTTATGTTTCCAAATGTAAAATAATGCACTTGGGGAAGAGGAATCCTCAATCTGAGTATTGCATTGGCAGTTCTGTGTTAGCAAAAAATTCAGAAGAGAAGGATTTAGGGGTAGTGATTTCTGACAGTCTCAAAATGGGTGAGCAGTGTGGTCGGGCAGTAGGAAAAGCAAGTAGGATGCTTGGCTGCATAGCTAGAGGTATAACAAGCAGGAAGAGGGAGATTGTGATCCCCTTATATAGAGCGCTGGTGAGACCACATTTGGAGTACTGTGTTCAGTTCTGGAGACCTCACCTACAAAAAGATATTGACAAAATTGAACGGGTCCAAAGATGGGCTACAAGAATGGGTGATGGATGGACAGATGGAATTGTCCCTGGGAGGCAAAACCCGCCACAGCCACTCCGTCTTGTCTGGGTTGAGTTTGAGCTTGTTGACACCCATCCAGGCCCCAACAGCCTCCAGGCACCGGCACATCACTTCCACTGCTTTGTTGAATTTTGTACTGCAGCAAAACATCTAAGAGCAGTAACGTGGGTAGGGGTGGGGAAAATATCCATCTCAAACTGGGAAGAAGCCAGTATGTTATAATGGTTACAATATAAGACCAAGAGCTGAGAGATGTTGATTCTTGGTATCTTCAATCACAGAAGCTCCCTGGGTTATTTTGAACCAATTCTCACAAAATTGTTGCTGGGAAAAATAGGAAGTAGAAAGCACCATTTCTCTTGTTTTTGTGTCCTAAATGAAAGGTAGGATACAGTTAATCCTGTTTATAATGGTGGTTGGGGTCATCACTCATTACTAAGCAATGTGGTCAAAAAGCATAACATTACAGGACTTCTGCTTAGCAACAGCAGTTCTAATGATCCCTGTTGCCATCATTAAGGGAGGACCACGTGACCATATCTTCTAACTTCCTACCAGCTTCCCCGTTGATCTTGCTTCTGAAAACGTGATCATCCATTACCTTTCAGACAGTCTCAAAATGGGTGAACAGTGCAGACAGGCGGTAGGGAAAGCAAGTAGGATGCTTGGCTGCATAGCTAGAGGTATAACAAGCAGGAAGAGGGAGAATATGATGCCGCTATATAGAGCGCTGGTGAGACCACATTTGGAATACTGTGTTCAGTTCTGGAGACCTCACCTACAAAAAGATATTGACAAAATTGAACAGGTCCAAAGACGGGCTACAAGAATGGTGGAAGGTCTTAAGCATAAAACGTATCAGGAAAGACTTAATGAACTCAATCTGTATAGTCTGGAGGACAGAAAGAAAAGGGGGGACATGATCGAAACATTTAAATATATTAAAGGGTTAAATAAGGTCCAGGAGGGAAGTGTTTTTAATAGGAAAGTGAACACAAGAACAAGGGGACACAATCTGAAGTTAGTGGGGGGAAAGATCAAAAGCAACATGAGAAAATATTATTTTACTGAAAGAGTAGTAGATCCTTGGAACAAACTTCCAGCAGACGTGGTTGGTAAATCCACAGTAACTGAATTTAAACATGCCTGGGATAAACATATATCCATCCTAAGATAAAATACAGAAAATAGTTTAAGGGCAGACTAGATGGACCATGAGGTCTTTTTCTGCCGTCAGACTTCTATGTTTCTATGGTCTTCACCTCCCGCTTGGACTATTGCTATGCATTCTACATGGGGCCCTTGAAGAATGTCCAGAAAGTTCATCTGATGCAAAATGGTGGCCCAAGCTGCTTTGGGAGATGCATTGGCTACCACTTTGTTTCCAAGTACAATCCAAGTTGGTGTTGACCGTCAAAACTATGGGATTAGATTATTTGAGGGACTGCCTCTTCCAACTAGATCCAGCATAAAAAGCTATGGGTTTTATTTATTTATTTATCTATCTATTTATTTATTTATTAGATTTGTATGCCGCTCATCTCCGAGGACTCGGAGTGGCTCCCAACAAACAATACAGTCTACAAATCCAATGTTAAAAATCAGAACAATTAAGAACAATCACACAACTCAACATACCATACATAAAGCGGGACAGCCGGGGGGAATCAATTTCCCCATGCCTGGCGACATAGGTGGGTTTTCAGTAGTTTACGGAAGGCAAGGAGGGTGGGGGCAGTCCTAATCTCTGGGGGGTGTTGGTTCCAGAGGGCCGGGGCCGCCACAAAGAAGGCTCTTCCCCTAGGTCCCACCAAACAACATTGTTTTGTTGATGGAACCCAGAGAAGGTGGAATCTGTTGGACCTAATCGGTCGCTGGAATTTGTGCGGCAGAAGGGTTCTGTCAGCTAGGGAACTACACTTGGCAAGCTCTAGGCAGCATGCCTTTTCTGAAGTAGAATCTTCTTCCCCATGAAAGAAGGTTGACAATCCCTGAAGGCCTGATTATGCCAGCAAGCTTGGGGATCCCAGGGGACAGGTAAACTTATTAACATCATTTTGTCCATTATTTCCTGGTTCTATTTTTTTTATATTTTTAAAATGCTCTTATAATTAATAATAAATGGATTTATGCATTTATTCACCCTTTTAGTTTTGCTGTTCACCCTCCAAAATCACTTTTGACGACATAGGTAGCTACATAATTTGATCCGTCAATCACAATCCCATGACCCTGGCTCACTGAAATATAATCACAAACTGCACGCCAAGCTGGTTAAGCATGTTATATAATTTTGTATTATTTCAACTAGCCATTTTATAATAAAAGAACAATCCCTTTTCCACAGGTCTGTCTGGCCAGACAACAATGCAATACAGTACTGTAATCCAAAGTACAGTACTGTACTACTGTACTGCTTTCTACGGGGTTGTGTTGTACTGCCCTCAACTGGAAAAAATAAGCACAGCTACGTATAGGCATATTTAACTGCCATTTCTAGCTTAGCGCCCTCTAGAGGCGCTGGGAAGGAAGTTCCAGTTCAAAAGATCTCAAATGCCTGGGTTGGGAATAACCAGGATATTATACTGAAGCTTACAATTCTAATTACTTTCCTAAAGTGCACTTGACTTTGTTTCAAATGTGTATGTTTTCTGGTTTTAGTTATTTTTTACTGAATAATCTATCCTGCATATTTTTAATTGAATTAAATAAGGTAGATAGAGGAAAAAGTAATCAAAGTATTTTGACACAAATGCTAAAATTGTGTAAATATTTACTGAAAAGTTATACCTGTTCAACAGAAATGTACATGGAAGAGCTACCTAAGTGTGCTTCATTTTGATTTATCATATTGTGTAGATTAGCTATCAAAATCTATGCATAACTGACAATGTGCCATATGATTTAGGTGTTTCTTCTCCATTTGTTTTTTTTAATTGAAAAGACAGTGCAGTGTCAAGATAACAATGCTAATAATAATAATAATAATAATAATAACAACAACATTAGAACAAATGCTGTCAAAACCAGAATTGAAAAATCAACAGACGATCCAAAGTGTAGACTCTGTAAAGAAACAGACGAAACAATCGATCACATACTCAGCTGCTGCAAAAAGATCGCACAGACTGACTACAAGCATAGACATGATGCTGTGGCACAGATGATCCACTGGAACTTGTGCCGGAACTACCATTTACCAGTGGCAAAGAACTGGTGGAATCATAAGCCCGAAAAAGTGGTCGAAAATGAGCAAGCAAAACTACTGTGGGACTTCCGACTTCAGACTGACCGAATTCTGAAGCATAACACACCAGACATCCTGATTGTGGAGAAAAAGAAAGTATAGATCATTGACATCGCAATCCCAAGAGACAGCAGAATTGAGAAGCAACTAGAGAACTTAGTGAAATACGAAGATCTAAAAATCGAGCTGCAACGACTCTGGCATAAGCCCGTGAAAGTGGTCCCAGTGGTACTTGGCACGCTGGGCGCAGTACCAAAGGATCTCAGCGGACATTTGAAAACCATTGGAATTGACAAAATCTCCACCTGTCAATTGCAAAAGGCCGCTTTACTAGGATCGGCAAACATAATTCGCCGCTACATCATGCAGTCCTAGGTGCTTAGGAAGCGCCTGACTGGTGATGAAATACGAAATCCAGCATAGTGATCTCGTTTGCTGTGTTGTACTGACATAATAATAATAATAATAATAATAATAATAATAATAATAATAATTTATTAGATTTGTATGCCGCCCCTCTCCGAAGACTCGGGGCGGCTCACAACACAAATAAAGCAAAGCCAGAGAGAGATCAATCTTAACATAAATCTTAACATACAAGCTAATAATTATAACTGTACTATGTTAACAGTAAGTACAGCAATCCAAACAAAAAAAGAAAACTTCAACTAAATTTCTACTTACATTACCTTATTTATAATTTTTTCCCATATTATATCCATACTTTTATACATTTTTATTGTACTGACATTCATAAACCTTCCTCTCATTTCATTGGCTAACTGGTATTGGTAAAATGTAGACTCTAATAACATGGCAATATTTCTGCACTGATTAGCCATAGTTTCACAAACCCACTGAAATAGGAAATGCAGAGTTTGGCTTCATACGATACTGTATGGCACGTTAGAATATGGCTGGCAATGTTATGACTGTGCAAATACATATATTCCACCTGAAGATCCATAATTTAACCTTCCCTAAGCTTTACAGTTCCGAAAACACATATTATTATTATTACTATTATTACTATTATTATTATTTTTATTATGTCAAGGTGTGGTCCTGAAGAACGAACCTTTATATTCCTTGGACAACAAATGTGACTAACAAGCAAATATTGGAGCGCATAGCAGACATGACACTAGAAGGCAAAAACACAAAATTGCATCTGACTTTGGCCATGTCATGTGGAGGAATTCATTAAACATTCACATAACATTTAGTTATGTTTGGAAGAGTAAGAGGTAGAAGGAAACCAGGATATCAAAGAACACTGTGGCTGAGCACCATAAGAGCCGACACCAGCCAGAGCATGAAAAAAATTAAATAAGTGGAAAGGACCTAGCCCATAGAATCACCAAAAGTCATACATGACTGGATAATATTCAGAACTAAAGTGAGAAAGTTTCCTCGCTTCAGCATATACTGTACCTACTTTTCCTGAAGCTAATAATATTTTACTTTAAGAATAGGTATTATGTTTTTTTCCTCCAATTCCTCCATTTGCACTGTTAATAAAGCTACAGTGTGAGTTCACTTTAAAGTAAGTGAAACTTAAAACGTTTTAATGAAAAGCAGGATAAAATATATTAAAATGTAACTACAATAATTTATATTGCACTTTTTCTGTAGGTAAAACAATTCAAATCAATCAATTCAGAAATTAAAAAAAGAAAATACATAATAAAAACATCATTAAAGGAGTACTGTAAAAACTAAGTCCCTGAGTCCTTGGAGAGGGGCGGCATACAAATCCAATTAAATCTTAAATCTTAACTGAAAACAAACACAAATTGAACAAAATAGTAATAGCAGTCAGAACACAAAACACCTAACCTAAGTGATGTGATGTAAAGTCCTGATTTATAATTTAGTATCATAAACTCAGAATAGTAGGTTAACTGAATGCCAAAGTTAATACAAACAGGATAATTTTAATCTTGTTTTCTAGATTAATGGTAGCAAAATATTCCAAAATCACAGTAAAATAAAAGCAAATATGGGCTTAAGCTTTTATTAGTTTGTTTATTTATTTATTTGTCAAACATGTATAGGACAGTAGTTTGTATAAACGTAAGTAAAAAGTAATGATAAAAAAGGACAATAGGGCAGTAGGACAGGGACGGTAGGCACAATGGTGCGCTTATGCATGTCCCTTATAGACCTCTTAGAAATGGGGAGAGGTCAACTGTAGACAATCTAAGGTTAACGTTTTTAGGGTTTGGGGAAGAAAGCAGAATCAGGTAGTGCATTCCAGGCATTGATCACTCTATTGTTGAAGTCGTATTTTCTGCAGTCGAGTTTGGAGTGGTTTACATTTACCGTGTTCTCTCGATTTTCACGGGGGATGCGTTCCGAGACAGCCCACGAAAGTCAAATTTCCGCAAAGTAGAGATGCGGAATACAGTGTTCCCTCGAATTTTGCGGGGGATGCGTTCCAAGACCTCCCACGAGTCGAATTTCCACAAAGTAGAGATGCGGAAGTAAATATACTATTTTTGGCTATGAACAGTATCTCAAACCTTCCCTTAACACTTTAAACCCGTAAATTACAATTTCCCATTCCCTTAGCAACCATTTAGATTATTACTCACCATTTTTATTTATTAAAGTTTATTAAAAAAATATTTATTAAAGGCGGATGAAAGTTTGGCGATGACATATGACATCGTCGGGTGGGAAAAACCGTGGTACTTTATAGACTTTTCGCAAAGTTCAAACCCCTGAAAATCGAGGGAACACTGTACACCATTTTAAGCTATGAACAGTACAAGCCATCCCTTAACACTTTCAACCCCTAAATTACCATTTCCCATTCCCTTAACAACCATTTACTCACCATTATTACTGGTACTCACCATTTAATAAAACAGTTAGTGATCCTGATATTTATAAACATAATTATTTATTAACTGTAATTATTTTTTTTGTTATTTATTTGCAAAAATTATTAGTTTGGTGATGACTTATGACATCATTGGGTGACAAAAACCGTGGTATAGAAAAAAAATTGCTAAGTATTTTTTAATTAATATTTTTTTGAAGAGAACACTGTAGTTTGAACCTATTACGTGCCGGTAATAGAAATCCAAAAAGGTATGCTGACTAAACTAGGTTTGGCATTAAACTAATAATGGGAGTTGATCATTCATAACTAATCATAGGAATTGATCATTCATGCTGGACTGAGTGGTTTAAACTCAGTATCACGCAGAAGACAATCATCGTCACGCAGCTAACCCGGGATATCCCTGTCAGGCTCGTATAAGCAAAAAAAAAATTGTTGAAAATATTTAAGGGGTTTTTGGCGTGCTTCCTTAGTCATGGCTTTCTCACTTAGGCGTGGGAGACTAAGAAGCCAGCTCAGTTGACGCGTGGACTCTAACGGCCCAATGAGCAAAGCTAGTGATAGAGACGGAGGAAGCAAAGGAGAGAGCGGCAGAAGGATGTGACGTTCGTTCACTAACCTCACTTACTCTATGGAACAACCATAGATTTCAGACAGTTCCTGCATGAGCGCTATAAACTTGAACGCCCCGTCTTCCCAAGGCGGTCGTGATGCTGGCACGGGAGGCTGGCCTGGAGGATAGGAGGCGTGGCCTGCGCTCACTCAGCTGACTGTCCGCCATTTTGTCCGCCGCTCCGGCTTTTACCTCAGAAAAGCGCCGGTGGGGCGGGAGGCGAAAAAAAAAAAGAAGGAAAGGGGGGGAGCAGGCGGGCAAGCGGCGACGCTCCTTCCAGCCCGCGGGATGTGACCGGCCGCCGTCCTGCCTTTTTCCTGCCTGACTCCCGTGGCGTGTTTTCCTTTCTAAGCGGAACGCTGCCTTCTTTTTTCATTTAGTTTGGCTTCTCCCGCTCTGTCGCCGCCGCCGCCGCCGCATCTCCCTCTCCACGATGGCGTTGAAGATGGTGAAGGGGAGCATCGACCGCATGTTTGACAAGAACCTGCAGGACCTGGTGCGGGGCATCCGCAACCATAAGGAGGATGAGGTGAGCAGGAGGGGCGGGTGGTGGGGCGACGTGAAGGGTGGGACATATAGGCCAACATGTCGGCGACAGCGCATCCCTCTTCAGCATCTGTCAGATTTGAAGTGAACAAATTCCTCCGACCCGGCGATTAAGATGTGTTAGACTGCCAGTTCCCTCAGCCCCGGCCAGTAGCTGCATGCCAGCTGGATGTCATGCGAATTGAAGCCCGGGGTTTCTGCAAGGAACCAAAATTAAGGACGAGGCTGGTTTAAGAATTGGCGGGTGCACTTGTTGCTGTTCCTCCTACCTCGTGTATACACCGCCTTCTTCTTTCCCTTCCTGTTTTCTTTTCTTTCCCCCCCTTTTTTTGCATATGCCATTTGTACCCTTTGTTTCCCTCAGGGAACATAAAATCTGGGGAGTGGCTCAATCAAAGAACTTGTTCTCTCTGATCTATTTGGTCCCTCTGGATAAGAGGAGACGATTTCTTCTTAAAAAAAACATGTTAGGTTTTTCTGACCTTCCATGTTTGTTTTCTAATCTTAGCTCTGTTAAGGAAAGAAAGAAAAGAGTTGCACAAGATTTCTTTAAATAAATTAGTATGATTGATTGATGGATGGATTGGTTGGACTTCTTTGGACCTTGTGTTTGAATTTAGTTATTCCTCTCCCTTTGATTCTGATAAATGTATCTTTTACATTAAAAGCCTGAAACAGGAGCTGTATTGGAACAGGATTGTATTGGAACTGTACTGGAACAGGAACTGCACCAATATTATACCACTGATTTTTGCTATCCTTTTTAGGAGCCTTTCTGATAAAGGGAAATATGCTTTATGATCGATAGTGGTCTTACAATTTCGACTGTATTGGCATTATTCAGCTTCCATAACTAGCTTAGCAAGATAAGTTGGTGATATTGTTATATGAACATTCTATTAAAAAAACGTTCATTTGGGACATTGACAATCTGGCCCAGTGATTGTTGTGAGGATAAAATTGGAAGACAGAGTCCTGCCTTTCTGAAAGGGAATGGGAAATTTGGACAGAGGTTTTCTGTGTTGCATCTCAATGACTTGATCATTGAGAGCAGTCATGGGCCTACCTAGGTATGCCCATGTTTCACCAACACTCCGCAGTCTGCATTGGTTGCCGATCAACTTCCGGTCACAATTCAAAGTGTTGGTTATGACCTTTAAAGCCCTTCATGGCACTGGACCAGAATATCTCCGAGACCGCCTGCTGCCGCACGAATCCCAGCAACCGATTAGGTCCCACAGAGTGGGCCTTCTCTGGATCCCGTCAACTAAACAATGTCGGTTGGCGGGCCCCAGGGGAAGAGCCTTCTCTGTGGCGGCCCCGACCCTCTGGAACCAACTCCCCCCGGAGATTAGAACTGCCCCTACACTCCTTGCCTTTCGTAAGCTCCTTAAGACCCACCTGTGTCGTCAGGCATGGGGGAACTGAGACATCTCCCCCGGGCATATACAATTTATGAATGGTATGTGTGTATGTATGTGTGTTTAGAAAATGGGGTTTTTAAAATGTTTTTAGTAGAAATTTAGATTTGTTATCAATTGTTTTTCACTTTGTTGTGAGCCGCCCCGAGTCTGCGGAGAGGGGCGGCATACAAATCTAAATAAATAAATAAATAAATTATGCTGTGGCAATTTTTTATGAAAATCTTTGTGTAATTAATAATCACACACACACACACACACACACACACACACACACATATATATATATATATGGATCTAGTCAACCTCTCACTAGATTAATAAGGTTTGTGATCTTACAGTTAAATAAACCCCTGCCTTCAATAACAAAAGTGAGCAAAACACATTGACCAAACAAAATATCTGGAGACCTTTATAACTGATAAAAAAAATGTTTACTTCACATTTACACAGTAAAATAGACCAGTATTGCAAACTCTTTTTCCAAACAGAACTGAAAGTGGCATACATAGCACTTCTGCAATTTTCCTAAGAACAGTTCCTCTGTGGGATAAGGGTGGACTTGAGCTTTGATCTCCCTAGTTCAAAATACTTTACTACATTATTCAAACATTCAGGAATAAACATCTTTATTCTGCTTGTGTTTGAGTGTACCACTGTATTATTTATCTTCTCTTTCAACAGTCCTGTAACAGGCCACTGTAGCCTCATCTTACCTAAGATTATGGGTTGAATCCTTGCAAATGAATTCATATAATAGATTCCCTAGTCCCCAAAGAATATTGCCAGTATGTACCACTAGTCGTAACACATTATTTACTAGTGTAACTGTTTTGCATATATGCTTTTAAAGATAAGTAACCATTGTAAATACATGTGTGGTAAGACTGAGTATGGTTATATTGGCTATGCTTGCATGCCACAGCTACTATGAACTAGTCTGTTTAGCCTATTGTGTTGAATAACCTATCCTCTGTGGCTAATTTATGATTCAATATATTGAATGAACTCAGAAAATTACCTAAATCGTAGTTTAGTTCATTATAAACATACTCTGCAAATACAGCCATTGAAGGTATGTGGAAGCAGGGTTTCAGGCTCAGAGAAGTAGCTTTTCTAAGGCAGCCTAATAGATTTACAGTAAACCTACCCAATCAACAAAACCGGTTCATTGTTGAATTTCCTATTTAATTAAGGACTGTCAGGAAGGGAGATATCTTATCTTCATGCCTAATATTTATGGGGGATTGGAGGGAGAGGCTGATTGGAAATATAAATCCATTTGATCACTGTAGCTAACTGTAGCCGCTCCGAGTCCTCAGAGAGGGGCGGCATACAAATCTAATTAATAATAATAATAATAATAATAATAAATAATAATAATAATAATAATTATTATTATTATTAATCTGTGGCAACAATCTTCTGTCTTGCCTTAGCCACAGTTACATTTAACCAGCATCTTGAGATAATACTGAAATAACTTTTTTTTTTACTTGTTCCTCAAGATAAAGACTGAAATCATTTGTTGAATATGCTAAAAGAAGAGTGTAGCCAAACATGACTAGTGGTTGCTACATGGCCTGAAAACTGACTTTTGCAGCCCTGATGTGCTATTTCAATTAAAATTATTAAAAGTTCACAGCATGATTTTTTTGCCCTCACAGTATGGTTCTCTACTCTTTTATGACAGAAAATATAGGAACATGAAGGGCAATTTTTTAAAAAAAATATACTTCTAACATGGGAGGCAGGGGAGAATGACTCCACTTTTACATGCTCTCTTTATTTCATCATCCCACTCATTTGTGGTTTTAATCCTTCCCAAAATTGTTAATTGCAACTCTGGCCACCAAATAGTCACCCAATCTATTTTATGTCTCGAGTACTAGATTTAAAATGTTTAAGCAAGCCATGGTTTACTGTGGAACAGGTTACTATCTCAGGACTCAGACACAATTAAGGAAAATGTCATTCATGCAATTATAACATCTTTGTTTTGCAAATATCCAGTATTTATATAGAAACATAGAAACATAGAAGACTGACGGCAGAAAAAGACCCCATGGTCCATCTAGTCTGCCCTTTTACTATTTCCTGTATTTTATCTTACAATGGATATATGTTTATCCCAGGCATGTTTAAATTCGGTTACTGTGGATTTATCAACCACGTCTGCTGGAAGTTTGTTCCAAGGATCTACTACTCTTTCAGTAAAATAATACTTTCTCATGTTGCCTTTGATCTTTCCCCCAACTAACTTCAGATTGTGTCCCCTTGTTCTTGTGTTCACTTTCCTGTTAAAAACACTTCCCTCCTGAACCCTATTTAACCCTTTAACATATTTAAATGTTTCGATCATGTCCCCCCTTTTCCTTCTGTCTTCCAGACTATACAGATTGAGTTCATTAAGTCTTTCCTGATACGTTTTATACTTCAGACCTTCCACCATTCTTGTAGCCCGTCTTTGGACCCGTTCAATTTTGTCAATATCTTTTTGTAGGTGAGGTCTCCAGAACTGAACACAGTACTCCAAATGTGGTCTCACCAGCGCTCTATATAAGGGGATCACAATCTCCCTCTTCCTGCTTGTTATACCTCTAGCTATGCAGCCAAGCATCCTACTTGCCTTTCCTACTGCCCGACCACACTGCTCACCCATTTTGAGACTGTCAGAAATCACTACCCCTAAATCCTTCTCTTCTGAAGTTTTTGCTAACACAGAACTGCCAATGCAATACTCAGATTTAGGATTCCTTTTCCCCAAGTGCATTATTTTACATTTGGAAACATTAAACATTATTAGATTTATATTATTTTTCTTAAGAAGCGTATATAGCATTCAGATCTATGTCCTACCTCTATCAAAAAAAGTTTACTTGTATCCATTTTACAAACTGTATATGGGTAGGAAGAAACTTTAACAAAGCTATTTCAAGTTATTTATTTTTTGCAAAGCTTGCCTCCTTGAAATGTTTTTTATGTATCTTTTACACAAAATACATTTAAGGAATGTAGCGCTTTCTACATTGTATTGTTTTCCCAGCTGCCCTTGGGTGAGTGAGAAACTATTTGTACTCCTAATATAATCAGATAAGCCTACCCCCTAAAAAGAGGAAATGGCTGAGTCTTATGTCCTTTACAACATGAACATTTAGCCTTTTGATGAAATTATAAATAATAAGGTATCATAATCAGCCAAGTTTTCCTGTGTTCATCTACCCCTCTCTCATTTACCACAAGCATGTGAAGACATTAACTTTAAATTTATGTATGAAATCCAAACTGTGGGAATTGTAGTTGTAAGTTGTGATCATTAAGCAGGTCACCATGTGACTGCATCCAATTTTTCTGCCCTTTTTTTCAGTAATTGTAAAATTACGGTAACTCATTTTAGCCAGTGGGTGGTTTTTTGTCAGAAACCAGAAGTAAATGCCAAAAAAATTGCAGTCATATAACCATTTGCTAAATGCCCAAAAGATTAGGTGACCACAGGCAGCATGACTGTAGGAACTTTGAAACTTGGTCATAGGTAACTTTGGGAAGACATGTCATAACTCTGAGTGATCGTTAAGCACTCAGTCATAAGTCAAGGACTACTCTTAATCTTGTTTAATTTATGTTAGCTTTCCACACTAGTATTTGAATTTTTTGATTATGTGCCATTAAGTCACTATGAACTGCGAGCAACCACAAAGATTTTCTCCATGATGAAGTGACTCAACTAACTGTAATATTTAAATATTGTTTTATTTTGTTCAGACAAATTGCACATCTGGTTTAATTTAATAAACAGTGTAATTTATTGTACCCATAGATTAAATTGTGGTTAAACAGAAATGCTTTAAAGTCTTAAACCATTTCTTAGTTTTTTGTTACCTTATTTACAACCTACCATGTTGATTGAACTTGAGATGTTATGGAAGACCAGGATGCTTCAATAGTGGCCTTCAGCTCTTCTGCATTGTTCCAGGATATGTATCTCATAGATTCTCTATGGGGTTCAGGTCAGGTGAGTTTGTTGGGCAATCAAGGACAGTAATCCCATGGTCATTGAAGCAGGTTTTGGTGCTTTGGGCAGTGTGGACAGGTGACAAGTACTGCTGGAAAATTTCCCCAAATCAAGACACACCGCGGAAATGTTACACTGGACCTCAAGCATATTGCAGTATGTGCTTCTCCATTCTTCCTCCATACTCTGGGTACTTGGTTTCCAAATGAGATGCAAAGGTTTCCACAGTCTGTGTTGATTTGGGGAGCCATGTCATCTGCTGGTATTCATCCACTGTGCTTCATTAAGTCCAGGGTCAATGCAGCCCTCTACCGGGAGATTTTGGAGTGCTTCATGCTTCCATTCGCATACAAGCTTTATGGGGATGGTGACTTAAATTTTCAAACAGGACTTGTCACCTGCCCACACTGCCAAAAGCACCAAAACCTGCTTCAATGACTGTGGTATTACTATCCTTGATTGGCCAGCAAACTTGCCTGACCTGAACCCTATAGAGAATCGATGGGACATTGCCAAGAGAAAGATGAGAGACATGACACGGAACAATGCAGAAAAGCTGAGGGCCGTGGGGGAGGGCCTTCTCTGTTGCCGCCCCGACTTTATGGAATCAACTCCCCCCCCCCCCAGGTCCATATGGTCCCCACCCTGCTGGCCTTTTGTAAGGCCACAAAGACCTGGCTATGCCAGCAGACGTGGGGTCCCTAAATCAATCCAGTAGCTTGCCCGTGTATGTGAATTTGGTATGAACGATTAG
Organism: Erythrolamprus reginae; assembly: GCF_031021105.1. Classification (NCBI taxonomy): domain Eukaryota; kingdom Metazoa; phylum Chordata; class Lepidosauria; order Squamata; family Dipsadidae; genus Erythrolamprus; species Erythrolamprus reginae. The sequence goes on from NC_091950.1 coordinate 21,056,187, forward strand.
TACATGTTGTTGAATCGCTTTTAAAATTTTAATTAGGATTTTAGTAATTGCTCGTTTCTTCTTTGACTTCTTTTTATTATTGTCATTGTCATTGTAATTTTATATTGTTGTGAGTCGCCCTGAGTCCTTCGGGATTGGGTGGCATAGAAGTATGTATGTATGTATGTATGTATACGTGCGTGCATGCATGCATGCATGCATGCATGCATGAATGAATGAATAAAATAAATAATCGCATGTAATATTCTAATTTTCTGAGATGGGGGATTTGGGGTTTTCATGAACTGTACCTCATAATCATCACAATTATGACAAATCATGGCTTAAACTATCTTGCCTTGTATGTTATGAATATCTCTCCTATATTAAGTTTCACCATCTAAGTTACATTACTGAAATAAATGAACGTTTGCACAATATTCTAATTTTTCAAGTTTCACCTGTATACGTCATCTTAACTGAATCTTAAAAGTCTGAGTTTCCTCCTCCCTGACTTCCTTTTATTCTAGTGAATTAGGAAGGGGACAGTTTGAGCTCATTGATTTTTTCTGTTTCCCAGACTTAATGCATATTTTTCCAATTGTGGTCTCTTCACTCAGCATGAAGACATTCGGCGTAAAGTAATATTTTCATGCTCATTGCATTCTCATATGGCTCTTAGACTCCAGAAATATTGCTGCCATTGGATGGCATTGGGCATTATGATGTGACCATTTTGTCAGAATGGTGTCACGTAAAGAATTAAGAACTGAACATGCTTTAAAATTTACTCAGAAAAAGTGCTTTGGACATTGTAAAAAAGCCTCCTGCTATTCCTTAAAATAACGATTTTTTAAACAATGACTTGCTTAAGGGGGGGGACTAACCTTTTGAGTATGCAGCCAGTGCTTCAAGAAGTGTGTGACAATTACAAAATCCATTCTTCAAAACAAGATCCATTCTTCAGAAATATCAAGCCAAAAGGCATGCATGAGAAATGAGAATTTTGATTCTTTTGCTTTGCTTGATGTTCCAAGAAAGTTGATTTCTCACATATCATATCTAGCGGTTACATTTTAATAAGTCTAATTCTCCAAGGACCTCTGCTATCTCATTTTTCTAATTATATAGGTGATAGGCATAGCACATCTTCTTGCTCTGCGTTTTGCAAAAAGAAATGCAGATTGGAATTTTATACCATCCTAGTTGTTCTAGAAAAAATATTTGGTATGGGAAAGATCGATGACAATGTACAGTGGAAATGGAAGAGTAAAATTGTGCTTTCTGCTCCAAGCCTAAGAATTCAATATGGGTGAAACTTTATATTTATCATCCCATTTTAATAGATTCATCCAGCAGCCGTCTTTGGCCTCTGAGAACAATTACTGGAATTATAGTGAAAAAAGTATCTGTATCTTAGCTTAAACTGTCTTTATCAAGATGATGGATAATTTATTAAGCTAGCAGAAGTTGGCTGTTCAGGTGGCTTCACCTATTTACTCTTTCGACCCCTCAACTTTCATTCCCCTTCCCAACCTGACTATTTCCCAACTTTTTTAAGGCTCTTAAACCTCTTGCTTACTGTGACCTGAATGGCTTCTGCCTATCCCCTTCCCTAGCCCACAATGACATTCAGTTCTCTCCTTCTGCTCTAGGTCTCATGTCAGGATTTAATGTAGTTTGCCAGAATTAAGTTTTGATCTAATGCCAAGTGGCTGCCTAGCTTTAGGCCATTGTTTCAGTTAATGTACATGCTTTGACCTTCAGTGAACAGAAAAGGGTGTAAATTGCCTTGGTGATGCCATGCCTGAAATACATACATCTTATATGTTTTAGATTAATGCTTCTGTGGCTGCCATGAGTTGCTATTGTCCAGCTGATTAATATGCACTGTAAAATATGCAGGAATATATTCCACAGCGGGCCAATTGCAATTCAGAATGACTCTTTGTTTAAGAGTGTTAAAAAAAATCATACTTGACCTTCAGCAGCTTCAGATAGCAGAAAAAAGTGTGATGGTGATGGGGGAAGACAGACCTTTCTTCTTGCTAATGCTGTTCCTCCTCCATGTAGTGTTCTCAGGATACTTTATATTTTCATTGAAAAGCTTGGCAAAAGCTCCATGGCTATCACTCCTTCCTAGCAAGAATCTGTTTTGATAAGGAAATGACACTGTCTTTGAGATAATATGTCCTGACATTATTAATTAATATTTCAGTCATAATATTTGGTTGTTTTCCTGAGCACACATTATACTATCTTCTCCCCAGAATTCATAGGTTATAGTCCTGCTTTGGGTACAAAGCCAATTGGGTAACTTTGAACCAATCACTCACTCTTGACTCTAGGAAAAGGACAATGGCAAGCCACTTCTAAAAATCTTGCCAAAAAAATTACATCCACAAATGCAGTGAGAGGAAACTTAAATTTGCTATCAGAATTCATCTGTTTTTGAAAAAGCTGAGATATATACATAGATACATCTGTGTGTATGTTTTTCAGATATAACCACCACAGATCATTTATTGAGATCTATATATATAATCTTTGCAGACAAGGCTGGAAATAAGAAGGATTTAAAATTTTAATGTGTAGTACTTTCCTGCTAGTACCACCCCCTCAGCTACTCAAATTGTAGCTCCATATTCCACTGCAAAAAAGGTTTCATGGCCTCAAAATCAATTCAGTGGAATGGTCTCCAAGTCTCTAAACCATTTAATGGAATTTCTGGACTAATATGCTTTGGACTGACACCCATTAAAGGAAAACTACATGATGTTTTTTCTAAATATTTCATATGCATTTTCCTGTCTTGCTGGTGTCAGAATTCTTGCTGTGGTTTTTTTGGGGGGTGGGGGGGGGTGGAGCAGCTATCTTTGGCTACCTTTGGCTTATTGTCAAAACTACACATGTAGAGTTCCAGCTAACTAATTTATTATTTTCTGCATATAATACAGGAATCCCTTTGTTCTGGTAGCCCATTCTTGGAAACAATTAAATAAGGCTCCAATGAATTGGGGGGGGGGTATCAGTCCTAGCCCTTTTGCTGGTTGTGCAGTGATTCCAGGCTAGCTCTATGCTTGACCACTTCTCCCTGCTAAACTGGGTATTTCCCAACACTTACATAAATTTCAGATTGGTTTTGCTCAGATCTTTTTAGTGTTGAGATTTAGAGATAAAAGGTTTTTTTTCACTTGTGGGTTTGCTGTCAACAAGTTGAACTACCTATATTGTTATCTACACATTTTGCTGTGTCTTTGGGAATGGCACAGTTTGTAAAAGCAAGAGCTGCAGTTTTCTTGGCAAGTACAAGTACTGTTTAGCCTGATCTGGAGAATTAGATATGGAAGTGATGGACTCCATAGCATCTGTATGCTTCTGCTGTGACATAGCCATCAAATATTTAGTGTGAAGAATTATATACTAAAAGATCTGTTGCATACTGAACAAGGCGTTCTCAGCATATCATTTTCCAGGTGGAATTGCAGAGACATGTGAAATTTGAGTCTTTTTGCTTGTTTCAAAATTTGAAAGCAATGGAGTATGACCAGTGGTAGCTCAAATCAGCATCTATTAAGTTATCTTTTTTATTATTATTATTAACACGGCAAGAAGTAGTCCAGTCATTCTGTAAAGTCATCGAGATAATTTGATGGATAAGCAAGGACATGAAACAGGGACGGCATACAAATCTAATAAATTATTATTATTATTATTATTATCATTATTATTATCTACGGAATTAGCAAAAGTTCTGAAGACCATGAACTGAGACTTACATAGAGCTATACAATCTGAGCAAAGCTATCCTGAGCAAAGAGATGTTTGCATTCAGTTGTTCGTACCATAATCAAAATTTAGTAGCCTTCGATTTGCATATTACAGATAGTTCTCAATTTACAAAAACAATTGAGCCCAACATTTTTGTTGCTAAGTGAGACTTAAGATGACCACATGCAGCTGTCATTTATGTCAGTTGCCAAGTGTCTGAATTTTGGTCATGTAACCATGAAGACGCTGCAATGAAAAATGCTAGTGCATCGTTTTTTCAGTGTCATTGTAACTTTGAACAGTCACTAAATGAATTATTGTAATTCGTGGACTTGAAACTTGAAACATGACATTGAAATGTAATCTGAATTTCCAGTTGCAGATTCTTAAAATTGATAGTTTCCAAGTACTGTATGACCCCAGAAACTAAGAATTCCTTGAGTCCTAAACACTCCCTAACATAGGAGAATTTTCTATGCATTTCCATGTGAATCATTGCTCTGATAATTTTATCTAGGCTGAGTTAACTCAATTACTTTTGTTGACACACAGAGAAGAGGCTACATGTTGCATCTTTGTACGGTTCCCTGGTCTGAATGTCAAATATGAATTCCTCCATATTTTTTCCCTAATCCCAGAGCAGTTTACAAAGATGAATTCTAGTTGGAATTCTAGTTTGTCTGACAGTCATAAGTTCAGGTGGTGAAAGAAGGTCAGGTAGCAAGACGGAAGCCCCTTCTTTAGCATGATAGAACAGCATATATCCCCAAAATATCATACTAAAGAAGGGGCTTCCATCTTGCTACCTGAGCTGTTTCACCTATGACTGTCTGTATTCAGAGCGGAGGCTTTAGAACAGAGTTTCCTGAAGTTTGAAAACCTCTGTCTTAAATTTACATTACTTGACTTTGAATTCTTACTGAGGGTTGTAGAGCTTCTGTTTCTTTATCTGGCCATTTCACCAATCGCTTCACATGCCTCAGTGAGTTGATAGGACAAAATCCTATGACTAAAAGCATTTTCCAAGAGGCATGATGAGAGTCCATAGTGTTGGGTGCGGCTGGAAGAAATCTGAAACCATTGGGCAGAGTACAGAAGGATTAACTGCAAATTTTCACAACCCTCCCAATATTTTCACAACCCTCCCAAGCCTGAAATGAAGTAAAAGAGCTGTGAACAATAGGAAGCTCCACAATTGCTCCTTCAATACTTCTTAATTTCAGTTCCAAATACATTAGTCAGTTGTGGAGGAGGGTTCAGATTTGTTTAGCATTTAAAATGAACATGCTTTTTTTTTTACTGCATGTTAACACAAATTTATTAATGTATTCCTCAGATAATTTCATGGCAAAGGTAGGTTTTCTAATGAAGAACTTTCCATGAAACCACATTACTGGCCAGAACCTACTTACAACTACCTGTAATATACTACAGGTAGTTCTCAGTTTATAAGCTACCGGTAATTGGGATCAGGAAACATAGAAACATAGAAGACTGATGGCAGAAAAAGACCTCATGGTCCATCTAGTCTGCCCTAATACTATTTCCTGTATTTTATCTTACAATGGATATATGTTTATCCCAGGCATGTTTAAATTCGGTTACTGTGGATTTACCAACCACGTCTGCTGGAAGTTTGTTCCAAGGATCTACTACTCTTTCAGTAAAATAATATTTTCTCATGTTGCCTTTGATCTTTCCCCCAACTAACTTCAGATTGTGTCCCCTTGTTCTTGTGTTCACTTTCCTATTAAAAACACTTCTCTCCTGAACCCTATTTAACCCTTTAACATATTTAAATGTTTCGATCATGTCCCCCCTTTTCCTTCTGTCTTCCAGACTATACAGATTGAGTTCATTAAGTCTTTCCTTATACGTTTTATACTTAAGACCTTCCACCATTCTTGTAGCCCATCTTTGGACTTGTTCAATTTTGTCAATATCTTTTTGTAGGTGAGGTCTCCAGAACTGAACACAGTACTCCAAATGTGGTTTCACCAGCGCTCTGCATAAAGGGATCACAATCTCCCTCTTCCTGCTTGTTATACCTCTAGCTATGCAGCCAAGCATCCTACTTGCCTTTCCTACCACCTGACCACACTGCTCACCCATTTTGAGACTGTCAGAAATCACTACCCCTAAATCCTTCTCTTCTGAAGTTTTTGCTAACACAGAACTGCCAATGCAATACTCAGATTCATAAAATGGGGGGGGGGGGGATCACATGACTGCACTAACTTGTAATGGTAGTTCCAGCAGCTAGTTATAGCTATTAAGCAAATCATGCAGGATTGTTATGCAACATTACATGATTGTAATTTGCAACTTCCTGCTGGCTTTCCCATTAACTTTGCCTGTTGAAAGCCATTGGATAAGGTTGTAATTGTCAATCACATAACTGCAGAACACTGAAACCATCTTGAATACTCATTGGTTGCCAAGCTCTCGAATCATCACATGACCATAGGGACCCTGTGATGGTCACAATTTTGAGGACAGGTCATAAAAGCCTCTTTGTTTAGTGTCATCGTAATTTTAAAAAGTCAGTGATGAGAGATCGCTGAGTGAGGACTTTCTGTAGATCATGTTTTTCTTATCCTGCTAACTAAGATTATTAAACTAGACCATGATTTGACATAGCAACCTACCAGTTGTGATTGCCTGCTTCCATTCCTTTGTTGAAGAGCAAAAAGAAAAAGATTGTGTTTATATAAATAATTAGATATCTTAATCACACCTTGTGCAGAAAGTTTTCAAGTCAATTATCCTTGCAGGAGTCAGTTTATTCTGTGAGAAGATTTCTAATGCTGTGTTTTTTTAATATTTGGGGGGGGGGGAAATCCAATATCAGAATTAGTCTATGCTGCATTTCAGCATAGAAATTGTTATCTGTGTCCTTAGGGCAGACAAACAATATTTGTGAATTGTTTTACCGTTATTGGTAATTTGGGTAGTTCTGGCTTGACAGGATCCTATTTATAACCAATAACCACACTTTTATTTTAATTTTCCAGGCAAAGTACATCTCTCAATGCATTGATGAGATCAAACAAGAACTGAAGCAGGATAATATTGCTGTGAAAGCAAATGCTGTTTGCAAGCTCACCTACGTGAGTATTTTCTTCATTTAGAATGTCCTAAGATAGAATATTGAATGTTCCAGAGCTATTCATTGATATATTAATAGCATTTTATTTCTTCGAAGATCTGATAAAGGATGTGATCGCTTTGTGGTTGAGCTATTGCAATGCCTTCCTATATGTGTCTGCCTTTGAAAATCATTTGGAAGCTATACTGGTACAGCACATAGCAGTACAAGCAGTGATGGGTAGCCATACTGTACCCATATTCTTTGAGCTGTCCTACTTACCAATTGACTTTCTGGTGCAATTCAAAGTGAAGGTTGTTATAGTTAATACTCTAATTGGCTTAGAGCCTATTTATTTAAGGCAAGGGGTCCCCAAACTTTTTACACAGGGGGCCAGTTCACTGTCCCTCAGACTGTTGGAGGGCCGGACTATAAAAAAAACTCTGCAGTTTTCTTAATGCCGCCCTGGGGGGGGGAGAGGTGAAGTGGAGCAAGTCCCAAACTCCTTGCCAAGTTTTCTGTCTCTCTCACTCTCTCTCTCTCTCTCTCTCTCTCTCTCTCTCTCTCTCACTCATTCTCTTTCTATCTCTCTTCCTTTCTCCCTCTCTATCTCTTTCTCTCTCTCTTGCTTTCTTTCTCTCTGTCCCTCTTTCTCTCTCTCACTCACTCTCTTTCTATCTCTCCCTCTTCCTTTCTCTCTCCCTCTCTATCTTTCCCCCCTCTCTCTTTCATTCTCTCTGTCCCTCTCTCTTTCTCCCTCTTGCTTTCTTTCTCTCTGTCACACTCCCTCCCTTTCTATCTCTTAAATTTTAAGGGATCACCTATCTTGTGTGGTTTCTATCCATCCTATAAGATCTGGCAGAGTTTGCTTTCTCTGGGACATATCAAGATTCTTCTAGATTGGCTAAGTTAAAGCTAATCAACTGTAAAAGTGACTAGGTTTGATTGGTCTGATAAATGTGTTGGGTGTGCCCAACTCCTTTGTGTTTAATCATTTCCCCTTCAATCATTTTTAAAATACAGTTTGGCAGCAACTTTTGAAAGGCCTCTAAGGCAGAAATGCTATGTGGCCATATGGTTTGATTTATAATAATTGGATTGTTTTCGTCTGGACTGCTATTGGGTTGTATATTTTTAATGGCTTTTATTATTTTTAATTTGCATTGATAAGCAGCCCAGCCTATGAAAGTGGGTAGCTATAATAAATTTCAGGTAATAATAATATGCAGTCCCTTAATTTTAAATCTTGTGTTTTATATTGATCTTTGCTGTTTTGGTATTGCGTTTGGTTATAAATATAAAGACATATCGTGCAATACCCTTCAAATGTCAGTATCATGCAAAGCACAGAAAGAATAAGCAATATAGCAAAAAAACCACCCTAATGGAATGAAGAATAAAAATAAAAAAAGAAATCACCAGCACCATCATATCTCTCTCTTTCCATACCTTGCCATTGTTGCAAACCATCCTTGCTTCCACCACATTGGCATACTTCTCATACATTGCCTTTTATAAGTAGTTTTCAAGTTATGATTACAGTTGGAACCAGAATTTTCATCACCTAAGCAATGCAGTCGAAAAGCGTGACATCACTTGACCCCATCCCTTAGCAACAGCAGTCCTTGTATTCCCAGTTCCTGTCATTAAGTAAAGTTCGTGGGTTGTTAGGCAAGCTCCTCCTCACAATTTTCTTTATACAAAATAATGACTTCATTATCATAAAATCAGCAGAGGCTTACTCTAATATATACAAATTTGTCATTTTTCAGATAATATTGTAGCAATCTTTTCTACTAGTATTTACATGTCTTAAAATTAGTAAGTTATTCCGTCTATTAAGGCAGAGTTCCACAAAGCTTTGCAGATTGGTTTGGGGGAGGAAAGAAATCAGCACAGACTGTGGAAACTTTTGCATCTCATTTGGAAACCAAAGACCCAGAGTATGGGGGAAGAATGGAGAGGCACACACTGCAAGATGCTTGAAGTCCAGTGTAAAGTTTCCACAGTCTGTGTTGATTTGGGGAGCCATGTCATCCGCTGGTGTTGGTCTACTTTGCTTCATTAAGTCCAGGGTCAACACAGCCGTCTACCAGGAGATTTTGGAGCACTTTCTGCTTCCTTCTGCAGAGGAGCTTTATGGGGATGCTGACCTCATTTTCCAGCAGGACTTGGCACCTGCCCACACTGCTAAAAGCATTAAAACCTCATTCAATGACCATAGGATTACTGTGCTAGATGGGCCAGCAAACCCACCTGACATGAACCCCATAGAGCAGGGGTAGGCAAAGTGGGCTCTTTTATGACTTGTGGACTTTAATGGACCAATCATGCTAGCTTAGGAATTCTGGGAGGTGAAGTCCACATGTCATAGAAGAGCCAAGTTTGCCTACCCCTGCCATAGAGAATCTATGGGACATTGCCAAGAGAAAGATGAGCGACATGAGACCGATCAATGCAGAAGAGCTGAAGGCTGCTATTGAAGCATCCTGGTCTTTCATAACACCTCAGCAGTGCCACAGGCTGATAGCTTCCATGCCACACTGCCTTGAAGCAGTAATTGCTGCAAAAGGGGTCCAAACCAAGTACTGAGTACATATGCAGGCTTTTCAGAGGTCCATCCTTGTTTTATTGATTACATGTAATCTAGTTTTCTAAGAAAGTCGATTTGGGTTTTCCATCATCATCACAATTACGACAAATCACAACTTGAACTATCTTGTGTTGCATGTAATGTAATGTATGAGTCTCTCATATATTACATTTCACTTTTTAAGTTGCATTACTGAAATAAATGAACTTTTGCACGATATTCTAATTTTTTGAGTTTCACCTGTAAATATATATGTATTAATGAATTTAAAATATTGCATGTATTAATAACTCTACTCTATAAGCTCAGACTGAGTTTCCTAGCCAAGTACACTTGCAAGCCTAAACAATCAGAAAATATTCCTATATAGACTCAGGTTAAAATATTCACACAGATATTTTCTACATTGGACTATATTGGAATATATTTATCTCTTGTTATGAGATTAATGCCTTGTATCTTCTCCCACATCCCATCTTGTTAATAGTTGCAGATGCTGGGCTATGATATCAGTTGGGCAGCATTCAACATCATTGAGGTCATGAGTGCATCCAAGTTCACTTTTAAAGTAAGTGTCTATATGAAAGTTGGAGTGTTAGAAACCATCAAGAATTGCTGTTATTGAGGACTTTTAATTCTATGCAGAATGACCTTTGCTTGTCAAGGCTGGGACCATAGCGATTTGTGTTTCTTCGTACTGAAGGAGCGGGTCCAGCAGTCACATGGGTTGCTCATGTCCAATCCGGTGGAACTGAGCCTAGTGTTAAAAAAGCTTGCTGGATCCGCCCCTTCCCCAGAATTCGCTCAGTTCTCGCATCCTGCGGTTGTATTGTGATAGCTTGTTCAACATTCTAACACCTTCCCTTCGATCTTTTCTTCAAAAGTAGTAAGAATTGTTTATCCTTATTTGTTTACTTGCACTAATAGCGCCAGCCGTTTGCGGCTCGGCTTTTTTCCTTGGGAGAAGTTGCGGTTTCGTTTTCCCACGGCTTTCTTTGCCGTTTACGATCCCCGCTGCCGCTTGTGGATTCTTTTAATCCTTTGGCCTGGAGGTCTTTGTGCAAGTATTGCTTCATTGATTTAGTACTATTGTTAAAGGGCTTAAGAATTACCTCCTGCGGAGTGAGACGCTTGTTATAGTCTCCTGGACTTAGTCGATCGCTTCCCCTTTAAGATTTCTATTACGGAGCGATTTTTCGGCGCGAAGGCCTTCGCGCCCTTTTTTAATCTAGGCCTCTCGTGTTGGCCTTCTGCCAGCCGCGTAGGCCTCAGTCCACCGCTCGGATCCCGGAGTGGGCTTTGGGACGCTCAGGCTTAATTCTCCACCGGCTAAGCCTCCAACCAGAGTGCCTTGGTTACTTTAATTAAAGTTTAGGGAGGCTAGCCACGCTGTATTTGGGGACACGAACTCTGGGTTTGCCCAGATTGCCCTCAAGTCTCAGCAGCTCCGAGGCCTAGGAGCAGGATCCTTTCCTCTTGGGAAGTCTTTGAAATTCTTCTCCCTAATTATCTAGTTTATTTGGCTCAGCCTTGTCTTCTGTTAATTGTCAGACTATGGCTACTTTTCCCAAGAGAGGCACCACTCAAGGTCCCAGAGAGGCCAGGCCTACAGGCGATGAGATTACCAGTATCCCCCAGGCCTCGACCTCCTCTTCTTCAGGGGCCCGTCCCTTGACCAAAGTCACCAGGGCTGAGAAGAGAAGGGACCAAGCCCTACAAAAACTCCATGACAAATCAGCAAAGCGTTTGAAAGTACAGGCCCAAGTACTCAGTAGTCATGACCCCCCAGAGGCTCCTAATCTGCCTTCTTCTGGGGTCACTGTGTTATCTCTGGATGAGCCAAACCTAGACAGACCCCAACCTAACCTATGGGGATTAGGTCCAGAGGAACCAGATATTATTGAGGATTCCCCCCAGCCAGGATCCTCCCAGGCTTTCAGGGATTCATCTGCCATTCCTGCTGATATTTCCAGTTTACCTCCTGAATTTCAATCTATTTTTTCTGTGTTATCCAAGGCCATTGATGCTAAACTCTCTACCATCAATGTGCCCTCCTTACCTCCTCCACCTCCTCGTTCCTCCCGCCCCTTGGGTTCTTCCCCAATGGTTAGAGCTCCTATTCAGGATGAATCAGATTCCTCTCAAGACGAATATGAGGATATGGAAGAGGATGAGGATCCCTTTCAAGGTCTCTCAGATGATGAGGAATCCCAAATAAAGGTTCCTTCTCCAATTACTATTTTTCCCTCTCAATTGTTCAAATCTCTCCTCCTCAAAGCTAGAATTTCTACGGGATTGGCGGCCCAGGAGAAACAGGCCTCCACATCCACTGATCCCCCGGAGGAGAACTTACCTTACTTCACAGAGGAACAGGAGGATAATGAGGTAATTCCTATGCCTAAATTGTTTAAAGATGCCTTACTTAAGCAGTGGGATTTCCCAGCCTCTGGGCTTAATCCCACAACCAAGGACAAAAAGTTGTACAAACTTTCCTCTTCCTATGAGGAGCTCCTATCTTTTCCTAAACCGGATGAACCTGTCAAGATCCTTCACTCGGCGGCTGCCGTGCCAGGCGAAGCAGAGGAGGTTCTCCGCCCAGAGGACAAGCGGATTGAACAGATGCTCAAAAGAGGATTCACCGCAGATTCCTGGGCCATTAAAAGTTCCGCAGCGGCTTCCTTTTTCTCCAGAGCCATGCTTCTGTGGCTTCGCCAACTTCAACAGCATATTCCTCCCGATAACTTGAGAGGTCAACAAGACTTCAACAAGGTATTTGCAGCTGCTCAGTACGTGGCTGATGCCACTTTACAATCTACTAGATTTGCTGCCAAGTCTATTGCAGCCTCTACAACGGCAAGAAGACTCCTATGGCTTCGCCCTTGGCAAGCAGGAGTACGTCAGAAGTGGCAGTTATCTCTGGGACCCTTGAAGCGCGACCTTCTTTTCGGGGATCTTCTGGATCCACTCCTCACGGAAACCACGGACAAGAAGAAGGTATTGGGTCCAACCACCAAAAAGGCCACCAAAATGCAGTCCTTTCGTCGCCCAGGGCGTCAACAAGATCAAGCGGCTTCCTATCAGAGAACACCAGGTCAGTATTCCCCCCGCTTTCGTTCCCAAGGTAGGAACTCCAGGGGCAGAGGTTTTCGCTTCCAAAGGGGAGCGTCCTCTAATAGGGCTTCAAAAAAACCTAGATGGTAATTCTTCCTCGATTCCCATAGGTGGCCGCCTAGCCTATTTCGCCTCTAATTGGCGTCTCACCTCCAAGGACCCCTGGGTCATTGACACTGTTCAAAAAGGCCTTCTTTTAGAATTTACTTCTCCCCCTCCTAAACGTTTTATTTCCTGCCCTTCTCTCAGGTCTTCCTCAGATTGTAATCGTATGGAGGAGGCCATTTCCCATTTATTGTCCATCAGAGCCATTCAACCGGTTCCCCCCGGTCAGAAGGGCCTAGGTTTTTATTCCATCCTATTTATGGTTCCAAAATCCTCCGGAGGTTGGAGAGCTATTTTGGATTTAAAGAAGCTGAACCTATTCATCAAATATAGGAAGTTTAAGATGCACTCCTTATCATCCATTTTGGCCGCCATCCACCCGGGAGATTTCATGGTTTCTTTAGACCTCACTGAGGCCTACCTCCATATTCCTATAGCCAAATGCCACAGAAAGTTTTTACGTTTCTCCTTTCAGGGTAGGCATTTCCAGTATAGGGCCATGCCATTTGGCCTTTCCTCGGCCCCTCGGGTCTTTACAAAGCTCTTGGGGTCCCTGGCGGCCTATATCCGGGCGTCACCCATCCACATTTTATGTTACCTTGATGATATTTTAGTTCATGGGAACTCCCTAGAGAAAGTGAAAGCAGACCTTTCTGTCACCATGTCGGTTCTACAGGACCATGGTTTTTCCATCAACTTTGACAAAAGTCACCTCCAACCTTCCACATCCATTTTACACCTGGGTTCCATTATTAATTCAGAAGCTTCCCAGGTATTCCTTTCTCCTGAGAGAAAGATCAGTATAGGGGAGTTAATTTCACGCATTTTATCTCAACCTTCAGTTTCCATAGTATCCCTGTCTTCCCTTTTGGGGAAGATGGTGTCATGCATAGGCATCATTCCTTGGGCTCGCCTTCATGCTAGGGAACTTCAGTGGCTCCTGTTACCCTTTCAGAGATCGGGGCACAGCAACTCAAGCCGCCGCATTGTCATCCCACCAATTGTTCGCAGATCCTTCAAGTGGTGGAAGTCTCCGGCCATGGACAAAGGATCCCCTTTCAGGTGCCCGGATCAATTTGTCATCACCACAGACGCCAGTCTATCGGGATGGGGCGCCCACGCCCAGGGGATGATAGCCCAGGGCACGTGGTCCCCGGAGGAAGCTTCCAAGCCAATCAATTGGCTAGAGTTAAGAGCCGTCTCCCTGGCTCTGAAGCAATTCTCTCCTCGCATCCCCAACCGACACGTTCTCATTCTCACCGACAACATCGCCACGAAAAGCCATATCTACAGACAGGGGGGCACGAGATCCAAGGCCCTCATGAGGGAGGCCCTCAAGTTAGGCCTTTGGGCGGAAAAACATCTTCGGTCGCTCCTAGCCGACCACATCTCGGGGAGCCTCAACGTCCGGGCGGATTGGCTATCTTGAGCAACGATAGACCCCGGAGAGTGGAATCTCCATCAAGACCTGTTCCATCAAATCAGCCTCAGATTCGGCCTACCAGTTCTGGATCTCTTCGCGACCAATGCGAACGCCCAACTCCCTCGCTTCTTTTCCAGATTTCCATCCCCGGGAGCGGAAGCAATCAATGCCCTCCGGAGCCCATGGCCTCCAGGCCTACTCTACGCATTCCCTCCAATTCCAATTCTCCCGGACGTGATTCACAAGGTCCTCACCGAGAGGGCCCGAGTAATCCTAATCGCCCCTCATTGGCCCCGCCGGCCCTGGTTCGCGGATCTCCAACAGTTGTCCGTCCAGGACCCTTGGCGACTCCCCGTTTCGGGGGATATGCTGCGGCAGGGGGCCTCATTCCATCCAGACCCGGAGTGGTTCCACCTCACCGCCTGGCTGTTATCAGGAGAGACTTAGAACTGCGTGGCCACGACCCCGATACAGTGGAGGTCATCTTAAAGGCCAGAAGGGGTTCGACCAATCGAATCTACGACCATACGTGGTCCAAGTTTCACCAGTGGTGTCTACAGGAGGGTCTCTCTCCCCTGTGCATCCCCATACACAGGATCATTTCCTTTCTTATGCAAGGTTTCCATCAAGGACTTTCCACCAGCACCCTCCGGCGTCATCTGGCGGCCATTTCCTCTGTCCTAGCGGGGCCCCGCAGACAGCCTCTCCGGTCCTTTCCAGAAGTTCAGGAATTCCTCAAGGGTATAGCCAACCTCAGACCTTCCAAGGTCCACAGGTATCCATCCTGGGATTTGCCACGGGTTCTCCATTCCCTTACGCAGGCACCATACGAACCCTTAAAATCGGCGTCCCTCAGGTACCTATCCTTTAAAGTGGCATTCCTGGTGGCTATTACCTCTGCCCGACGCATTTCGGAGTTGGCTGCCCTCTCAATCAGGCAGGACCTCTGCCAATTTCATCAGGACTAGGTAGTCTTACGACTGGACCCCACCTTCTTACCCAAGGTCAGTTCCATGTTCCACAGAACCCAGGATATTGTCTTACCTTCCTTCTGCCTCCAACGGGACCATCCCTTAGCAATTAGATGGCACACCCTGGATCTCATTAGAGCGCTGAGGATCTATATCCAACGCACAGGACCCTTTCGGAGGTCAGAAGCACTTTTTATAGCCTATCATCCCAGAGTCATGGGGGCCAAAGTGTCTTCTACAGTGATAGGCCGTTGGATCAGAGGGACTATATCTAAGGCCTACGAATCGGCCGCCCTCTCAGTTCCAAGGAACATCACAGCGCATTCCACCAGGAGCGCAGCCACCTCGGCTGCTTGGGCGACTCAAGCCCCGTTGGAGGAGGTCTGCAAAGCAGCCACTTGGGCCTCGCCAAATTCCTTCATCAGGCACTACAAGATTGATTCTTACGCCTCAGCGGACGCTGCCTTCGGCAGAAGGGTACTCCAATCCGTTATCTCTCACGATAGCAATCTAATCCCACCCTAGGGACCATCTATTGGGTATGTCCCATGTGACTGCTGGACCCGCTCCTTCAGTACGGAGAATAGGCGTTGATTGCTTACCTGAATGCCTCTTCTCGTACGGTGAGCGGGTACAGCAGTCACTTCCCGCCCTTGTATGTGTCTTCTATTCTGTCTATAACCTTTCTTTCCTCTAACAATGAGAGTTGAACACTAAAGAGCTTCACATCTGAGCCTAGTCTACGGATTCGCGAATTCTGGGGAAGGGGCGGATCCAGCAAGCTTTTTTAACACTAGGCTCAGTTCCACCGGATTGGACATGAGCAACCCATGTGACTGCTGTACCCGCTCACCGTACGAGAAGAGGCGTTCAGGTAAGCAATCAACGCCTAATCTCTTTTTTAAAATCAAAATGTAAAAATACTAAGTAAAAGTTACTATACAATCTTATTTTGTGTCAACAAAATAATAATTACTTTACAAAATCCTGATATTGCTATTCAGTAAGATGTGTCAGAAGCTGTGCAGGTCACAAACTCCCATCAATCCTAGATGCCTTCTTTTTGGTCCTTCTCTGATTTTGAATTTTTTGATATATTGCCCATATATTTAAATATACTTTTACAGTTAGATCTAGAAAGCTAAACTGTACATCCAGAACTGTTTCTGTATTTCTTCCCTGTCATTTTTTTTCTATTAAATTGTAGTTTATTGAGAAACCCAACTGTTGCTCTAATGCAATTCTTTTGTACCACCTACAGTCCATATTTTACTAGACTCCTGGTTTCTCAGATGGCCACAACTCTATTGAGTCTTTGATAGTGATTACTTTTTATTCATTTTGCAGAGAATCGGATATTTGGCTGCCTCTCAATGTTTTCATGAAGGTACCGATGTTATAATGCTGACAACTAACCAGATCCGAAAGGTAACTTCCGCAAAAGAAGCTTGCATCACCTGTATTTTACTTATGCCAAACTGTAATCAACAAAACACTTTAAAACTGGAAAGAATACAGTCAAAACTTTATTTGACTTTATTTTCAATGCGATAGCATTGAAAACAATTCAACAATCCTTTCAAAAAAGACTCTCTGTTTATCTGCGCCAAGGCAAGGACAGTAGAAATGATGAACACACTAGTTCAAGGGTGTCAAACTGGTGGCCCAAAGGCCAGATCTGCAGGCCATTACCACCCCAGCTCTGTGAAGAGGGGGAAAAAGGTCACTTGACGGCAAGTTGATGTGGTGAATTTGACACCCGTCCTGTAGTTGAAAAGCCCAGTCTTCTTTGCCTCTAACTTCTGCTCAGAAAGCAGAGCACCAAAAAGGATTTCCAAAGATGACATCCATAAGCAAACAGATTCCTCTGAAAAAATAGTCACTAAAAAGAGTTCCTGTATATTTAAAACAATGAATAGTTAAGGCAGAGGTCTTCAATCTAGGCAACTTTAAAACTTGTGGACTTCAACTCCCAGAATTCTCCAGCCAGCTATGCTGGAGTCCAAAAGTCTTATATAGTTGCCAAGTTTGGGGACTCCTGGGTTAAAGCAACTAACTAATAGCAGCCTTAGGAGTGACACAATAGCTGCCTTCTAGTACATGAGGGCTGTCCCAAACACCTGAGAGTAGGATAAGAAGCAGTGGGGGGAATCTTGTGAAAGGAAAATTCAGCCTGGTACTCAGGAGATGTTTCCTAATAGTGAGAACAATCAGTGAAACATTGCTGGAGACTTTCAAGAAAAGAGTGGACAACTATTTGTCTGAGATATGGTATACAGTAGTCCCTCGCTATATCGCACTTCACCCACCACGGTTTCACTTCATCGCGGGTTTTGAAGTCAGCGTTGGCACAGATACGGCGCTTAGAAGTTTGGAAGGGCAGGACAAGCCAACCAGCCCGCGGCTGGGCGAATGATGAGCAGGGCGGGGACTGAGCTCCGGCGGAGGCCCGTCCCCTCGCCTCGCCAGTGCCTCGCCAGTGCCGAGAAGGCAGTCTTTGGAGGCGCGCTTAGTGGTTGGCGGCGGCGGTGTGCTTGGGGTTGTAGAAAGAGCTCCTGGCAGCGTGCGAACGAGCGAGCGCGAGCAAAGAAAGGAACGCGACGTGGCGGGGATTTCCAGACTGGGCTCGAGGGCGGGAGAGGAAGTGCTGGGTGGGTGGAGGGGAAAAAAAAAGAAAAGAAAAGAGAGAAAGAGAAAAAAAGAACCAGCCGGGGCAGCTTACCAGGGACTTTCCAGCCGGGGCAAGGCAAAAAAGACAACGTTTGGCCGAACTGCTGCAAAGAATAGCAGTGGGTCGGGAATGCTCGGGAGCGTTTTTGCCCCCCTCCCCTTCTTTTCCTCAGGCGCAGAGTAAGTAGTAGTGGGGGGGGGAAAGGTTAGCCAGCCGTTGCTCGCCTCCAGGCATCCGGAGCTGTGGGAAGGAGGAGAAAGGGAGCAGGGAGCGTCCCCCCTAAAGTACTATCAGTCGATAAATTCCCCATCGCGGATTTCACCTATCGCGGCCGGGTCTGGAACGTAACACCAGCGATAGGTGAGGGACTACTATATAAGGTCTCCTGCTTTGGGCAGGTGGTTGGACTAGAAAATTCCAAAATTCTTTCCTCCCTAATAATTATATTCCACTCTATTCTGTTCTTATTCTAATTACAGTAATTCTAATAATTCTATTTCTAGATAAAAGTTCTTTCATAGATGATACATGGGAGAGTGATGATATGTTAGTGATTGACATTTTCAAAAGTGTATGTGATTGGCAGTGAATTTTGCATGCAAATATTAAATCTACAGCATACTTCCAAAAATTTTAAAAACTCTATTTTTTTTCCTCATTCACCCGTCCCCTCTCTTCCTCCCACTTTTCTACTTTACTGTTCTAGGACCTGAGTAGTCCCAATCAGTATGATACTGGAGTTGCGCTAACAGGTCTGTCCTGTTTTGTGACTCCCGATCTTGCTAGAGATTTGGCAAATGACATCATGACTCTGGTGAGTAGTTGGAGAGTGGCTGTCCACACTACCTGCTTTGTTCACTCTGAGAAAAAATCTTGGAAGTTCCAAATGAGGAAGAAATGTTTTCAAAGCAAATGAATATCAAGAGCAGCTGACTAGAGGAGCACTGGAGACACATTTTTGTGGTTCAGTCACATGCAGTGAAATTTTGTAGAAAGCAATGGCTACAGTCACAAATCTTTCTTGACTTATTTTTTTAAAAATTTGAATCTGATTCCTAATTACTATAACAGCATGTATGTAGAGCTTTTTGGTAACAGTATAGACATTATTGCTATTCTTTGGGGAATTGTTAGTCTTTCCAGTATAGAATCTAGCCCAGGGATGGCGAACTTGACATTCAGAGCCCTCTCCGAGCATGCGCGGCATCACGTTTTCTCCCTGTCACTTGCGGGACTAAAAAAAATATGGTACAGTGGTACCTCATGATACGAACCCCTCGCCATACGAACAACCCGAGATACGATCCCGGGGTTCAGAAATTTTTTGCCTCTTCTTACGAATTTTTTCCGTCTTACGAACCTGCCGCCGCGAAGCCCCGCCGTCTGGCTGTCGCTTTTTGAAACAGCCGGGGGGCTTCTCAGCATCCTCCTGAACCCGAACGCCAAACCCGAACTTCCGGGTTTGGCGTTTGGGAGGCCCCCGAGAAGCCCCCCGGTTGTTTCAAAAGATGACAGCCGGGCGGTGGGACTTCTCGACGGCCTCCCCAACGCCGAACCCGGAAGTTCGGCAAAAGTTCGGGTTCGGGAGGCCGCCGATAAGCCCCACCGCCCGGCTGTCGCTTTTTGAAACAGCCGGGGGGCTTCTCAGCATCCTCCTGAACCCAAATGTCAAACCCGAACTTTCGGGTTCGGCATTCGGGAGGCCGCCAAGAAGCCCCCCGGTTGTTTCAAAAGGTGACAGCCGGGCGGTGGGGCTTCTCGGCCGCCACCCGAACTCGAACTTTTGCTGAACTTCTGGGTTCGGCATTGGGAGAACGCTGAGAAGCGCCCGGCTGTTTGAAAAGGTGACAGCCAGGCGGCGGCGTTTTTTCCGGGGTTTTTTCGTTGCACGCATTAGTTCATTTTTCATTGTTTCCTATGGGAAACAATGTTTCATCTTACAAACTTTTCACCTTACGAACCTCCCCCGGGAACCAATTAGGTTCGTAAGACGAGGTATTACTGTACATTTGTTGTTGCTGCTTCCATAGCCTGCCCCTTGCATAGTGAAATTTAGCCGCTTCCCAATGGGGGAGACGGGGTCCTGTCCACCTCCTGGAGCCCCTTACAGCATGGATGATTTCTTCCTTCCTGCCAGAGGAAAGAAATCCTCTGAATTTTTAGTGCCAGGAGTGATTAAATGAAGGCGTCTTGAATTAATTGCTGTGAAAATATGTGTCAAAAGTTTTTTCTCTCTGCAGATGTCTCACACAAAGCCTTACATCCGGAAGAAGGCAGTGTTAATCATGTATAAAGTGTTTTTGAAATATCCTGAATCCCTTCGGCCTGCATTCCCCCGCCTTAAGGAGAAACTGGAAGACCCAGATCCTGGTTAGTGATCCAGAAGATTCTAAGCAGTTTGGGACTCTTGACCTGGGAAGAAGGTGTACATTTAAATAAATCTGGATAAGGTCTTTTGCAGTAATAGAGATGTTACTTGTATCCTCATTTTTTGTACTGGAGATACTATAACATTCAAGGATCAAAATAAACAGCTTTGCACACCATTTATTTTCACATATTTATTTATTTATTTATTATTTAGATTTGTATGCCGCCCCTCTCCGCGGACATATGCACAGGGTGATTGTGAAGTGGAAAAGAAAATGTAGGACAGATTAACTCATCAAGCACACAAAGCTTTATCTTGCTTCCCAAAAATAGTTTATTAGGATCATTGCTGAAGCTAAATTAAAAATGCCGATTAGCACAGCTGTTACATACCATCCATAGCAGCTTGTATCTTATTGTTTGTCCACATTTCTGTCATTGAACCTCTGTGAAAGGCAAAATAGGCCTTGACAGGTAGAAAGTATTGATCTAGAGTTATGGATGAAGTGTTTTTTTAATTAAATGTAGAACATGAGAAGACAACAAACATGCCTTTTCTCTCAGATCAAAATTTGCTGCTACTTTAAAACTTTATTATTGGAGTTGGGGGAGGGTAATGTTCTATGTTCTACACCGAGGAGGACCCCTAATGTTCTACTTTTCTGCCTTCTAACTTAAAAAAAGCTTATGCTTTTTGTAATGCAGAAACTCGGTGTTACCATCCCCCTGGTTATCTTGTTCTCTGTTTTACACTCTCTCCTTACAGTGGGGGCGGGGGCTAGTTCACTTTTCCCCAAACTTAGTGCTCTCAAGCTTTAGGGCATGCTGGCTGTTGTGTGTCTGGAAGGCCAAGCTTATAATAGGGAGGTTGGGATATACAGTTGGATCTGAATGCAGGACTTTGGCATGGATCTCACTTGGTAGCCATGAAGCTTTTATTGACTGTAAATAACTTGCTCAGCCTTCACATTTGTATTAGGGTGAATATTTTAAATGCTTTGCTAGTTTAAGCAGTAGCATCGTGCAGGAATCTCTAACTTTGGCAACTTTAAGACTTGTGGACTTCAATTCCCAGAATTCCTCAGCCAGCTTTGTTATGCCAGTCCCCTGGCATAATGGGAATGAGGAGTTGGCTTTCAAGTTTCAACTATATCATATGAGCATGTTTATATTTCAAATACTATACAGTTAGAAATCTACTTTCCTGTGTCATTGGAACATTCTTGTGGGGCAATCTGATGGGCTTTTCTATCTCCAAATTCCTCTCAAGTTGTTTTACGTGGATTATCTTGCACATTAATTAAGGGGGGGAAAGTGTTGCTGTAGTTGCCTTTTATGAGCTCCACAGCCCCTCTTACTAAGATATTCCACCCTCTTTTTTTCCCTCCAGGTGTCCAATCAGCTGCTGTGAATGTTATATGTGAGCTAGCCAGACGCAATCCAAAGAATTATCTTTCTCTCGCTCCACTTTTTTTTAAGCTGATGACATCATCCACCAACAACTGGGTCCTCATTAAAATTATAAAATTGGCAAGTATTAGCAGGTCCTGGCAGCTGGTGTCTCTTATCAGTATATGTAGTGTGAAAAACACAACCCTGTCACTTCAGAGGTGCAGTAGCTGACACAAACTGATGTGGAGAAAAGCAGCAGACTGTAAAACTGGCTTTGGAGGGGAATTGTTGATTTTCAGGCAAGAACTAGTAGAAATCTACCCGGCGGATAGAAAATGGAGATTGTAAACAAAAATAAGCAAAAAGGATTCTGCTTGTTAGCTATTCTATTACTGGTTGTTTTCAACTTCTAATCCTTACTGCCAAAAGCAGTCACGGTTACAAAAAACAGAATTATGAATTAAGCAGAATTGAGTTTGCATAATCAGTAATACATGAACTTGAGCCTGTTGATCCATATACAGATAATAATTGATTTATAATCATAACAGAGTTTAACCATGATTGTAACTGTTGATGATCACAGAACAGTTTGGTCATGATAGCACAGTTCCAATATTTGAGAGGCTATTTTCCCAAGAGCCAAAAGACAAGAAACAGTGGTTGGAAACTAACCAAGGGGTGAAGCAAGCTAGAACTAAGAAGAAATTTCCTAATGGCGAGAGCAATCAACCAATAGACTAGCTTGCCTCCAGATGTTGTTGGGTGTTCCATCATTGGAAGCTTTCAAAAAGAGACTGTAAAATAGATGTTCTGCTTGAGCAGGAGGTTGGACTAGAACAGAGGTCCCCAACCTTTTTTGCACCAGGGACCGGCTTTAAGCTAGACCAGTTTTCCATGGCCCGGTGGGGGGGGGAGCTAGCTGTCAGCGGCGCCGTAAAAGGGGCGATCAAGAGAGGAATGGGTGAATGAATGGACGGAGGGTGGGAAGGAAGGAAGGAAAGAGGGAAGGGACAGGAACAAAAGAAGGGTGCAAAGGAAGCAAGGAAAGGTGTGAAAGGGGAGAGTAAGAGAGGAAGGAGTGAAAGAAGGGAATGAGGGAGGAAAGAAGGGAGGAAAGAAAAGGAAAGCAAGAAATGGAGGGAGGAAAGGAAGGAAAGAAAGAAAGAAAGAAAGAAAGGGGGAAGGGACAGGAACAGAGGAAGGAAGCAAGGAAACTTATGAAAGGGGAGAGTAAGGGAAGAAGGTAGGAAGGAGAAAGAAAAGAAGAAATAGAGGAAGGGAAGGTAAAAGAGAGAAAGAAAAATAGCAAGAAAGAAAGCAAGAAAGAGAAAGAAAGAAAGGCAACTTCAAAGAAAGGCTCACTGAGCATCTCTCACTCTCTCTCTTTCTATCCCTCTTTCTTTCTTTCTCTTCCTTTCTCTCTCTCCTCTTCCTTTATCTCCTCTCTCTCTCCCTCTCTCTTTCTCTCCCCCCTCTCTCCCCCTTTCCCTCTCTCCCTCTCTTGCTATCTCTCCCCCCTCTCCCTCTCTCTTTCTCCCTCTCTTTCTCTCTCTCCCCCTCTCTCTTTCTCTCTCTCTCCCCCTCTTTCTCTCTCTTCTTCTCACTTTCTCTCTCTTGTTTTCTTTCTGTCTCTTTTGCTTTCTCTCTCTCTCACTCTTTCTTGTTTTCTTTCTCACGCTCTTTCTCTCTCTTGTTCTCTCTCTTGCTATCTCTTTCTCTCCCCCCCTTTCTCACTCTCTCTTTCTCACTTTCTCTCTATCTTGCTGTCTGTTGCTCTCACTCACTCTCGTTCTCTCTCCGTTCTTCTCAGCGATGACGCGCGCACGCCCTGCCCGCCTCACCTTTGCGAGAGCACTTTCGCCCCGGGCTCTCAGCAAGGGGGTTTGCAGGAGAGGCGGGGCCGGCGAAGGTGATATTGAATGTCGGGGGAGAACGGGCGGTTGCACGCGCTCCCTATCCCCCTGCTAGCCCACTCGGAATATTCAAAATAAGAAAAGCCTTCGCCGGCAAAGGTTTTTCTTATTTTGAATATTCCGAGTGGGCTAGCAGGGAGATAGGGAGCGCGCGCAACCGCCCGTTCTCCCCCGACATTCAATATCACCTTCGCCGGCCTCCGCTGAGGAAAGCCTTTGCCGGCATTTCCTCTCGGCGTCAAGGAGGCGCAGCGGCGGGCGGAGAGAGGGAAGGGGGGGCAGCGGCGTCCCTCCTGGCCTTGGCGGGCCGCCCAACCCTCCCCACCTCCTGCAAACGCGGCGGGCGGCGGGGAGAGAGCGAGGAGCCGGTTCCGGCGGCCGCGGGGCTTGGCTGGCTGGCGGGGGGAGCGCCGCTGGTGGTGCGGAAAGGCCGAGGGGGCCCTGGCGCCGCGGACCGGCTGAAAAGCCCCAACGGCCCGGTCCCGGTTCGCGGACCGGCGGTTGGGGACCTCTGGACTAGAAGACCCCTGAGGTCTCTTCCAGCTCTATTATTCTATGTCCTATATTCTATTTATATGTGTCCCTTGGGAGAATGGAGTAAATAATTTTTTTAAAGATAGATGTTGACCTTCATGCTGCCACTCTGAATCTTCTGGAGTCATATCTTTGGCCATTGTAGAATAGCAAAAATAAAGGTGTCGGCAAATCTATACTTTCTGCATTGTGCATATGTGTTTGAAGGGATCAGAAGTCAGGGGTACCTAATTTCTAAGAAGGGCTGAAGGAGGTACAGATGATTAAATAAAAATACCCCCCTCTTTTTTAAAAAAAAAAATTAAAAAATGGTCTTTAACTTTAGAAAGCTGTAGCATAGATAATATTTTCCCTTCCGATCTCTATATTTATTTATTTATTCTATTAGAGTTGAAAGGGACCTTGCAGGTCATCAAGTCCAACCCTCTGCTCAAGCAGGACATCCTACAGCTCTTCAGCCAGATGGCAGTCCAATCTCCTCTGGAAAATGTCCAGAGTTGGGGCATTCATAACCTCCGGTGAGAGGCCATTCCACTGGTTGATCGCTCTGACCGTCAGGAAATTCTTCCTTATTTCCAGGTTGAATCTCTCCTTGGTCAGCTTCCAACCATTGTTCCTCATCTGGCCCTCTGGTGCCCTAGAGCAGTGTTTCCCAACCAGTGTGCCGCGGCACACTAGTGTGCCGCGGGACATGGTCAGGTGTGCCGTGAACCCGGCCTGGCTGGAGCTTCCTTGGCGGTGACGGGGTGAGCTTCTGGGGTCCGGTGGGAGGGCGCCGGCCACTGTTGCTTCTAAGCTGCGTGGGCGTGCACCCGCACAGCCATTAGGACCCACACCCCCACCCCCGCAGAAATTTTTGAAGTGGCGCAAAGCCACGCAGTCCTGAATTGCTCCCTTCTCCGGCCAGCAAAGTCGGCTGCCCAGGAAAGCGCCGTGTTTGAAAAGCACGCGTTTAAAAAGCGTGCCGCTGTCCCAGGCAGCCGGCTTGCTGGCCTGAGAAGCGAGTGATCCGGGACTACGTGGCTTTGCGCCGTGATGACAACATCAGTGCCGTGGTGGCCTCCAAGCGCCACCCTTTGTGGCGCCCCTCCACCCGTTCCTGCAGGTAGAAGTCGGGCGGGGTACCGGGAGGCGGAGGTGGCGCGTGGCCGGGTGCTGAGCGCCATGGACACCTGGTAGGGCGAAGGGTTGAATGTGGCTGCTGCCTCTTAGGCGGAGGCGGAGACGACGGCGGAGTCCGCGCTGGGGCTATGCAGAGCCGCTGATCCAGGGGGCCACGGACCGGCAAGCCGCCCTCTACTCTCTCTCCACTCTCTCTCTCTCTTTCTCTGTTGCCGGCGTGGTGCATGAGAAAGAGAGAGAGAGAGAGAAAAAGGAGGGGAGAGAAAAAGCAAGAGAGAAAGAGAGAAGGAAAGCAAGAGAGAAATCAAGAGAGAGAGAGAAAGCAAGGGAGAGAGAGAGAGAAAGAGTGTGTGTGAGAGAGAAAGCAAGAGAGAGAGAGAAAGAAAGAAAGGAAGAGAGAGAAAGCAAGAGAGAATGAAAGCAAGAGAGAGAAAGAAAGCAAGAAAGAGAAAGAGAAGGAAAGCAAGAGAGAGAAGGAGAGAGAGAGAAAGCGAGAGAGAGAGAGAAAGCAAGGGAGACAGAAAGAGAGAGAAAGAGTGAGAGAGAGAGAAAGCAAGAGAGAGAAAGAAAGCAAGAAATAGAGAAAGAGAGAGGAAGAGAGAAAGAGAAAGAGAGAGAAAGAAAGCAAGAGAGGAAGAGGAAGAGAGAAAGAAAGAGAGAGAGAGAGAAAGCAAGGGAGAGAGAAAGAGAATAAAAGAGATAGCAAGAGAGACAGAAAGAGAGAGACAGAAAGAGAGAGAAAGAATGCAAGAGAGAAAGCAAGAAAGAGAAAGAGGGAGGGAAGGAGGGTGAGAGAAAGAGCAAAAAAGAAAGGAAGGAAGAAAGAAAGAGAGATGGAGAGAGAGAGGGAAAGAAAGAGGAAGAGAAAAATAGGGCGAAAGGGAGGAAGAGAGGATTTTTTTGTCCAAACTTTTTTAGCCCCCCCCCCCCCGCTCCCCCCCCCAATGTTTCCCAGGATTTTGTAAGTGTGAATAATGTGCCGCGGCTCAAAAAAGGTTGGGAAACACTGCCCTAGAGAATAGAGTGCCCCCCTCCCCTCTGTGGCAACCCCTCAAGTACCTGTATACTGCCATCATGTCCCCCTGGCCCTTCTTTTCACTAGGCTATCCATGCCCAGTTCCCGCAATCTTTTTGTTTTTGTTTTTAATATTTTTTAATTAATTTTTAACAAGTTTAATATAGACACAACATAAAACAGTGCATAGTGAAATGTGCCCACCACCCCGACACACACACATACCCCAACACCAATCGGGGGTGTTTCTTATATAATCCACTCTTTGTATGACTTGGTTCCTAGTCCCTTTATCATTTTGGTTGTTCTTTTTTGTACCCTTCCCAGAGTCTCTGTCTCTTTTGAAGTATGTTGACCAGAACTGAATGCAATACTCCAGGTGTCGTCTGACCCCAGGACATTATAGAGTGGTATTAATACCTCTCTAGTTTTGGAGTGTATTCCCCCGTTGATGCAGTTTAAGATTGTGTTGGCTTTTTTAGCCGCTGCTGCACATTGCTGGCTCATATTTAGTTGGTTATATAGCACAGTGTAACAGGATACTAAATTCAAGACTAACATTTTCATAAAATTTGCTACATAATTTATAGTAATGGTTTTGAAAGAGTACTAGGCATTTGGGGGGAAGAATAAAACAATTATTTGTTTATTAATCATTAATAACCAGCTGGAATGTCTGTGTTTGAAAATAAGCATCTCTCTGATTATCAGTTGCTATTGAGCCATTGTTGGATGGGTTTTTCCTTATATGTCCTTGTCGTGGGCTTCTCCGAGGTACCTTTCTAACAATAATGAGAAGATAATGGATTGGCTGACCTTTCTTATAATCTAGCAGAATTCTGGAATCCTCCCTTGTATTCTGCAACCATTATTTAAGGTCAACAACTGGTTTTTAAATCCAAACAATTTCTTTAGCCTGCTAAGTATCTCGCTAGTCTCCATAGAGTACAAGTATGCTGATCAGATCAAATCCAGACTTCCCTTTCTATACTATGCAACCAGATACCAGTGGAAAGCCAACAGACAAGAAATGACTATAACATAGCTTTTCTCTTTCTGAGCAAATGCATAGAGAGGAATCCTGCCACTGATGGTGGAAATAATGTAATTATTGTGACTGAACACTGGTTGGTTGGTTTTCATCATTTATCTGAAAGACCCATATTGATGTTATTCCCACACAATACTAAACACTAGTTGTATTAAACAATTCAAAGGCTTGCCTAACACATTGAGCCATAACCAAGCAAATTGTTTTATGGCTAAAATTAGGCTTAAGCACTGTGCCAATTCATTTGTTGACAGTTTGAATTTGCCTAATAGTGTAGTTTTCTGATCTAGTTCAGGTCTGTTGATGTATGTCTAATAACGGTTACAAATATGCTGAGACAACTAAATAATTTTTTTCTTTTCTTTTTTAGTTTGGTGCTCTCACTCCTTTGGAACCCAGGCTAGGAAAGAAATTGATAGAACCCCTGACCAATCTAATACATAGGTAAGTCAACTAATTCTTCTGGATTTTTTAAACTTAGTGTCTGGGGGAGATGGCTTTAACCAGCCATCTGTATATTTTAATATCAGTATTAAATAATTCAATAAAATTATTTGTGCTTCTCGGTAAGGTTAGTCATTGGTATCCTGTGTGTTGGACTTTGACTGAACTGTCTTTTATATTTGTCACCATTGTGCAAATTTTAAATATGATTCCGAAAAGAATGTTATTTTATCCCTTTGAAGGTAGTACAGGTAGTCTTCAATTTATGACTGTAATTGAGCCTGGAATTAACATTGTAAGTTGTGGCTGTTGTTAAATGTGACTAATTTTACATCCTTATTTGCAACAATCATTAAGTGAACTGGTTTTCCGCAATGGGTGTTTTTTGTCGGAAACCACAAATGCTGGAAATCAACAAAAAGTGCTCAAGATTGCGGTCAGGTGACTGTAGGATACTGCAAATGATGGTAAATAGGAGCCGGTGCCAAATGCCCAAAATGTGATCATATAAACCGGAATGGGGATTGCGGCCATTAGAACTACCTGTTGATTAGAGGAAAGAAAGAAATGTCCATTTAATTCTATTTTCTTTCACAAAGTCACTTTTCTAAAGTAAATAGAATTCATGGCAACTCTATATTTTAAAAAGTAATCTGCTTCCAAAAAATGAAGTAAAATGAGCAATATATTTGCTCTTGACTTATTCCACTCTTTCTAGTCTTTAATTCATAGCAAACCAAAGCAGAAAGTTTTTCTTAATCCTTCATTCTGGCAAAAGGAATGAAAGTTATATGCTGTGAAATGTTTGTGTTTTGAGTTTCCATAATTGTATCCTTCTATCCCATCTACAGTATAGGCTGCCCACTCAAAATTATTTGAAGTGATGATATAGATCAGGGGTTTCAAACTAGATTTTATTGAGGAACGCAATGAACTTGGCGGACTTGATGTCACTGGTGGAGGGGATGCCTGTGGGCTGCCCGATTGCTCTGCCAGCAGAAAAAAAGCTCCATTTTCAGCTGTGATGGCCTCCTGCAACCCTCCGTCAGTGAAAACAGAGCTCAGGAGGGCCGCGTGTGGCCTGCCCAAGCTCTGTTTTTTGCTGATGCTGCGGGTCAGTTCTTCGTTGTTTCCAGGGCAGCCCTGTGGGCAGATCTACGCACCCCATGGGCCGGTTCTGGCTCCTGGGCCTTGAGTTTGACACTCCTGATATAAATGAAAAACTTAAAGAGTCAGTGCAACAGTCGATGCCATAAAAAGGAAAATATGTTAGAATAGACAACATACCCAATAGCAAAACCAATCACAGTGGACCCATATCACACCCTAGCCTGGGGAAACAGCTCATCTTAAAAAGAGTGGGATCGGATCTAATTGGACCCTGGGGCGGGAGAGAGGGGAATTGATGATCAAAAGAACAGATGGTATAACCAAGAAGGCTTGTCTTCTGGGACTCATCAGATGACATGTCTTAATACAGGGGTCCCCAACCCCTCGTCCATGGACCAGTACCGGTCCACGGCATGTCGAAAACATGGCCACACAAACAAGTGAAGCACCATCTGCAGGATGCAGGCAGCATGCAAAACCATGCCCCCTGTGGTCCACGGAACAGCCTCTCTCCACGGAACCAGTTCCTGGTGCCCAAAAGGTTGCAGGCTGCAGTCTTAATAGATGTGACTCAAAGCATTCAAACTCTGTCAGATCTTACGAGTGGTCAGACATTATAGGAGAAACACAAACCCTCAAATTAGCTCTATTCAGGTTGTCCGCAACTTTCAACAGTCCATTAGTAACCATTCAATTTTTACAAAGGCACTGAAAAAAGTGACTTACCATCATTTTTCACACTTACAACCTTTGCAGCATCTCCATGAACATGTGATCCAAATTCAGATGCTTGGCAATTGGTTTATACATAAATGGCTATTGCTGTAGCCCAAGACATAATCAATTTTTGCAACCATTTGACAAGCAAAATAAACTGGGAAACCAGGTTACCATATTTTTCAGAGTATAAGATGCACCGGAATATAAAGCGCACCTTAGCTTTTGGGGAGGAAGATAGGGAAAAGAATCTGCTTACCAGATATTCATCGGGCTAGCATCCTTAGTCCGGTCATCTTCAGCACATTATTTTATCCCCTGGATAAGGGCTTTAAAAAAATGTATTCTGAGAGAGTAATAATGAAAGAGCTTGCAAGCTAGTAAGAGCTGGGAATATCATAAACACCTGGAAAGAACCAGTCTGAGCAAGTAGAGCAATGTAAAAAACCCTGCAAAGACTTAGGGCTTGGAAAACATTCTTAGCAGAGAGATACAATGAAAGAGCCTGCAAGTTAAGAGCTGGGAAGATCACTAGCAGCTAGTTAGGGCTGAAAAAAGAAGCTACATTCAAAATATAAGACGCACCCTAATTATCAGCCTCTTTTAGAGAGGAAAAAGGTGCATCTTATACACCAAATAATACGGTAACTTAACAACCATGTTACTAACTTATAAACTGTAGTGATTCATTTAACAACGGTGGTAAGAAAAGTCATAAAATGGGGCAAAACTCACTTAAATGTCTCAACAACAGAAATTTTGAGCTCAATTTTGGCAATAATCGAGGACTACCTGTAACCTGAATTGCACCTGAAAGTCTATTGCAACTTGTGATGAAGGTTAATATCATGGCATGTCCTTGACTGCTGGTGGAGCCACATTTTTAACCATCTGAAGCTTCTGAGTGGCCTTCAAGGGCAGCTCATGTAGACTTAATCTTATCAGGTAGACTACAATAATCTAAAGAGATGGCTAAACCACTGGTAACTATGAATAAGGCTCTCTGATGCAATAATGAGCATATTTGAGTGCATGAGTGGACTTGTTAAATTTGTTGATTGGGGTTTTAAGGATCTAATTACAAAGAAAAATGTAGCCTACCTTTGTTTTTTAAAATTCATATTTCTTTTGAAACCAGGTTATTAAAAATGCAAAAATTAAAGACCTTTTTTCTTTCTATGTTTTTATATACCTTAATTCTTTAAAATATAGAAAACATATGGTCACCTTTCTGGTGAAACTACTACTGGGGTTAACTGTGTCTCATAATGCAGTAATTTTCTGGTCTTTTTTCCTCAGCACCTCAGCCATGTCACTCCTCTACGAGTGTGTGAACACAGTGATAGCAGGTAAGGAAGTGTCATTGAGGGACATTGCATTTTAGTACAAAAGAAAAGCAGATATTTTTGGGATATATCGGTCTGAGAGTTAGTTTTTTTCCAGGAAAAATTGACTGGAGATTAAATACGTGTGTCTTTAACTTTTTCACAGTGTTAATCTCTCTTTCCTCGGGAATGCCCAACCACAGTGCAAGCATCCAGGTAACAAGGTTTCACTTTTTGGTGTCTTCTTGTTATTTTGTGTTGGCTTTGAATGTTGTGGTGTCTTGATTATAGAGTGGATATATATTCTAGAGAGGACATATTACAGTCTGTGCAGGTGGCTAGATGATTGTTGGTTTATATGTGGATATCCCAAGAACACACCAAAGCATTCAAGAGCAGATGGGCCAGCTTAGCAATGTAATTCCAGCGATATGTGGGGCATATTAAGCTTTGGTTTTTATTTGTTTGAAACCCTCATTCCCATTTGACCGAGATGAGTGGACGGACAGACACACAGATAGATATTTTAAAAAATAACCTCCCTTGCATCAGATCAATTCAGATCATTGACAGGAAATATATTTCTTTTCTGTGCTGCTTTAGAGGAGGACGTGCATTAGTAGGAAAGCGACAATGACTGAGGCTAAGTGGTGGAAAGATTGCTGAGAGTGTTAAAATGAAAGGCTATTCCATCCACTTTAATTATTACTTATTTTTATTACTTTAGATTTTTTTTTACCCTGCCTTTTTATTTTTTATAAACAACTTAAGACAATGAGCATATCTAATACTCCTTTCTCCTCCTATTTTCCCCATAACAACAACTCTGTGACTTGTGTTGGGCTGAGAGAGAGAGACTGGTCCAAAGTCACCCAGTTATCTTTCATGCTTAAGGCACACTAAAAGTCTCCTGGTTTATAGCCTGGGGCCTTAATCATTAGATCAAACTGATTCCTATGCTTCTATATGTAGCCCTATCATACAGATTCTCCCAGAATTGAGCCCTCAGTAAAAATTGGGCTGCCCACCCATGTTGAGATTAGAATCATAGAATCATAGAGTTGGAAGGGACCTCCAGGGTCATTGGGTCCAGCCCCCTGCTAGAAAGTTTTTTTCTAATATCTGATCTAAATCTACTCCCTTGCAGTTTCATTCCATTGTTTCTAGTCCTTCTATGTGCTAATGAGAACAATGCTGATCCCTCTGCTCTGTGACAGCCCTTCAGATATTTGTAGACAGTAAACAAGTCTCCTCTAAGTCTTCTCCTTTGAAGACTAAACATCCCTAGATCCTTTAACCGTTCCTCATAGGACATGGTTTCCAGACCACTCACCATCCTTGTAACTCTCCTTTGAACTTGCTCTAGTTTATCAATGTCATTTTTAAATTGGGCCCCCCAGAACTGAACACAGTATTCCAAGTGTGGTCGTACTGTAGAGAGGAATAATTACTTTGCGTGAGCGAGATTCTATGCTCCTCTTGATGCATCCCAGGATTGTGTTTGCCAGAGCGAGTCTTCTTTCCCCCCCTTACTATTCCATCAGGAATTACAGTGATACCTTGTCTTACAAACTTAATTGGTTCTGGGACGAGGTTCTTAAGGTGAAAAGTTTGTAAGACGAAACAATGTTTCCCATAGGAATCAATGGAAAAGCGATTAATGCGTGCAAGCCCAAAATTCACACCTTTTGCCAGCCGAAGCGCCCGTTTTTGCGCTGCTGGGATTCCCCTGAGGCTCCCCTCTATGGGAAACCCCACCTCTGGACTTCTGTGTTTTTGTGATGCCAGCAGGGGAATCCCAGCATCGCACAACCAAGCTCGCTGGCAACGGAAGTCTGGAGGTGGGGTTTCCCAGCGAAGGGAGCATCAGTGAAATCGCAGCATTGCAAAAACATTGAAGTCCTCAAAACCCCACCCCTGGACCTGTGTTTTTGCGATGCTGGGATTCCCCTGAGGCTCCCCTCGCTGGGAAACCCCACCTCTGGACTTCTGTTGCAGCATCACAAAAACACGGAGGTGGGGTTTCCCATGGAGGGGAGCCTCAGGGGAATCCCAGGAGCACAAAAATGGGTGCTTCACTGGCAATGGAAGTCCGGAGGCGGGGCATCCCAGTGGCGGCGGTGGGTTTGTAAGGTGAAAATAGTTTGTAAGAAGAGGCAAAAAAATCTTAAACCCCAGGTTTGTATCTCGAAAAGTTTGTATGACGAGGCGTTTGTGAGATGAGGTATCACTGTATTATAGAATAGTCTTCCACTATTAGTAAGAACTACTGATATCTACTAAAGAATAGAGGACCCTAAGGGGTAGAGGGAGGAAAATCCTTGGCTTTGCAGAAGAGGTTAATGATATATGCTGTCTCTGCAGCTCTGTGTGCAGAAGCTGAGGATCCTGATAGAAGACTCAGACCAAAACTGTAAGTATAGGAAATGCTGCCATCTTGGAGAGGTAGTAGTAATTAAAGCCAAGGAATTAGATGCTGTGTTCTAAAACTGAAACAGCTAAAATGAAAAAAAGACCACATTCATTTTACTTCTGGTGATACTCTTTCTCTCCCAGCCACTTATGAGTTTAGAGAAAGCATATGGTAAAGGGAATAGGCCTAAATTATGGGATGTTTTGGTGAATGTAATAAAGTACAGTATATAATTATAGTAAAATATATATAATGGATGGTTAGTGAATAGTTCAACATTGAATTGAGTAGGGAGTAAGTCACAGTTGTATAATGTTTCTTTTGTTGCTAGCTTATTGAATGTTTAGTGATGTTAATAATATATTACTTTGGGGTGTATGTATGTGTGTCTATAGAGAGAGAGAAAGAGACATACATACATACACTGCATACTGGTGAACATTTTATATGCATATGCATACGCATATGCATATATGTATATGTTCACCAGATGATATGTGTTTGTCTGTCTGTCTGAGAACTTAAGTGAAATTCAGTGAATGTTAAATTGCTGTTATAATGCAACCAGATCTAAAAAAGAACTCATTGGAAGCCAAAATTGTTAGGTTTGACAAGGAACATGAAGTAACTGCTGCGCATAAACTTAGAGCTCATGAATTGGTATAGTAGAAAGTTTGCCACAGATGGAGAAATGGATGGGGAATTTTGTAATGTACCTCTCCTTTAGAAAAATGTAGATAATATGCAATAAAGAATGCAATTTATCAAAATATGCCAAACTAGCCTACAGCTGTGCTTTTGTCCACTTATGTTAAATGGAAGTGAAAGTTGGATGTATTATCCCCCCAAAAAGTGAGGTGATAGATATGTAGTTATATATAAGAAAGGAGAAGAAAAAGAATGTTTTATCGAAGAAGGCAGGAAGGGAGGGAGGGAGGGAGAGAGAGAGAGAAAGAAAGAGAAAGAAAGAATGAATGAATTTTTATTTAAGAATGACAGATGTCATTTGGCACTCAAGAGAGACTATAAAACAGTTTCTAGTATTGTTAACCTTCCCCAAGCCAGTTCTTTTCAAATGTGTTACCTTTAGCAGACAAGATGATTGGGAATTCAAATAATGTTGTGCTCTAGAGGATTTCAGATTTGAGAAAACTGCAGAATGGGAACTTTCTTTTTCATTGCATTAATATCTGTAAAATGGTTCTCTTTTAATACCATTGGTGAACTTGGCAAGATGATGATCATCATCATCATCTGCATGTGTCTCTGTAGTCCTGGCATCTCCAAGTAGTATTAGCCAGCACTCCTGTCTGAAACAGTTAAGAGCCTCGGAAAATTTAAATAGAAAATACAAAACTGGTCAGAGGAATAAGACCAATGTAAGGGGAATGCTTATATTCCTTCTGTTTGTGATCTAGTAAATGCACTAGATACAACAGACACAGACAAAGCTAACCATCTATACCAGAACAAAACTTCAAACTACTGGAATTCGATCCATTTACTGTATTACTATATGTGTACGTTCTTTTAGAAATGGAGAGGGCCCTTGGAGGGTTTTTTTTAAATTGTGTTTTATTTCATGTGTGTATGTGTTGTTTCTTTACCCCAGTGAAGTATTTGGGATTGCTGGCAATGTCCAAAATCTTGAAAACACATCCTAAATCGGTACAGTCTCATAAGGATCTCATTCTCCAGTGCTTGGATGATAAGGATGAGTCCATCCGCCTCCGAGCCTTGGATCTTCTGTATGGAATGGTAGGTTTTGTTCTTAATGTGCATCCTAGCTAATTTATTTCCCTAAATACGGTAGTAAAATATCTTCCTAGATACTAGAGTGGCTAATATGGTCATGATAATAATGATAATAATAATGAAAAATGATTCTAAGATAGCTTATTTATTTACTATTTGTTTAAGCAGTTATATTCCTAAATCACTTTCAAGACAGCAAAGAAACTGGGAGATCAGAAGTTTCCAGAATGAAGCATCTGGTCTTGCTCACTGCTACATCTTGTGGGTTTTCTGCCAAGCTGCATCAAATAGGCACCTTCACATTACATGTATAGAGACCAGTATTTAGTATCTGGTGCCTGAGATTCTGTTTGTTTGGGCCTTTGCTACAGGTGTCCAAGAAGAATTTGATGGAAATTGTGAAGAAGCTTATGATTCATGTGGACAAAGCAGAAGGAACAACTTACAGGGATGAGCTGCTAACCAAAATCATTGATATATGTAGCCAGTCCAATTACCAGTACATCACAAACTTTGAATGGTCAGTATTTATCACATACGTAGGTCTTGCTTTATAGCCTCAGGAGGATTTCAGGAGGTTGTACAATGTTTTCCTCAAAGTAAAGTTTAAATCTTGCATAATTCAGGTAATTATGTGTCTATTAGCTTAGCAACCATTCAAAGTTATGATGGTGCTCAACCCAAGGGACATACAATCAGGCTTTGAAATTCCAGCCATTGCAGCTATGGACACATGAACAAAATTCCCATAAAAGAGATGTGAGGCAGAGAGCTCTTGAACCAAAGACTAGCTAATAAACTATATGTTATATATCCTATCGCATCTTCCTTTTTATGGATAGCATTTCCCCCCCAATTATGGCCCCAATCCTTAAATCTTTCAGTCTTGCTAAACCGTTTTGCTTCCCTTCACTGCTACTTTCCTCAGAATGTGTACTTTATATTGGATTGTTTTGGGTTTCCTCATAATTAGAGTCACTGTCTGTTTTTAACAGCTATGTTATTTTTATTTTTTTTTAAAGGTTAAACCCCCCCCCCTCAATCAACAAAGGCCTTTTGTTTTACACACAGAGAGACAATACACAAAGAATTGAAATGGTTCTGTTTTTCTTAAAATAATCTACATAGATTTTGGAAAAAGTTTGCTTAAAAATGTTTACTCATATTCAAATATATATATATATATATATATATATATATATATATATATATATATATATATATATATTTGTTTTCGTAAATTTTCACGGGTATATGTATGTAGATTGTTCTGAGTTCGGGTTTTGCCCTGTGTAATGTTTTGCATGTCTATGCGACGTTTCGGCGAAATCACATTCACCATCTTCAGGCTGAGGTTCCAATCTTTGTGATTTCGCCGAAACGTCGCATAGACATGCAAAACATTACACAGGGCAAAACCCGAACTCAGAACAATCTACATATATATATACTGTATATATATATGTTTTCGTAAATTTTCACGGGTATATGTATGTAGATTGTTCTGAGTTCGGGTTTTGCCCTGTGTAATGTTTTGCATGTCTATGCGACGTTTCGGTGAAATCACATTCACCATCTTCAGGCTGGAGTTCCAATCTTTGTGTTGTTGTAAATGGAATATTAGCAAACTTTGCTAATTTTAAAAAATTCCAGCTAAAAACATTTAACACATACAAAATATAGTTTGTCGGCTATAAATATATTACTGCCTTGCAGTGGCCCTGGGTTGGGCCTAGAGGCAAAAAAAGGAGCTGTGACGTTCCTTAAAAATATACCAGGGTGATCCGACATAAGAAAAACATATATATATATATATATGCTCACTCTGCCTCTACACACACACACACACACACACCTTGAGCAAATTTTATCTGTTCAGCTTTAGTAATAATACAATATATTTTTTGTACCCCATGGCTCTAATAGGGTTTTGTGAGGACATGGGTGTTGGAGCAGCCCTGGCATCACAGGAGGGTTGGAGCAGGCAGCTGTATCTAACTACTTTTGAACCATTCCAATACAGGCAGATAAAGGCTAGGCAGAAAAAACAAAGAAACAGAAAAAGCAGAAACTACCAATGGCCATGTAATGATATGGGGAGGGGCACGTAAGCTGGGAACTAGAGTTTGAAAGCAAGCTGAGGAAGAAATTCACAAGTGGTATTGGTGTGGGTGTAGAAGCTATAAGAGTATAATATAGATATTGACATTTGAATTATTGAAAATCGCGGTGTATGTGAATTGTGCATGAAATTTGTCGATAGGCCTCCTCTTTATAGTCTCCACTTGCTTTCTCTGCTTGGACATTGGTACCTTCTTTTTATCCGCTTCAGGTACATCAGCATCTTAGTGGAGCTGACACGGCTGGAAGGTACAAGGCATGGCCATCTCATTGCCTCCCAAATGTTAGACGTGGCAATCCGAGTGAAGGCCATCCGCAAATTTGCTGTGTCCCAGATGGCCATGCTTCTGGACAATGCTCACTTGCTGGCCAGCAACACGCAGAGGAATGGAATCTGTGAGGTGCTGTACGCCGCAGCTTGGATATGTGGAGAATTCTCAGAGTAAGTGCCCAGGAATCTGGTAGGGTTTTCAAGAGGCCAGGTTCTCCTTTGGTGACCCTGATGCCTGAAGCGTTTCTTGTGACTCCCCTTTTCCTGTCCTGGATAAGGAGAGGGAAAAAGTCCCTAAACCTCCCTCTTCACTGCAGACACCTTGAAGAACCCCAGCAGACCCTCGAAGCCATGCTGCGGCCTAAAATGACCACGCTTCCAGGCCACATCCAAGCTGTTTATGTCCAAAACATGGTGAAGCTTTATGCCTCGATTCTGCAGCAGAACGAACAGGCTGGTGAGAAGGAAGTGGCCCAGGAGGCAACACAGATGATGATTGACCGTCTGCCTCAGTTTGTGCAGAGCGCCGATCTCGAAGTCCAGGAGAGAGTAAGAAAAATCCAGCTTTTTTTTCCTTTTTCTTTTGCTAAATTCTTTGTATTTGCTGGGTTTGGAGTGAAAAGAAAGCATCATTCATTCATTCATTCAATCATTCTTATCTTTAGGCTTCCTGCATCCTTCAGCTCATGAAGTACATCCAGAAGCTTCAGATCAAAGAGGTCCCAGTGGCTGAAGAAGTGACTGCCTTATTTGCCGGGGAGCTTAACCCCGTTGCACCTAAAGCTCAGAAGAAAGTTCCAGTCCCAGAAGGGTGAGATGCTCTGCTTTTTCCCATAGGATGATAAGTCTCAAACGCCGTAGCCTAAGTAACC
This sequence comes from Erythrolamprus reginae, assembly GCF_031021105.1. Taxonomy (NCBI): domain Eukaryota; kingdom Metazoa; phylum Chordata; class Lepidosauria; order Squamata; family Dipsadidae; genus Erythrolamprus; species Erythrolamprus reginae. The sequence continues at coordinate 21,094,327 of NC_091950.1, forward strand.
TTGGCCCATCTCATAAGCCATAGAGCTTAGAAGAACTAGGAGAGGATATTTATGTTTATGTGGGGCAGAGCCAGTATTGGGTTCCTACCTGGATAGGGGAGGGTGACACACCGGTAACGGAAATTGAACTGTGCGCGGAGCTCCAGGTGACTAGCGCGTGCACGCGTCAGAATGAGATTTGGCTTCTGCACATGTGCAGGAAGCAAATTATTGCGTGAGGATGCACATACGAGATTTTGGTGATTTTCGCTGAAAATGCCAAAATCTCATGCACCCGCATGTCTTTTTGTGAGATTTGCTTCCTGCACATGTCCAAATCCAAATCTCACTCCGATGTGCGTGCATGCCCACTGATCACCCAGAGCTGTGCGTGCATTGGTAGCGGTGGTAAGTTGGAACCCCTACCTGAGCAGGGCACTTGGCACCTCTGTTTTAACAACAGGATTGGCTGCCGTCTTCTAACATAACCTGAAACAGAGATTTCTTCCTTTCATAGTTTGGATCTCGATGCTTGGATCAATGAGCCACCTTCAGACAGCGATTCTGAAGATGAAAAACCCAGGACCATATTCCATGATGAAGAACAAAGGCATTCAAAGCAACGGCAGCCTGAAATGGATGAGGAGGAGCTGGCCAGGGTAAGTTGTGTAGGAGCAGTTCCAATGGCTGAAGGAAGGCTTTAAAGTTCATTGCATTTTTAAAAAAAATAATTGTCCCAAGGACCCCCAGGAACTTTGCACGTGTGATTTCCAGGTTCTTGCAACATTTCATGATTTAACAAAATTTTAGTCATTTTAACTCTTTTTTTAAATGGGAAAAGTACTAAAATATTAAAACAGTGCTGGTCCTTTGTTGAAATACTGAAGCTGTCTGACTGATTGTAACTTATTCCATTCTTACCTGTTCTTTAACAATGCAAATGACTTATCTACCTTGATCTGGGATTCTTAGTTTTTATTCAAGCAGAAGAAGAAACACCTTTGAATTTTCTTTTATAAATGAAACTCAAGTGATAGCAATCCTACTTCTGAATATTTTTCTTTATTTGCTTTTTTTGTTTTTGTTTTAAAGCGTCGAGAAGTTAGGAAACAGGAGCAGGCAAACAATCCATTCTATATTAAAAGTTCTCCATCTCCACAAAAGGTAAACAAAGGTTATCTGGGGGAATAAAAATAGTGACTTAGTGATAATGATACTTATCTAACAATTGGGGTTTTTTTTAATGTAAGTGTCTGCATGCAGCTGTCAGACTGCTGGATCTGTACATTAGTACTAAATTCCTCTTCTTTTTGCTTTCTCTAGAGGTACCAGGATAGCCCTGGTGTTGAGCACATACCTGTGGTTCAGATCGATCTCTCTGTTCCTTTAAAAGTTCCTGGTAAGAGAAACACTTTATTTATTGATTGATTGATTGATTGATTGATTGATTGATTGATTGGATTTGTATGCCGCCCCTCTCCTCAGGGCGGCTAACAACAATAATAAAAAACAGCATGTAAATCCAATACTAAAACAACTAAAAAACCCTTATTTTAAAACCAATCATACATACAAACAAACATATCATGCATAAATTGTAAAGGCCTAGGGAAAAAGAGTGTCTCAGTTCCTCCATGCCTGACAGCAGAGGTGGGTTTTAAGAAGCTTACAAAAGGCGAGGAGGGTGGGGGCAATTCTAATCTCCGGGGGGAGTTGGTTCCAGAGTGCTGGGGCCGCCACAGAGAAGGCTCTTCCCCTAGGCCCCGCCAAACGACATTGTTTAGTTGACGGGACCCGGAGAAGGCCCACTCTGTGGGACCTAACTGGTCGCTGGGATTCGTGCAGCAGAAGGCGGTCCCTGAGATAATCTGGTCCAGTGCCATGAAGGGCTTTATAGGTCATAACCAACACTTTGAATTGTGACCGAAAACTGATCGGCAACCAATGCAGACTGCGGAATGTTGGTGTTATATTCCCAAATAAGGGGGCAACTACAGCAAATGCCATCTGGCTGGCTGGATGAGCAAAATAAATTTGGGCATAGTCATGTCTGGCATAACCTTTCTATTTCTAAAGTCTAGCCACATTGGGTGTTATTGTTGTTTAGTTGCAAAGTCGTGTCCAACCCATCGCAAACCCCATGGACAACGTTCCTCCAGGCCTTCCTGTTCTCTATCATCCTCTGGGGTCCTAAATGGTAGCTCATGCCAACATTAGCTCACGCCTACTGCTTCAGTGACTCCATCTAGCTGCCTCATTCTCTTTCGTCCCCTTCTTCTTTTGCCCTCAATCTTCCCCAGCATCAGGCACTTCTCCAGTGAGTCCTCCCTTCTCATTAGGTGACCAAATGAATTTAAGCTTTATCTTCAGGATCTGGCCTTCTAAAGAGCAGTCAGGGTTGATCTCCACTAGGACTGACCAGTTTGATCGCCTTGCAGTCCAAGGAACTCGCAGGTGTCTTCTCCTGCACCATATTTCAAAGGCCTCCATTCTTTGGCACTCAACCTTTCTTATGGTCCAACTTTCACATCCATGTATTGCAACTGGGAAAACCACAGCCTTGACTATACACACTTTTGTTGGCAGGGTGATGCCTCTGCTTTTTAGTGTGCTTCTCTAGGTTTGCTATATAGGGTATGTTGTAGTAATCCAACTGTTCAATATTCACGGCATGAATGACTGTTGTCAGGGCAGCTTCTGAACCTAGTCTATATTGGTTTCTTATTAATACCATGTTTCCCCAAAAATAAGACATCCCCCCCCCCAAAAAAAATAAAAAACCCTCCAAAAACTAACCTTCGCTAAAAATAAATCCCTAAAAATAAGCCCTCCTAGAAAATATTTAAATGCATGCGCAGCCAGTCCCTACCATTTCCTCTGGTTAGGGAGCTGGAGCTGGATAGGGTAAGATGGCAAGATGAGCTCCGTCTTGCTCTACACGCCCCAAAATAATAAGACCTCCCCAAGAATAAAGCCAAACGCTTATTTTTGAGTTCAAAAAAATATAAGACCAAGGTCTTATCTTTGGCAGTACTGTATTTTTTTTTAATGTACTTTGGTTAAAAGGCATCCAAAGTTCTGTAGAACATAATGCAACAAACCAAAATCCTTAAAAACAGAATGCAACATAAAGATAAACAATAACTTTCAAAACAGCAGTTCTTTTTAAGGAGTGCAACATTTAACTTGTTAGTTCAATCATTATTATTATTTATTTAATTGGATTAATATGCCGCCCTTCTCTGAAGACTTGAGGTGACTTAGAACAACAACAAAAAGAACTATGCAATGTAATCATCTAAATCCAATTAATTTAAAAACTAAGTGTACTCATCTATCCTGTTTTTCAGTCAGAAATTTTCCTACCGACTTAAAAAAAAATCTGTATGGGTCGCCTTCTTAGTGTCCGTTCAGAGTTATGACCAATCTGAAAATGGGTATACAGTCTGAATCAGAAATTCCAACAGTCGCCTCCCTTCCACACTGGAAGTGGGCTGCATTTATGACCATTTGCAGCATCTCACGGTCTTGTAACACATTACAATGATTTTGCTGAAACATGGCAATTCCAATTTATGGCAAAACTGCACCAGCATCAAATCATGGATTTGCTTAATGACCGTAATGTTCATTTAATAACCGCCATAAAAAGGTCATAAAATTGATTCAGTCATGTGACTGTTTCAGCTAAAGACTGTAAAAGACACGGTCCATTACGGTCAAAACATGAAAATTATCTATAGTGTGATAGTCCCCATTCAGAACCTTAAAATCTAGAAAACATAAATCACAAGGGAAAAAAAGGAGGAAACTGGGAAAAGAAAAATAAGCAGGTTTGAATACTTACAGGTTATAATCTATTTCATGCCTCTGTTTAATGAAATATTTCAAACAATTTTATGTGAAATGAATGCTGGTAGACGACAGGTGAGAGATCTCAACTTATGTCAGTATTTCTCAACCTGCTGACTGGGGCATTCTGGGAATTGAAGTCCACACATCTTAAAGCAGCCCAGGTTGAAAAAACACTATCTTATGTAATTATAAAAATAGCAGGTGGAAATGGTATGGTTCAATATTTTCCCTTCTCTGACAAAGAATAATCAATGATGCATCTGCACATCATCTGTTAGCAAAGTTGGCTAACAATTTCTTCAGACTTATCACTTTTTTCTTGGAATTTAAATCAGGTTGTTTTGATAGCACATTAATCAACATGAAAGCTATCCTTTCTAAGCTCTCTTTCGTTCAGTAGCCAGCGTCGATACAGTCTCTTCTGGAGGCTACTTTTCTCTCTTCTGGCCTTATCAGGTTTACCAGCCTCTGACCAATATGTGAAGCTGGAGGAGGAGCGTCGGCACCAACAGAAACTGGAGAAAGACAAGAAGAAAAAGAAGCAGAAGAAAGAAAAATGGGGCAAGAACCGTCGCCACAATTCCTTGCACACAGAGAGCGATGAGGATATTGCACCCGCCCAGCATGTGGATATTATCACAGAGGAGATGCCGGAAGTAAGTGCTGCAGGGCTTTAGGTCTTCCTTTGCAGACTTCCATCCACCTGGCTAGAGACCAGGAGACTGAGTTCTAGTCCTGACATAGGTATGAAAGCTGGCTGACTGACTTTGTCAACCCACCCAACCCACCTCACAGAGTCATTGTGAGCAAAATAGGTGGAGGAAGGAGTATTATTCCCCACTTTGAGTTATTTATAAAAATAATAAAGGGCAATTTTAAATAAATGAACGAAGGGCACTCTGGTTCACATTTCTGTTCCCTTGTGTGACCCTGAAGCCAATTGCTAGATCTGGGCCTAACGCTCTGAATGGTGGGCAGGGCCTTGCAGAAATAAAGAATGGAGCACAGCCTCTAGTGGGTACAGTTGCTCATTCTTTCTTTCTCAATCCCTCTTTTTCTTTCTTTCTCTTAGTTTCCCCAGGGAAGAAATATCTGCCACAGGTTCAGATTGACCACTGTTAGAGAACTTTTGAATAAGGCTCAAGGTCATACAAAATTAAGCTATCCTCTTCTTGACATATTTTACAAGGATGGCACAGCTTGCAGATGAATGTTGGCTTTTCAACAAAATAGGCTTTTCCCCGGCATTCAAAGCTAGTACCCTGTAAGTCACGAACCAAAGAATGAAATAAATATGAACTGCAGCCAACAAATACTTTTTCCAGTGTTGCTTTTTTCACCAAACCTCTTTGATAAGGTGGGGGAATTATAGAAATGGGATTAATTGGTTTAGGATACCATAAACAGGAGAAATCTAAAGCACCCTTGAGAAACAAGGATCACGATGCATTTCCCTTGACAGTAGATACCTTTTACACCAACTCCTCTTCTGCCTCTTATCTAGAATGCTCTGCCCAGTGATGAGGATGACAAGGATCCAAATGATCCCTACAAGGCACTGGATATTGATTTAGATAAGTGAGTACAAATCTTAGCTTTTGCACAACCATCTAAAATTCATGCCAAAATGTAGTGCTGAATGTGACAGAGTGGGATTTATTGATTGCTGAACGTGATGTACTCACCATACACTACATAAATTAAAGTAGACAAGCTAAAGACTTGGACTTTGATTCCTAAACTGCTGGTTTTATAAATTTAGTTATAGAATGCTTATTCAAATAGTTATTTGAATGTTATGTTGGTGCATCTGAGATCTGAACATGAAGATGCATTAAAGGAATTCAAGAACAGAAATGACACCGTGATTAGAATACAGTTTGGCAAGCTAACTGCCTACTGCCAAGAATTCAGTCCTGACCAGCTTAAGGTTGACTCAGTCCTCCATCTTTCTGAGATCAGTTAAATGAGGATCCACATTGTTAGAGGCAATATGCTGATTATGTAAACCACTTAGAGGAGGCTGTAAAGCACAGTGAAGCAATATATGTCTTAAGTGCTGTTGCTGTTAGGGCCTTTCAAAGGGAGGCTTGCAGGCTTAGATCTTCCTTGTGCCATTATAGAAGGAATTGAGAAACCTTCAGCTTTCCAGATGTTTCTAGGCTCCATCTCTTCTATTCGGAGCTTTAATCATCCTCTTTAGTCTTGATGGGATTTGGAATTCAGCTAATAGAGGGTAATTAGTTTCAGAATCTTACTATATTAATTCCCTAAATTTCAAATGGAGGCAAAACGTATTTCTTTTTCAACCCTGATAGACATAGTTGAAATCATGTAGAGTTTCTCTATTTTACCTTTGGAATACAGTGATCCCTCGAGTTTCGCGTCCTCGAGCATCGCGAAAGGGCTATATCGCGAGTTTTCAACCCGGAAGTAAACAACACCATCTGCGCATGCGTGCCCTTTTTTTCTATGGCCACGCATGCGTAGATGGTGGAGTTTCCCCAGCTGGGAAGCAATAAGAGCAACGGGGTGGGCGGGGGAAGGCCGGGCGGTGCGCGGGCGGGGGCCGCTTCCCAGCTGGGAAGCAATAAGAGCAACGGGGTGGGCGGGGGAAGGCCGGGCGGCGCGCGCGCGCGGGGGCCGCTTCCCAGCTGGGAAGCAATAAGAGCAACGGGGTGGGCGGGGGAAGGCCGGGCGGCGCGCGCGCGGAGGCCGCTTCCCAGCTGGGAAGCAGCGAGAGCAACGGGGTGGGCGGGCGAAGGTCGGGCGGCGCGCGCGCGGACAAGCGGCAGCAGCGAGGCGGCGGGGAAACCCCAATCTTCGGCTCCTCGCTGCTGCGGTGGAAGTAAAAACACCATCTGCGCATGCGCAGATGGTGTTTTTACTTCCGCACCGCTACTTCGCGAAAAATCGATCGTCGCGTGGGGTCCTGGAACGGAACCCTCGCGATGATCGAGGGACCACTGTATTTCCATTCCCAGACATTGTCATATCCTGTAGTCATATTGTTTTTCTTTCTGTCTGTCTGTCTCATACACAGTCTGATTTCAGGGAATTCTGGCAGGTAAGTTCCCTCTTTGACAGCGTAGAAAGCTAACTGCTTCTCTTCAACACTGTAAAACACAACATGGCAAATACAACATGGTAAAGTTTTCTGTTTATACAGAAAATTTTACATCAAATTTCTAAATTTACTCCAAATCTCTACATTTATAATCTGGAATAAAACAGTCAGTCTATAATGATTGGTTGCACAACCATTGAATCCTACAATCCATCTTATTTCAGTCAAAGAATAATGGCCCTGCCACTTCATTTACATTCGTTCCCAATCTTTGAGCAGAAATTTAAAAATTGATATTTGGTTGAGAAAAATGTTGGGCTTTACAGTGTGAACTGTTCCTTTTCCTCAACTCCTCCACCCACTTCCTTTAAAATGAGATTCAAGATTAAAGTTTTGTACAAGGAGAAATCTCCAATTGCTTCAAGATGAATACAACAAATTGCAAAATTGAACAGGAAAACTAAATTATGCATTTCAAATGGGCAATAATTTTCTTTTCTCAATTGTTTTTTCCGCTTAATAAAGACTGACAATTTTTTTTCACAGAAGTTCTGTATTTGTCATTAACAGCAGAAATTCTGACCACGAGGAAGCTGGGGATAAGGGGAAATGAATAAATTGTAATTCTGGTCTGAAAAAGTTAAAAGTGAGCAAATAAATTTTTACTATCTTTGCATCAAGGAACATTTCCAATCTTTCTGAATGTGATTACAAAAATAATCAGGAAAGGAGCTATGTTTTTCTTTTTCAGACCATACAACTCTATATTTAAAATGATCTGAATTTTTAAAATGTCGCACCATTTCATCTAGGAAAACGCTAGATGGAATTTTCTCAGTTTTCACTTTTTGGAATTTAAAAGCTTGCTTTTATGTTGAAGAATTTTACAAATAGAATGCTAACAATTTTGTTCAATAATTCACTTCACTTCACTTAATTTCATGTGATCCTCTTTAAATTGTGTTGAATTATATTTAATTACATATGTAGTGCAACTAATTCACTCTGACATTCTGTGCTGACCCTGAACTGTTGTTGGAATCTGAGAGAGACATTTGGTGGAATTTCATTGAAGATTTTACCATCTTTTTTATTAAGGCCTTTAACCGACAGTGAGGCACTTCCCGTACAGAGGCATCGAAATACCGATAATCTTAAATCTCCTCAAGAAACGCAAGCTCCCCCAATTGAAAAAAAAAGCAAAAAGCCAAAACAAAAGGAAAAGAAACACAAAGAGAAAGAGCGGGAGAAAGAAAAGAGGAAAGAGCGAGAAAGAAAAACAGATGAAGACGACAAAAAGGTAATTTCCTTGCTTCTGCCTACCATATTTTTCACAATTGTAGAAGTCCAATGGAGATTTTAAGAGCTTCTCAATAGGCATAGGTGCCCACAAGGAACAGTGAAATGTAGCCTATTTGAAATATTCTGATTTAATAAAAATCTCTATATACTGTTTATAATATTTATGCATTGATTTAGAATAGAATAGAATTTTATTGGCCAAGTGTGATTGGACACACAAGGAATTTGTCTTGGTGCATATGCTCTCAGCGTACATAAAATAAAATATACATTTGTCAAGAATCATGTGGTACAACACTTAATGATTGTCATGGGGGTCAATAAGCAATGAAGAAGCAATATTAATAAAAATCTTAGGATATACGCAACAAGTTACAGTCATGCAGTCAACATGGGAGGAAATGGGTGATAGGAATGATGAGAAAAACTAGTAGAATAGAAGTGCAGATTTAGTATAAATAAATTTTTATTTTATTTTATTGTAAATATTTACAAATAATATGTTTGTTCAAATATTTCTGAACAAACATGACATATTTACTGTTTCTACCAGAATTCTAGATTGAGATTTAAGTGACTATATGGTACCTTGCAGTTCATTTATGTATAACACAGTAGTTAACCATGAACTGCCAGATGGTGGCAACTCTTGCAGCTGTAGCATTAAGAATATTATTAAAGAATACAATATTCAGGTAAATACTATGGGGCACATAATGTTTATTCTGGATCACAGTGGCTGAGTTCATATTTCTTGAGCTTGAAACAAAGCAAAGGACATTATGCCTAGTACAGTGGGGGGGCCCTATAGGAGAATATGTGCTTTGAATGCTTGAAGTTGTCTTATAATAGTTGTCTGGAATACTTTTTGGGTGATTCTTCCAGGCTCAAGATGTGGACCTGTGGCTTTCTGATACCCCACCCCCTGTGGCTTCCATGGAGGCAAAGGTTAGTCTCTCCTTTATAGAATGTGCAGCAGAACCTCTGAAAAATATTTCCTTCTCTATAAATATTGATTCCAATTTTCCAAGGAAGAAAAGGGAGTTCTAGCAAAGAAAATCTGGGTGTACTGGGCAAATTTATTTATTTATTTATTTATTATTTGGATTTGTATGCCGCCCCTTTCCGAAGACTCTCTACTCTAGGTTCTACTCTCTCTCCCCTCCTCTCCATAACAACTGCAAAAAGATGATTCATGGCATCCTTTCCTTCCCTTGCTATTTTGGATCCAAATTAAATACGTTATTAAATTAAGCTTTGCATTTACCAGTAATCTACAAATTCGGTGAGGGGAGCATTAGCAGTGGTGTTGAGTGTTATGACCGCAGAGGGTGCAGAGAGGTGATTCCCAACCACCACCACCCAAAATACGGTTTGAGGGGAAAAACATTCTTCTTTAAAGTATCATCTGCCTTATGAGGAAGTATTCTGTTTCCTGCAAGAGGTTTATTTATTTATTTTATTTATTTATTAGATTTGTATGCCGCCCCTCTCCGTAGACTCTCTACTCTAGGTTCTACTCTCTCTCCCCTCCTCTCCATAACAACTGCAACTGCAACTGCAGAGGAAGTATTATCTACTGCAGTAAAAAAACCAAAAACAAAGCCCATGGCAATTCCTTCCATGCTTTTACATCATTATTAACTTCCTTGACAGGTGATGCTTTTTGCATTCTCCGTACTGAAGGAGCGGGTCCAGCAGTCACATGGGTTGCTCATGTCCAATCCGGTGGAACTGAGCCTAGTATTAAAAAAGCTTGCCGGATCCGCCCCTTCCCCAGAATTCGCTCAGTTCGCATATCCTGCGGTTGTATTGTGATAGCTCGTTCAACATTCTAACACCTTCCCTTCGATCTTTTCCTTCAAAAGTAGTAAGAATTGTTTTACCATTATTATTTACTTGCACTAATAGCGCCAGCCGTTTGTGGCTCGGCTTTTTTCCTTTGGAGAAGTTGCGGTTTCGTTTTCCCCCGGCGGTTTTGCCGTGTACGATTCCCGCTGCCGCTTGTGGATTCCTTTAATCCTTTGGCCTGGAGGTCTTGGTGCAAGTATTGAATTATTGATTTATTGATTCATTATTGTATATTATTAAAGGGCTTAAAATATACCTCCTGCGGAGTGAGACGCCTTGCTAGTCTCCTGGACTTAGTCGATCGCTTCCCCTTTAAGAATCCTATTACGGAGCGATTTTTCGGCGCGAAGGCCTTCGCGCCCTTTTTAAATTTAGGCCTCTCGTGTTGGCCTCCTGCCAGCCGCGTAGGCCTCAGTCCACCGCGTGGATCCCGGAGCGGGCCTTGGGACGCCCAGGCTTAATTCTCCACCGGCTAAGCCTCCAACCAGAGTGCCTTGGTTTACTTAATTAAAAGTTTAGGGAGGCTGGCCCCGCTGGATTTGGGGACACGAACTCTGGGTTTGCCCAGATTGCCCTCAAGTCTCAGCAGCTTCGAGGCCTCGGAGCTGGATCCATTCCTCTTGGGAAGTCCTTGAAATTCTTCTCCTTATTTATTCAGTTATTGGCTCAGCCTTGTCTTCTGTTAATTGTCAGACTATGGCTACTTTTCCCAAGAGAGGCACAACTAAAGGTCCCAGAGAGGCCAGGCCTACAGGCGATGAGATTACTAGTATCCCCCAGGCCTCTTCCTCCTCTTCTCCAGGGGCCCGCCCCTCGACCAAGGTCACCAGGGCCGAGAAGAGAAGGGACCTAGCCCTACAAAGAATCCATGACAAATCAGCAAAACGTTTGAAAGTACAGGCCCAAGTACTCAGTAGTCAAGACCCCCCAGAGGCTTCTAGTCTACCTCCTTCTGGGGTCCCTGTGTTATCTCTGGATGAGCCTAACCTAGACAGACCCCAACCTAACCTATGGGGCATAGGTCCAGAGGAACCAGATATTATTGAAGATTCCCCCCAGCCAGGATCTTCCCAGGCCTTTAGGGATTCTTCTGCCATTCCTGCTGATATTTCTAGTTTACCTCCTGAGTTCCAATCTATTTTTTCTGTGTTGTCCAAGGCCATTGATGCCAAACTCTCTACCATCAATGAGCTTCCCTTACCTCCTCCTCCTCGTCCCTCCCGCCCTTTGGGTTCTTCCCCAGCGGTTAGAGCTCCTATTCAGGATGATTCAGACTCCTCTCAGGACGAATATGAGGATATGGAGGATGATGAGGATCCCTTTCAAGGCCTCTCAGATGATGAGGAATCCCAAATAAAGGTTCCTTCTCCAATTACTATTTTTCCTTCTCAATTGTTCAAATCTCTCCTCCTCAAAGCTAGAATTTCTACGGGATTAGCGGCCCAGGAGAAACAAGCCTCCACTTCCACTGATCCCCCGGAGGAGAATTTACCTTACTTCACAGAGGAACAGGAGGATAACGAGGTAATTCCTATGCCTAAATTGTTTAAAGATGCTTTACTTAAACAGTGGGATTTCCCAGCCTCTGGGCTTAATCCCTCCACCAAGGACAGAAAGTTGTACAAACTTTCCTCTTCCTATGAAGAGCTTCTATCCTTTCCTAAACCGGATGAACCGGTCAAGATCCTTCACTCGGCAGCGGCTGTGCCAGGCGAAGCGGAGGAAGTCCTCCGCCCAGAGGACAAGCGGATTGAACAAATGCTCAAAAGAGGATTCACCGCAGATTCCTGGGCCATTAAAAGTTCTGCAGCAGCTTCATTTTTCTCCAGAGCCATGCTTCTGTGGCTTCGCCAACTTCAACAGCATATTCCTCCCGATGACTTGAGAGGTCAACAAGACTTCAACAAGGTCTTTGCAGCTGCCCAGTACGTGGCTGATGCCACCTTGCAATCTACTAGATTTTCTGCTAAGTCTATTGCAGCTTCTACAACGGCAAGAAGACTCCTATGGATTCGCCCTTGGCAAGCGGGAGTACGCCAGAAGTGGCAGCTATCCCAGGGACCCTTAAAGCGCGACCTTCTTTTCGGTGATCTTCTGGATCCACTCCTCACGGAAACCACGGACAAGAAGAAAGTTTTGGGTCCAACCACCAAAAAGGGCTACCAAAACGCAGTCCTTTCGTCGCCCAGGGCGCCAACAAGATCAAGCGGCTTCCTATCAGAGATCTCCAGGTCAGTATTCCCCCCGCTTTCGTTCCCAAGGTAGGAACTCCAGGGGCAGAGGTTTTCGCTTCCAAAGGGGAGCGTCCTCTAACAGGGCTTCAAAAAAACCTAGATGGTAATCCTGCCTCAATTCCCATAGGGGGTCGCCTAGCCCATTTCGCCTCTAATTGGCGTCTCACCTCCAAGGACCCCTGGGTCATTGACACTGTTCAAACAGGCCTTCTTTTAGAATTTATTTCTCCTCCCCCGAAACGTTTTATTTCCTGCCCTTCTCCCAGGTCCCTCTCAGATTGTAACCGTATGGAGGAGGCCATTTCTCATTTATTGTCCATCAGAGCCATTCAACCGGTTCCTTCCGGTCAGAGGGGCCTAGGTTTTTACTCCATCCTATTTATGGTTCCAAAGTCTTCCGGAGGTTGGAGAGCTATTTTGGATTTAAAGAGGCTGAACCTATTCATCAAATATAGGAAGTTTAAGATGCAATCCTTATCCTCTATTTTGGCCGCCATCCACACGGGAGATTTTATGGTCTCCTTAGACCTCACTGAGGCCTACCTCCACATTCTTATAGCCAAATGTCACAGAAAATTTTTACGTTTTTCCTTTCAAGGCAGGCATTTCCAGTATAGGGCGATGCCATTTGGCCTTTCCTCGGCCCCTCGGGTCTTTACAAAGCTCTTGGGGTCCCTGGCGTCCTATATCCGGGCGTCTCCCATCCACATTTTATGTTATCTTGATGATATTTTGATTCATGGGAACTCCCTAGAGAAAGTGAAAACAGACCTTTCTGTCACCATGTCAGTCCTTCAGGACCATGGATTTTCCATCAACTTTGATAAAAGTCATCTCCAACCTTCCACATCCATCTTACACCTGGGATCCATTACTAATTCAGAATCCTCCCAGGTTTTTCTCTCTCCCGAGAGAAAACTCAGTATAGGGGAGTTAATTTCTAACATTTTATCTAAATCTTCAGTATCCATAGTAACTCTGTCATCCCTTTTGGGGAAGATGGTGTCATGCATAGGCATCATTCCCTGGGCTCGCCTTCATGCTAGGGAACTTCAGTGGCTCCTATTACCCTTTCAGAGATCGGGGCACAGCAACTCAAATCGTCGCATTGTCATCCCACCAAGTGTTCGCAGATCCTTCAAGTGGTGGAAGTCTCCGGCCATGGACAAAGGATCCCCGTTCAGGTGCCCGGATCAATTTGTCATCACCACAGATGCCAGTCTATCGGGATGGGGCGCCCACGCCCAGGGGATGATAGCCCAGGGCACTTGGTCCCCGGAGGAGGCTTCCAGGCCAATCAATTGGCTAGAGTTAAGAGCCGTTTCCCTGGCTCTGAAGCATTTCTCTCCTCGCATCCCCAACCGGCACGTTCTCATTCTCACCGACAACATTGCCACAAAAAGCCATATCTGCAGACAGGGGGGCACGAGATCCAGGGCCCTCATGAGGGAGGCCCTCAAGTTAGGCCTTTGGGCGGAGAAACATCTTCGGTCGCTCCTAGCCGACCACATCTCGGGGAGCCTCAACGTCCAGGCGGATTGGCTATCTCGAGCAACGATAGACCCAGGGGAGTGGAACCTCCATCAAGACCTGTTCCATCAAATCAGCCTCAGATTCGGCCTACCAATTCTGGATCTCTTCGCGACCAATGCGAACGCCCAACTCCCTCGCTTCTTTTCCAGATTTCCATCCCCGGGAGCGGAAGCAATCAATGCCCTCCGGAGTCCATGGCCTCCAGGCCTACTCTACGCATTTCCTCCAATTCCAATTCTCCCGGACGTGATTCACAAGGTTCTCACCGAGAGGGCCCGAGTAATCTTAATCGCCCCTCATTGGCCCCGCCGGTCCTGGTTCGCGGATCTCCAACAGTTGTCCGTCCAGGACCCTTGGCGACTCCCCGTTTCGGGGGATATGCTGCGGCAGGGGGCCTCATTCCATCCAGACCCGGAGTGGTTCCACCTCACCGCCTGGCTGTTATCAGGAGAGACTTAGAACTGCGTGGTCATGACCCCGAGTCAGTGGAGGTCATTTTAAGGGCCAGAAGGGGTTCGACCAATCGAATCTACGACCACACGTGGTCCAAGTTTCACCAGTGGTGTCTACAGGAAGGCCTCTCTCCTCTGTGCATTCCCATACACAGAATCATTTCCTTCCTTATGCAAGGCTTCCATAAAGGACTTTCCACCAGCACCCTCCGGCGTCATCTGGCAGCCATTTCATCTGTCCTAGGGGGTCCCCACAGACAGCCTCTCCGATCCTTCCCTGAAGTTCAGGAATTCCTCAAGGGCATAGCCAACCTCAGACCTTCCAAGGTCCACAGGTATCCATCCTGGGATTTGCCACGGGTTCTCCATTCCCTCACGCAGGCACCATACGAACCCCTAAAATCGGCGTCCCTCAGGTACCTATCCTTTAAGGTAGCATTCCTGGTGGCTATTACCTCTGCACGACGCATTTCGGAGTTGGCTGCCCTCTCAATCAGACAGGACCTTTGTCAATTTCATCAGGACAAGGTAGTCTTGCGACTGGACCCCACCTTCTTACCCAAGGTCAGTTCCATGTTCCACAGGACTCAGGATATTGTCCTACCATCCTTCTGCCTCCAACGAGACCATCCCTTGACAATTAGATGGCACACCCTGGATCTTATTAGAGCGCTGAGAATCTATATCCAACGCACTGGACCTTTTCGGAGGTCAGAAGCACTGTTTATAGCCTATCACCCCAGAGTGATGGGTGCCAAAGTGTCTTCAACAGTAATAGGCCGTTGGATCAGAGGGACTATATCTAAGGCCTATGAATCGGCTTCCCTCTCAGTTCCAAGGAACATCACAGCGCATTCCACCAGGAGCGCAGCCACTTCGGCCGCTTGGGCGACTCAAGCCCCGTTGGAGGAGGTCTGCAAAGCAGCCACTTGGGCCTCGCCAAATTCCTTCATCAGGCACTACAAGATTGATGCTTACGCTTCAGCGGACGCTGCCTTCGGCAGAAGGGTACTCCAATCCGTTATCTCACACGATAGCAATCTAATCCCACCCTAGGGACCATCTATTGGGTATGTCCCATGTGACTGCTGGACCCGCTCCTTCAGTACGGAGAATAGGCGTTGATTGCTTACCTGAACGCCTCTTCTCGTACGGTGAGCGGGTACAGCAGTCACTTCCCGCCCTTGTATGTGTCTTCTTTACCTTTCTATAACCTTTTTTTCCTCTAACAATAAGAGTTGAACACTACAGAGCTTCACAGCTGAGCCTAGTCTATGGATTCGCGAATTCTGGGGAAGGGGCGGATCCGGCAAGCTTTTTTAATACTAGGCTCAGTTCCACCGGATTGGACATGAGCAACCCATGTGACTGCTGTACCCGCTCACCGTACGAGAAGAGGCGTTCAGGTAAGCAATCAACGCCTATTTTCTAAAATACAGAAGTGCATGTATATAGGTCAGGAGAGGAGTGGAGTTTTTCCCCCCTGCTGTTCACTTATTTTCTCCAAGACTCACAACTAAGAGAAATCCCTAGTCTTTGCATATGCTGATGACAAGAATAGAATAAAATTGAATTGAATTTTTTATTGGCCAAGTGTGATTGGATACACAAGGAATTTGTCTTTGGTGTACAGTGATCCCTCGATTATCGCGAGGGTTCCGTTCCAAGACCCCTCGCGATAATCGATTTTTCGCGATGTAGGGTTGCGGAAGTAAAAACACCATCTGCGCATGCGCACCCTTTTTTCCATGGCCGCGCATGCGCAGATGGTGGAATTTGCGTGGGCGGCGGGGAAACCCGGATCTTCGTCTGCTCGCTGCTGCCGCGGCCGCCCAACCGCAGCGAGCAGACGAAGATCCGGGTTTCCCTGCCGCCCACGCAAAGGGGAAAGCCCGATTCGGCTCCTCGCTGCTGCCGCCGAGCAGATCAGCTGCTGGGCGGCCGCAGCAGCAGCGAGCAGACAAAGATCCGGGTTTCCCCGCCGCCCACGCAAAGGGGAAAGCCCGATTCGGCTCCTCGCTGCTGCCGCCGAGCAGATCAGCTGCTGGGCGGCCGCAGCAGCAGCGAGCAGACAAAGATCCGGGTTTCCCCGCCGCCCACGCAAAGGGGAAACCCCGGCTCCTCGCTGATGCCCCCGCCCGCCGCCGCCCGCCGCCCGCCAGCAAGAGGGGGAGAGATAGAGAAAGAGAGAGAAGGAAAGAAAGAGATGAGAGAGGGAGGAAGAGAGTGTGAGAGAGGAAGAAGCAAGATAGAGAAAGAGAGAGAGAAAGAAAGATGAGAAAGGAAGGAAGAGAGTGACGTCATCGGGTGGAAAAATCGCGATATAGCGTTTCGCGAAGATCGAGATCGCGAAACTCAAGGGATCACTGTATATGCTTTCAGTGTACATAAGGAAAATAAAATACACCCATCAGGAATAAAAAGATACAACACTTAGTGTTAGTCAAGATAAAGGATAGTCTCCTTTATCCTAAGGAGACCCTGGTTGACAGAAAAGGGTAATAAGGCAGAAATATCTTTTTGAGAGCTCATGGGACTTGTGGCCATTGATTACAAATTGAGAACTGTTAAGATATTCCTATAAATGGGATGGGCAAGCCACAGGTCATATGTGACTTATCAGGCCCTTTTATAGGCAGCCCACAGAGTTCCCCATGGTTATACTACCAAAGTTTGGAGACAAAGTTTCGAATTAAGAGAAGGTGGTTTTGTTTATTTGGTGGTTTATTGTTTTTTCACAAAACTGGGTGGTAAAATAAGCTTAATATTTCTATTTTTGGTCAAAACACCAGAAAGCCAAATGCAAAGAAAAAAAAAAAAGGAAATGGAAAATCTAGCCCTGCCTCTTTCAACTGTGTCATTTTCACAGACACCCGCAGTATCTGGCTACATACAAGGTTGCCTTCTTCTGCTTTACAGCTTTAGGATGTTCTTTGAGTGGACTCAGTGAGACCCATTAAGTGAGCAAAGATGAGCTGGCATGGACTTTCAGTTGGTGGGCTCCTTTGTGTGGCCCATTCCCAAGGAGGTTTGGAGAAGGAGGCTAACTACATTGAGGACATTTGGACTAATATGAACAGGGATCATACCTGAATGACTTGACCCACATATTTTCTGTGATGTTCGCAGATATGGTCTCTTAGACCAAGCTGACTTTCATTATCCCAGTTTGTTTCTTTAGCAGGACCTGCCTGAAGTCAGTGTAGATCCAACGGAACCTGAAGAACCTAAGAAAGAGGAGGAACTTCAGGAAGAAGATGAAGGAAAGGTGGGTGGCCTAGAATACTCTGCTTTTCTATATTTTGCCTGGGAACAGATGCTTCTTGACCAATCACTAATAATGGCAACCGGTATCACATCTGGGAATATTTTCAGTATTGTTTGAATCTGTTATAATGTATGAACTGTCTTTGATCAGCAGTATCTTAGGCATAGGGCTAGGTTGCCCAGCATGAGTTTTATTTATTTATTTATTTATTTATTTATTTATTTATTTATTTATTTATTTATTTATTTATTTATTAATCAGATTTATTAATCAGATTTGTATGCCGCCCCTCTCTGCAGACTCGGGCCGCTCACAGCAATACTAATACAATGTAAACAAATCTAATATTTAAGTTAATTTAAAAAACCCAATTTAGAAACCAATCATACATACTAGCATACCATGCATAAATTTTATAAGCCTAGGGGGAGGGGAAATGTCAATTCCCCCATTCCTGACGACAGAGGTGGGTTTTAAGGAGCTTACGAAAGGCTAGGAGGGTGGGGGCAACTCTGATATCTGGGGGGAGTTGGTTCCAAAGTGTCGGGGCCGCCACAGAGACGGCTCTTCCCCTGGGTCCCACCAAATGACATTGTTTAGTTGACGGGACCCGGAGAAGGCCAACTCTGTGGGACCTAACTGGTCGCTGGGATTCGTGCGGCAGAAGGCGGTCCCGGAGATATTCTGGTCCGGTGCCATGAAGGGCTTTATAGGTTATAACCAACACTTTGAATTGTGACCGGAAACTGATCGGCAACCAATGCAGACTGCGGAGTTTTAGCAGAAAATTCTGGCAGATACATGACTTGTCCAAGATAAACAGCTTTTATTGGTGAGCCAAGAGGCAGCTTGAGGAACCAGGAAGCTTACTTTTTGGTCTATGTGGACTTACAGAAATCCAAGCATAGAAAGAAGAAGCATAAGAAGGATGAAAAATCCAAAGAGAAGAAACATTCCAAGCATCGTGACCGAAGGGATGAGCCACAGACGGAATCTGTGCAGAATGGAACTCTGGAGGAAGAGCCACTGCCGGTGAGAAATTTGACCAGTGCAGAGAAGTTGTAATCGTTCAACAAATACTGAGATTCCAGATACTGCTGTGGCATGGTTCTGCAGTAGCTTTGAACAGCATCTGATACTTTACATACAGTTCCCCATCCCTTGGTTGAGGTTATTGGTATTGTAATCAACCATTAAGAGCTGCAGTGGTGCAGTGATTAGAATGCAGTACTGCAGGCTATTCTGCTGATGGCCGGCTTCCTGCAATTTGGCAGATTGAATCTCATGTCAGGAATAAGCATATCCTAAGGTAATATCTCAATGCAGAAGGAAGGCCTACGTAGAGAATGCTGAGTAATTCTGAGGCAACTAAGCATGCAGCAACCTCATCAGGTGAAAAGTATTTAAATATGCAAGAGCTCTCTGCTCGCTGCTGTTCGTTCGCGCTCTCTCTCTGTTAGATTTTAGATTTATTGGATTTATATGCCACCCCTCTCCGCAAACTCTCTGATTCTGCTCTGTGTGAAGTGTGCTCTGAAGTTGCTGTATTGATCTGTTGGTTCCTGTGAGTTATTGTAACTTAAGAGTTGTAGTGAGATACTAGTTTGATATATGTATAGTAGAGTGGAATATAGTAGTAGTGTAAATAAGAAGTAAATATATTTTTCCAAGACTTCCTACTGCTGCTGTGTTTCATTGAAGACTTCAACTCCTTATCTACTGGTCTGTGGCTGGCTGGTTGGGTTGGTTAACTGATTGGGCTGGTTTGCTGCTTGGGCTGGCTAGCTTCCGAAAGTGCAGCTCTGATATCTCATCAGGCTCAAGGTTGTCTCAGCCTTCCATCCTTCCGAGGTGGGTAAAATGAGGACTCAGATTGTTGGGGGCAATATGCTGAGTCTATAAAACACTTAGAGAAGGCTCTAAAGCACGGTGAAGTGCTATATAAGTCTAAGTGCTAAGTCAAGTGCTATTACTGTTACCTGGTTGTTAAATGCATTGAAATCCCAAAGGTGCTTTTTCAAAAGGCAACTGCACTTTATTTTTGCCTTAAAGACATTTCGCTTCTCATCCAAGAAGCTTCTTCAGGTCTGGCTGAAGTTCTTCAGTCAGAACTGAAGAGGCTTCTTGGATGAGAAGTGAAAAAAGGTCCCAAAGGCGCTTTTTAAACCATGACCTGGATGACTGAGAATCTCCATAGATACCCTGCACTGAAACCACAGATCACTTCATTGCTGCGTTGCACCATTTTTTTCTTTCCCTTCTGCTTACTTTAATTTTTCTTCTCCTTTCCCAGCCTATGTCAAGCTATATTCTCCTTGGTGAAAATCCCTACATTAAAATGGTGAGTAGTTTATGTGCTTTCCCCAGTTTTTGTTTTTTTCTTGATTTCTTTGAATTATGATCAGGATCTACCAGGCTTTGCTCTTGTTTTCAGCACCAGTTTTCAGCAGCACCGAATTTCTAATTTCTCTTGTGACCTCTCCCTTCCAATGATTCTTTTTCGCAGACGTATGATATCCAAGGGAACCTCCAGAATGATAGCCAGGTGACAGTTTCTGTGATCTTTGAGAATAAGAGCAGCAGTTTCCTAAAGAGCATGGAGCTGAACGTTTTGGACTCTCTGAATACTAAAATGCTGCGGCCGGAAGGATCCTCCATCCATGATGGGATACCTGTCCCTTTTCAGCTGCCTCCTGGTATGACTCTCTGCTTCCTGATGAGAGGGGTGGGTGGGAAAGAGCTTTTCTAAGAAGTTTGAAACACTGGAAGTTTTTCAGCAGATGTTGGATAACCATCTGTCTGAAGGTAGTGTAGGTAACAGTCTATCCTCTATACCAGTGTTTCCCAACCTTGGCAACTTGAAGATATTCGGACTTCAACTCCCAGAATTCCCCAGCCAGCATGCTGGCTGGGGAATTCTGGGAGTTGAAGTCCGAATATCTTCAAGTTGTCAAGGTTGGGAATCACTGCTCTATACTAACCTACCCAGGCCTCATGCTCTGGAGAGGACATACAGTGCATACAGCACTGAACCAACACGGAAAGCAGCAGTCACTGGTCTTTACTTGATTATCATAGAGCGTGACGGCAGGGGCAGCTTTGGAGGTCAATATGTCTCATTGGCATAATGACAAACAGTGACGTCTTCAGTGTCTTGGGCATGTTGTAAGAATGGAGGGTGGGTAGATTCTGAAAGATCTCCTGTATGGTGAACTAGTGCAGGGAAAGTGTCCCAGAGAGAGACCACAGCTGTGATATAAGGATATCTGTAAGAGGGATTTAAAGGCCTTGGGAATGGATATTAGCAGCTCGGAAGCCTTGACCTCTGATCGTTCAGCTTGGAGGATAAAGACACAGCTTGGCCTTCTCCAGTTCGAAGAGACACTTGTTCGGCAGGCTGAGGCAAAGAGGCAATCCAGGAACCAGTGAAATCCGGGGGGCAGGCAGGGGACAGAATGGATCTGCGCTCAGTGTGGAAGAGATTGCCACTCTTGGATTGGCCTTTTTTAGCCACACTAGATGCTGTTCTAGGAACTCTTTCCAGAGCACGATACCATAGTCTTTCAAGACTGAAGGTTGCCAGTGAGAATGAGAAATTTTAATGATTTGTACTCTTCTAGTAGAAAAAATGGTTAAGTCTTTTAAAGAAACCTGAGTGTGAGAAATAAGATTTTGAAATCAAGATAAGTCTTAATATAATTCTCACTTTGTTTATAAATCTAACTACATTCTGTTATTCCATTCTACTTTTGTTTCCTTTCCCAAATTTAGGAGTCTCAAATGAAACCCAGTTTGTTTTCACCCTGCAGAGCATTGCCATGGCACAGAAACTAAAAGGGACCTTGTCATTTATAGTCAAAGTAAGAACCTGTTACCCTTTCCTAATACATGTAGTTCATTTCTGAGAAAGTATTAAAAGGGATTAAAGAGATAGTAACACCAACTTTTTATTTCCCAAAGAGATGACCCTCACTAGTTAGTTTGAGTGAATTGTTTTTTTCATCCTGGTGCTGCAGTGGGCATAAGGGTGAAAAACAGTCATTGGTTACTTTTTTCAGTGCTGTCGTAACTTCAACAGTCACTAAAAAAATGGTTGCAAATCGACTACGTATATTTGAACTTTGGACAACTGGTAGATAGACAGATATATTTCCCTTAAGGCAGTGGGAAATGAGCTCCCTGCTTCTATTCGTTGAGGCTACCTCCTATTATAGCAATAGCTATGCTATTATAGCAATTTTAGTCTCCCAGAAAAGTCTGGTTCTGAAGGAGTGTTGGGGATACAATCCACACCTTAAAGTTGCCAGGTTTGAAAAACACTGTCCTAGGCTGTGATGGAGAATGGAGTTGGCTTCCCCTTGCTGCATATGAGGAGGGAACCATATCAAACATTTGGCAAGATAAAATGCCTAGGTTTTATCAAGAGGATAAAATGACTGGGATAATAATAATAATTATTATTATTATTTATTAGGTTTGTATGCCACCACTCTCCGGAGACTCGGAGTGGCTCACAACAATAAAATAATGGTGTATTTTAAGCTGTGTGACCTTCTGACTCCTTCCCCTTCCCAGTATCTATTTGGTCTGATACTCTTTCAGGAGTATTTAAATTATGTCTCATCCACTTGTTGGACAACTGGCTTTGGTCCTGTGGTTTACCTCCATTTGTCATTATGCTGCAGGATGATGAAGGCTCAACACATGAAAAGTTAGACTTTAAGCTGTACTTCAGTTGCGCCTCTTATCTAATTACGACGCCCTGTTACAGGTAGGTTACGCTACTTCTTGAAAAAAAGCAACTTGTTCTTCATTTGTTGAAAGAAATACGCTGTATTGTTAATATAGATCAGCATTATTCTTGCAATGATGTGGCTGTGACTTGATGAATTTGCAGACAAAATTCAGTGAGAATGTAAGAAGAATCAAAGCACCTTTAAGTAGGGGAAGAATGTGATGTTCCTTCAGTTATACACGCTCAAGCTTTATTACAGAGATCTGTAGCATAATTCCTATGGGTAGCAAAGTATTTGTCACAGCCAAAAATTACCCTTGTGCTTTCTTAAAAATGAATGTTTTCTTTAAAATCTCTTGAGCTTTGGTCAATTGCACAGAAAAATGCTGAAATTTGTAAAACTTGCAAAAGCATACATTCTCGTGTTGGATTTTAAGATGATGTAGCTAAAAATCACATCAACTGTAGCACTCTAGAAAAATTTAGGTACATTTAGGTGAAGAGTAATTAATGCCTAGCTCATTAATAGAAAATAGTAGACTGTGTCACAGATACATTGTGGGTTTTGCAGAAAGTTTTGAAGAAAAAGAAGCAACATGCAGGCTGGATGATGTCCAAATATGGAAGGTAGAATCTTTTAGGAAACCTTGGAAGAGCTAAAGTGGTTTGAAATGAGCTTGTTTCCCTTCATAGCATCCATCCCGGAGTATTTAATTGTATCTGTGAGAACACTTTAATGGGGAAATTAATGGAAATAGTTGTAGTTTTTTGCATTAGAATTAGCATAGAATGTGAGAAATTCAGAGTAAAATGTAATTAGAAAAAGATTGCAGATTATTACTGTTGAGTAATAGATTATTCAGATGTACAGAATAACAATATACACTATATAAAGTAT
The DNA here is from genome assembly GCF_031021105.1 of Erythrolamprus reginae. Lineage (NCBI taxonomy): Eukaryota > Metazoa > Chordata > Lepidosauria > Squamata > Dipsadidae > Erythrolamprus > Erythrolamprus reginae. Next base: position 21,117,501 of record NC_091950.1, read on the forward strand.
TGTAGCAATTTCATAATACCTTCTGTTATAGCGAGGCTGTAGATTAATAAATGGAAATGGCTGTTGGGGGGATTTTGCTTTTATTTTATTCCTTGGATCTGGCTTTTTCTAATGTTATCTAAAGAATACAGTAAGCAGATGACCAATGGAGGAAGCACCCCCAAAGATTACAGAAAGAGTGTGGGGCTCTCTGAGCTTGATTGTTTGCTTGTAGATGTTTCACTATCCAAACAGATAACATCATCGTCAGACATCGGTTGCAAGCAAACAACCAAACCCAGATACATTAAGGACTCATTCAACTCCTGGTTACAACATACTGTATATTCTCTTTTATTAGAATTACAGAAAGTAAAAATGGACTGAGCTTGGAAGCAGTTTTAAAATTCCCTCTAATATCAGACAGGTCAAGGTAGATGTTAGCCATTCTGTAGTTTCCAACTTCCTCCACTACTCAGATAAGCTATTTCCCATTTGTATTTCCCACAGTGATGCTTTTGCCAAGCTGTTGGAGTTGGGAGACCTGCATGCTAGCTCAATTAAAGTTGATGGCATCACCATCCCTTTCCATCACCTCCTGGCAAAAATTTGCTTCCACCATCATTTCTCTGGTGAGTTCCTGCTAAGAAGATTCCTTGACTCATACAGTTTTGTGCATATTGGCTAACAATTTTGATGTTGGGCATAAACCTCCCAGGGTCAAAGATTGGGGAACCCTCATTTTGCAGAATTCTTCTGATGGTTGACGATTAGCCATGTTGTTAGGATTTAGCCCTGGTTTCTTAATACTGAACAGAAGACAACCTACTAAGAAACATAGAAACATAGAAGACTGACGGCAGAAAAAGACCTCATGATCCATCTAGTCTGCCCTTATACTATTTTCTGTATTTTATCTTAGGATGGATATATGTTTATCCCAGGCATGTTTAAATTCAGTTACTGTGGATTTATCAACCATGTCTGCTGGAAGTTTGTTCCAGGATCTACTACCCTTTCAATAAAATAATATTTTCTCATGTTGCCTTTGATCTTTCCCCCAATTAACTTCAGATTGTGTCCCCTTGTTCTTGTGTTCACTTTCACTAATCTTCCCAGCCTGGCAACTCTCCATTTGTTGAGACTCTGACTTCCAGAGTTACCCAGTTCTAAGCTCTGGAAGTTGCTTCCCAGTATATCCAAGGGAATATTAGGTTGTGAAAGACTGGATTTTTTTTTTTTTGCAGAATCCATTCCAACTAGGATTCTGTAAATTTGGGGTAAAAGAGTTTTTTTCCTTCTGAAAGTGTACCCTAAATTCCAAAACTTGCATGCCATACTTAAATGTTGGTGGTTATTTATTTATTGGATTTATATGCAACCATTCTCCGAGGACTTGGGGCAGCTTAGGGAAAAGGAAAGCAATACAAATAGGAAAACAATACATATATCCAAATCCAATTAATTTAGACTAGCTAATCTAAAAACCTCAGTTACTTAAAAGTCAATTATTCCCATTCAAACAACAAACATACATTGCATTTGTCAGTCGGGGCTAGAGTCTAATGGCCCCAAGCCTGGTGGCAAAGGTGAGTTGTCAAACTCTTGACGAAGACGAGGAGGGGTGGGGGCAGTGCGAATCTTTGGGGTGGGGGGAGCCAATTCCAGAGAGCCAGAGCTCCCACAGAGAAGGCTCTTCTCCTAGGTCCCACCAAGCGACGCTGTCTTGTTGAAGGGACAGTGGAGAAGGCTGACTCTGTGGGACCTAACTGGTCACTGGGACTCATGCGGCAGGAGGGAGTCCTGCAAATAATCTGGTCCGATGCCATGTAGGGCTTTATAGGGTTGTTAGTATGTAGGGTTGTTAGTTAGGTGCATTTTTTGTTTGCTGGAACAAATGTAACTGCTTTTTCGGAAGTTATTTTTTCCTCTACCGTGTTTCCTCGAAATATGGTAGGAAAATAAGCCCTTCCCCCAAAATAAACCTTCCTCCAAAAATAAACCCTTCCCCGAAAATAAGCCCTCCCCGAAAATATTTAAACGCATGTGCAGATGGTCCCCCCCATTTCCTCTGGTTAGAGTTAATGTGACAGAGCTGGAAACCCCGAGTCTTCGGAGAGGGGCGGCATACAAATCTAATAAATTGAATTGAATTGAAATCAGGTAAGACAGCAAGAGATTCCCTGTCTTGCTCCACACACCCCAAAATAATAAAATCTCCCTGAAAATAAGGCCAAGCACTTATTTTGGAGTTCAAACAAATATAAGACAGGATCTTATTTTCAGGGAAACATAATTGTTCTTTATTACTCCTATTCTCTTAAACTCAGTGTCTCAATATAATTTTTGGTTAATTCTATTATAATGCAGCAGTCGCTTCTATCTCCCATCTTGAATTGCCTATATATGTGTATAAAGGCTTTTTTTAAAAAGAAAAGTAAACCAAGAATGTGAGATTAGGCATTTTGTAAAAGGTATTTGAAAGGAAAATTGTTCTTGATAGTTTGTTACTCCCACTCTAAAGTAACTTGTGGTTTGCATGCAGAATATTCCTGTTTAATATATTAAATATCATGCCTATGACGCTGCAAATTTGCTATCAATATTTAGTTAGACTGGGGTGAGGTCTTTTTCAGATTGTCTATTACAGTGTTTTTCCATCTCAGCAAATTAAGATATGTGGAGTTCAACTCCCAGAATTCCCCAGCCAGCATGCTAACATGTTACAATTTACAATTATTATCCAGAGTGCAAACAATACTTTATGATCAGGGGGGGGGGGAAACCCCCAAGAATAAAGTTCATTCCAGAAATTCCTTGGAAATTTAATGGAGTAGCGGAAATGACCATTTCCTTCCAGCCAAGAAAAATCTCAGCCAGGAATTCCTAGAGAGATTTATAATATTTTAGACTTTATATTTCATATTTTCTGTTGTTATCTCTTGTGTTTTATTGAAATGTGATGTGAATGTGCCATGCAACAAATAAATAAATCCTAGAGAGGCATCTTAGGGTTTTAAAAAGGGAATTAAAACCATGCAAGCTTGCAGGAGGCTTCTTATTGAAGGTTGTGTGAGTTGTGCTAGTTTTGTCACATTATTAGAAGGAGAAATGTAATTGCTGGTGCTTTTCAATTGACTTCCCATGAGAAAACTGCTAACTCTGTGAGCCAAAAGCATCTCTTCGTAGAGGAGATGTTTCACTGTAGCAGATTCGCTGCATTGTCTCAGTACAATTGTTTAATGGGGCTCAGTAATTTTGCTGCATCTGCACAAATGTGGTCATAAAAATCCAGGGATATAGATGAGAATGATGTGTCCTGGGGAAAAAAATGGCTTGTTCCTTTTCTGAACAATGAAAAAGGAAAGCAGACGCTAAAAAGAGCGCAACAAATCCCAGCTGTCAATAAAAAATAGTCAGACAAACGTGATTTTTGGTACTTGGGATTCTTCCCTCTCCCCCTCTTTTGTTATTTTCTCCACCAGCTAGTGATCTACTTAGATAAGTGGCTCAGGCAGATATGCATTCCTTAATATTGTGCTATTTTTTTAAAAAAAATCCAAAAGCCTTATTTGTGGGAGGGATGGGAGCCCTTTAACCATTTTCTTTTTTCTTTCAGTTGTTGAACGTATGGGGGACTGTGCATCCATGTACAGCCGTTCTATCCAGGGCCATCATGTCTGTCTACTTGTGAAAAAGGTGAATCCAAAAACAAAGCACCACCGACAGGTGGTGATATGTTTAATCAGTCAGCTGCAGATGCTATAGCATAATAGGACATTGTCCCATCGTCCAGAAACCAGATATATTAATCACAGGCATTCCCTAGTAGGCAACGACTTTTCTCGTCTCTAGATTTTGTTGCTTCCACAATCAAATTAAAATATGCAAGTAGTCCTCACTTAATGACTCTAATTCAAAATGGCAACTCTCTCACTAAGTGATCTGATCGGAAAGCAGGAAAACACATGACCGTACCAACTCACAATGGACATTTTGGCAACTTCTAGTTGCGTTTGTTCAGTGAATCTCACATGTGGGGATTTAAGTGAGACATCATGTGACCGACTTGCAACCTTTTTTTCCAACTTTCCCACTAACTTTGCTTATCAGAATCTGGCTGTGAGGGTCACAAAAGATGATCAGATCATCTGTCAGCTTTTCCAAGTAAACCAAACAAGGAATACAATTAGATAAAGTAATTCTACTTTATGGTGAGAATTACATTGTCAGAATCATGAAAATCTGAAAGTACAAACTTCCCCCCTGCCACATGAACCATTAGAACTGTCCTTAATAAGATTCCTTTCCTGACCATTAGGCCATTGGGGGCTCCTTCCTCATGCCTGATTTGTTTCTTGGGCAGCATCTCTTCCCCTCTTCCCTCAGGGCCTTCCACAGATTTCAACACTTCACATGACCATAGGCACCTGCAACCAGTGTTCCCTCTAATTTTTTGGGGGGTGGGCGGAAAAGTATAGTGTCTGAGCGGCAGTCCCTTTGGGACTGGGCGGCACAAAAATAATAAATAAATAAATAAATAAACAAACAAATAAAAAACCCACCCTGTTTTGCCTCAGAGAATTTCAAAATAAAATATACTGTACTGTGTGTCTATAACAGTGAGCTCATAATAGGGCAACTCTATCAATATCAAAATGCCACTTAAATAGTTGAGCTAGTTTCAAACTAGATTTTGATTTTCTTTCTCTCTTCCTTACTCCCATTCTTTTTCTTTCTCTTTTCTTTCCTCTCTTTTTTTCTATCTGTTTCTCTCTCTTCCTCTCTTCCTCTCTCTCTCCTTCCCTCTCACTCTTTCCCTCTCGGCTTCTGGGCAGGTTTGGAAAACTCTGAGTTGATGATGATTTTTAAGTGAGCGATTGCTCACTGCTCAGCTTAGAAGGAACTATGCCTGCAACCATCATAACATGTGCAAAGGTTGCCAAGCACCTGAGTCATGATCACAACTTCAAGGACTGGATGTGAATATGTTTTTTCCCCCCAGCCCATTCATAATTTTGAATGATCCCTAAATAAATGGTCATTAAGTAAGGTCTGCCTATACTCTTAATAACATCCTTAGTTAGAATATTGGTATTAAGTAATAAATCAATTTATTGATTGATTGATTGATTGATTGATTGGATTTGTATGCCGCCCCTCTCCAGAGACTCGGGGCGGCTAACAGCAACAATAAAACAGTGTACAATAGTAATTCAATACTAAAAACGATTAAAAACCCATTAATACAAAAACCAAACATACATACCATGCATAGAATTGTAAAGGCCTAGGGGGAAGGAGTATCTCAGTTCCCCCATGCCTGACGGCAGAGGTGGGTTTTAAGTAGCTTACGAAAGGCAAGGAGGGTGGGGGCAATTCTAATCTTTGGGGGGAGTTGGTTCCAGAGGGCTGGGGCCGCCACAGAGAAGGCTCTTTCCTGGGTCCCGCCAAACGACATTGTTTAGTTGACAGGACCCGGAGAAGACCCACTCTGTGGGACCTAACTGGTTGCTGGGATTCGTGCAGCAGAAGGCGGTCCCTAAGATAATCTGGTCCAGTGCCATGAAGGGCTTTATAGGTCATAACCAACACTTTGAATTGTGACCGGAAACTGATCGTCAACCAATGCACTTCCAACAATCAATGCAAAAGAAATGGTTTAATTTTTGGGAATTGACACAATAGGCGTTGCTCTTGTAATTACTCAGTATTTTTAATAATACTTACATGCACCTTCTTTCTTTAAACACACCATTCACGGAACACAAAGGAGACGACCATCAGATGATAGGTAGTGGCATTAATAGTGCTGTATATTTCAACTTCCAACTTCGATTTGCTTTTTAAAGGGAACAGGTTAAATCTTATGTGTTCAATAACTCTCAACCTGACTCCCTGTTAAATCCATAATATGGATTGCCCTCCCTTCAATAGGGGAGAAATGAAGTTGCTTCCTAATAGGCAGGTGAGTCTTGACATCTCCTTGTAGAGAATAGGAGAAAAGAATAAACATGATTCAGTTTCCTGGCAGGTGAGAGGAAAGATGATTATGAGAAACAATTTGATCAGGCTAGAAATGGGGGAAGTAGTTCTAGTTTTCATTTTAGGCATGAAAACCACTTGAGTGACTGGGCTAACCACCAGGAGACAGTGAGTTCTAGTCCTGCCTTTCGCATGAAAGGTGATTTTGAGCCTCTCACTCTCTCAGCCCAGCTCACCTGACAAGGTTCTTGTCGGGAAAATAGGAGGAGGAAGATGCATGGGGTATAATAAAGAGATACAAAGAGCCAAGAATCATGCTACCTAACCCTAAAAAATCCCTATATTTTCTCTCTCTCTCCCCCTTCCCCCTTTTTAATGAATCCTTTGGCAGGGAGAAAACTCTGTGTCCATTGATGGAAAATGCGACGATTCAAGCTTATTGGGAAATCTGTTGACAGAACTCAAAGAAACCCTGTCGAAATGCTGAGTGCTCTCGGAATCGAGCACAGCCCCTCGTCCTCCTGGCCCTCCAGACGAGCAGCATCCCGAGGCTCACGGGACTGACACCAGTGGAGCATTCGATTCCTCTCCCTCTGTGCGCATGTTTGATCTCCCAGGGCATGTGTTTTCCATTTCCACCTCCCTCCTGGGTGGTTGTGTTCGTTCTATTTTTGTTTTAATTTTGTTACGGTTTACACCTCTTTAGAACTGGGCTCTCCTCTCTCCTCTCTTTGGAACGGTCCGACCATAGCAAAGAGATCCCCAACTGGATTGACATCCTGGCAAGGGAGAAAACGGGATAGAGGAGAGGCAGAATCCATATTGGAAACCCAACCGCATCCCTGGATGTGCTTGCACCTCTCCTGGTGTGAGAGCAGGTCAATTCCATTTATCGTTTTAAACCTCTCGCGCTTAAAAGGAGAAAAAGGTCAGAATGTCCCTTCTCTGCCACCAATTGGGATGCCAATTCCCTCCTTCCAGAACATTTCCTGCTGCCCCCGGCTGGGATTGGTTGATCCTCTCTCATCAGGGAAGGCTCCCACAGGAATGTTTAAAGCCCAGCAATCTCTCATTCCTGGAATTAACGAAAGTAGCCTAATTAGAAGTCCAAAGTCATTGTGTCTGTGTGGATTTGGGGGTATGTGGTTATTTTTTTTCTTTCTTCTGTGTTAGGTTGAACAATCCTACAGTGGGGCCTATCTGCCATGCCCAGCTTTTACAAAGCCTACCCTTAAGCAGATGGCCACAATCTTAGTGACAGTTTGTTTTTGAAAGTGTCCTCACTCCATAGTTGCAGCCAGTGGTTTATTTTTCTTTCTTCTCTCTCTCTCTCTCTTTTGGGCAAACTTTTCTTTTTCTCCTCCACAATATTGAAAGATATTAATGATGATCAGTTACAAATAGGGTGGGACACCTTGATTATTGTTAAAAGTTAATGAGAGATTTCACCATGGCCGCCCTTAACTTGTTTTTTTTTAAATTATCTCACAATGAAACTTCACTATTGGATACTCCAAACACTGATACTTAGATTCCTGAACTTGGGGGGGGGGGCGCTCAGGGACGATGGGGGGAGGACAGGATGGAACCAATGAACCCTTTGGTCTCTGGCTTGCATTATGTCCTCTATGTTTCAAGACATTTGGTGCCTCAATATCCTTCTGTGTGGTCAGGGGTCTTTTTTTTTTTAAAATATCAGTACAGTAATTATGTCTGTTGGGAGCTGAGCTGCAAGATTTACTGAGAATAATTTAGCGTTCTCTCAATATTGCAGGCTGGTGAAGCAGTTATTGCAAGGAGCAAGGCGGAGAGTGTTATTTGTTGACTTTTTGTGAATTAGTGCAGATTTTGTTGGGGGTTGGGAAATCTGCACATATTCAGAAATGTCTTAAAAGGGCAAATGCTCCTTGAAGTTAGTGGGTTTTAAATATATATATCTAGATATATATATATACACACACACATATATATATATTCCTGAATGAAAACTTGTCACTTTAGCATGTAGAGTCTGTTCTCTTACAGTGATTCTAAAACTCTTCTGAAAATTGTACAATATGTTATGTTTAAAAGAAAAAAGTTATTTACTATTGACATTCCCCCACAAAACACATACCACAAAGCTGCTGTAAGAATTTTTTTGTGTCAAGATGATCGAATAAAATTTCAAAACTTACAGAATTTAAAAATCTTTTGAATTGTGCCTTGAATCTTAGTGGTGAATGCAGACTTTTTAAAGGTATTCAAGTCTTTTCTGCTCAATTCAAATTGCCTCCTGGGCCTTAACAACAGATAGTGGGTTGAAATCCAGATTTTAAAGGAGTTTTCATCATGGTTTCTTTTGTAAGATTGTAAATAGCCATCATTGCTGCCTTCACCCAGTCATTTTAATCGAAGCGGTAAAAGGGAGCTTGTCATTATTTTTCTTTTTTGTCCCATTTTGTTACAGAAAGACATTTCCCATGCCGCTGGGGAACAGGGATATTAAGAAAATTAAGAGTCTTTGGAGAGGGGCAGCATACAAATCTAATAAACTATTATATAAAATAAACTTCTTCCATTTGCATATGAATATAGTAATATTAATCATCAGGATAGCAGTTTGGACGGATCTCATCATTTTATTTTGTGTGTCACATTTGTGTTACACAAACGAAACAGCAAATCAATTCAACAACTGGGCTCAAGTAGTTCTAAGAGAGAGGCATCCTCTTCCATTTCCTTCAAAGCCATCGTTTTGAGCCAGTTTTGTGACAGAGTATCTCCTATACCTAGGAACAGAGAAAACCCACAGATATTATTAATAAATATTCACATATACTGTTAATAACTCTTGCCGTGGCCTCAGATTTGTTAGGTGAGCATCACACAAGACAAAACAAGCCCGTCAAGACCTGGGCGTGTAATTGAGGAAAGCACAGAAAGTTCTAACGGGTGTCTTGCTTCATTAGAAATGTTTTCCCTCTGTAGATTATCTCTAATAAAAATATATGGCTCAGACTCAATTTCCCCTTTGCTGCGATTCACTTGAATATTGTCTTTGACCAAAGTAGAGATGTTCAGTCTTGGCAACTCAGATTAGATCCTACAACATAATCCTGGGACACACATATTTGCTCTTATTCACTTTAAGACCTCTGGACTTCAACTTCCAGAATTCCCCAGGCTTGGTAATTTTGGAAATTGAAGTCCAGGTCTTAAAGTAACCAAGGTTGGACACCACTGGACTAAAAGTTTCACTTGGACACCAATTGCTCCAGTGACAATTTTTTTAAAAAAAGATCCCTTTTTAAAACCATCCGTCAGCTTTGATAACAACTTGGTGTTCAATAAAGTTAGCCAAGTTAGATGGGGAAAAAGCCATTTTGAAGTTATTTTTTTTTAAAAAAAAAATATTCTATTAGTTTTTCAAATTTTAAAAAGCAAAGAAATATCCGAAATTTTTGGTTCTACATCATTGTATTTACATTGATTTCATATTAATGCATTGCAGTATTTTCATTATTTGCAATATTCCATGTTCTTGTTTCATTTTCCCTTTTTTGTTTTCTCTCATCAGTCCATTGTTACCAGTTTTGAGGTTGCTATATAAAACGTGTAGCAAGAGGACATCATTAAAAAAAAGTCAACTTTGTGGGGGAATCATTTTTGAAGGCCGCACTTCTTGAGGACAGTCTATGGAGGATTGTAGATTGGACCGTGTAAATCAAGAAGACCAAGATCAGCCTCTTCCATTTCGTCTCGGCAAAATAGGGCCTGGTTTGGCAAGATGCAGCCACTTTCAAAGGGTATTTTAAATTAGGTTCTAAATTTCATAGGCCTGATCTAAGAGGTGGTATTCTCTCAATTAAAAAAATGCTGATTTTAACTAAAGAGTATCTTCTCAGTCTTGCCAACTTGAAGATACATGGACGTTTTTAAGCAGATGTTGAATAACTGTCTGAAGTAGTGTAGGATTTCCTGCCTAAGCAGGAGGTTGGACTAGAAGACCTCCAAGGTCCCTTCCAACTCTGTTATTATTATAGACTTCAACCCCCAGAATTCCATGTATAGTAACTGTTCAATAGTATTGATAAAAGGGACTTATGACCATAGTTCCCTCTAAGCTGAGCAGTGAGCAATCGCTCACTTAAAAATCATCATCAACTCAGAGTTTTCCAAACCTGCCCAGAAGCCGAGAGGGAAAGAGTGAGAGGGAAGGAGAGAGAGAGGAAGAGAGAGAAACAGATAGAAAAAAGAGAGGAAGGAAAAGAGAAAGAAAAAGAATGGGAGTAAGGAAGAGAGAAAGAAAATCAAAATCTAGTTTGAAACTAGCTGAACTATTTAAGTGGCATTTTGATATTGATAGAGTTGCCCTATTATGAGCTCAATGTTATAGACACACAGTACAGTATTTTATTTTGAAATTCTCTGAGGCAAAACAGGGTGGGTTTTTTATTTGTTTGTTTATTTATTTATTTATTTATTATTTCTGTGCCGCCCAGTCCCAAAGGGACTGCCGCTCAGACACTATACTTTTCCGCCCACCCCACAAAAAAATTAGAGGGAACACTGCTTATGTCTACAGTTCACACAGCCATTGTAGCATCCCATTGGCTGGATAATCAAAATTTGGGCCCCATGTCAACTGGCATATATTTATGATGATAAATAGGGGTCATGTGATCCCCATTTGTAACTTTCCAGACAACCTCCGTCAAGCAAGATTCCTTTAATGGCCATATATGATGTGCTTAATAACTGCAGTGATTTGCTTAACTGTAGCAAAACAAGAGGTCAAAATGGGGCAAAACTCACTTAACAACTCTCTTGCTAAGCAGCAGAAATGTTGGGCTCATTTGTGGTTGTAAGTCAAAGATTACCTCTATCTGCAAGTTGTTATGGTTGAAAAAACATTGACTTAAGGCATTCCTTTTTGCATCTGCTATTGTGGGCCATGAAATTTCCATCCCAACTTCCTTCAACCCTAGTTTAGCATAACAGTTGGGAATAATGTGAGCGATAATCCATGATCATCTTCAGATTGTGTTAGGTGTACAGACTATTTGGAATTGTATGGGTAAGAATCGGAAGGGAATTTAGAGATCTTCCAACTCAGGGGTGTCAAATTCGCAGCCCGCAAGCTGGATGTGTCATGTGCTGGCCACGTCCATGCCCAGTTTAGTGAAGAGGAAAAAAGTCACAACACATCATGCGATGTCACTGTGACAATGCAAGTTTGACACCCCTGTTCTAGTTCCAACTGCCCAGAATTGAATTCATCTTTAACAAGATTTCAGAAAGGTAGTTATCGACCATGTTTCCCCCAAAATAAGACCCTGCCTTATATTTTTTTGAACCCTGAAATAAAGCTTGGCACCCAAAAGCCCCATTGGGATTATCAGGGGATGTCTTACTTTGGGGAAAACGGTAGTTTCTGATTACAAATGTCCAGGGAGTGTGGTCTTTTTCCAAAGTAGGCCTATTCCAGGGATAGGCACAGTGGGCTCTTCTATGACTTGTGGACTTCAACTCCCAGAATTCCTGAGCCAATCATGCTAGTTCAGGAATTCTCGGAGTTGAAGTCCACATGTCATAGAAGAGCCCACTTTGCCTATTCCTGGCCTAAGTACACTAAGGCTCTACTAGATGTAGATTTTAAGTTATGCCTCCATTGTTAAGCAGCACTTACTGCTGGGAAATTGTTCCTGATATCAAACAAAGATCTACTTACTCTTAATTTAAACATGTATTATTCTCTCTTCTGGAATAACTGAAGAGTTTTGCCCTAGGTCAGTGATAGTGAACCTTTTAGGCACAGAGTTCCCTAGCCAGAAGGCACTGCTGCCAGAGCCGCTGGAAATCTGACGACAAGTTGGTCTGTGCGCATGCGCAAGTCAGAAATCTGACGACCATCTTGCTGCGCTGGGGTGACGGGGTGCATGCCCAAAGAGAGGGTCCTGCGTGCCACCTGTTGCACATGTACCATAGGTTCGTCATCACGGCCCTAGATTGTACATAGCAACAGTTGAAATACAGTGGTAGCTCTACTTAAGAACTTAATTCGTTCTGTGACCAGATTCTTAAATAGAAACGTTCTTAAGTAGAAGCAATTTTTCCCATAGGAATCAATGTAAAAGCAAATAATGCGTGCAAACCCATTAGGAAAGAAATAAAAGCTCAGAATTTGGGCGGGAGGAGGAGGAGGAAGAAGATGAGGAGGAAGACAGTCCCTGCTGAAGGAAGAAGGTGAGGTGAAGGGAATCAAAATAATCCAAAACTTTAAGGCTTAAAAAAAAGAGAGAGGGACTCTGAGGCAGGGAGGAGGAGCACATGCCTCCCATACACCCGGCGTGAGGCTGCCTCCCATACACTGGCTGCAGCTGCTGCTACCTGCTTCCTCTTCCTTCCCATGCTGAAGGGCTCCCCTTTCCTCTTATTCGCTCGCTTTGTAGCCAGCGCCTTTCCTTCGCTGTGGTGACTCCTCGGCTGCCCAGAGCGAAGGGAGCGTTTCTTTTCTCTGGACACTGGCAGAGGTTTATTCCCTGTCCAAGCGCCCAGAGAAAGGAAAATGCTTTGTTCGCTCTGGACTGCCAAAGCCTCCTTAAGCGCCACCAAAAGGCTCCTCTGGCAACCCAGATGGCCGGGATTAAAGGGGGAATGGCAGGAAACTGGCCGGGCCTTCGTGCTGCTCTCAAATTTCCTGAGAAATTTTTCCAGGCTTGGGTTCTTAAGTAGAAAATGGTTATTAAGTAGAGGCAAACAAATCTTGAACACCCGGTTCTTATCTAGAAAAGTTATTAAGTAGAGGCATTCTTAAGTAGAGGTACCACTGTACAGCTGTACATATCAGGTGAAAATCCGTTTCCAACCATTTCTCCTAGGTTTTGCTTCTTGACTTTTTCATTGCAAACCCCACACCCTGTAGCATGATGTTGCCCAATTGACCAATGAAATGTCACCAAGCAAACAACCAAGGTTGAGAACTTTATTGCCTTCTTCTAAAGAAGATCCACCTTTTCAGTATCACTCCTAGAATATCCTGCATAGGACTTGCCTCCTCATTAGTAAAGATTTGCAAATGTAGCCAATCAAATGAGACTAATCAAGTAAAGCGGCTTAAAGTAAGTTAATAATAGCACTGCCTAAAATAACATAGCCCTGCTTACTTAAGAATCAGCAGACTGATTTGAAACAGCTTTCCCAGAAATTGCCTTGCTAAGGTTGGGGAAGGTTGTTGAGAAGGTGGTGGCGCTCCAGCTCCAGCGGTCCTTGGAAGAAGCCGATTATCTAGGTCCTCAGCAGTCAGGATTCAGGCCCGGCTACAGCACGGAAACTGCTTTGGTCGCGCTGATGGATGATCTCTGGCGGGCCCGGGACAGGGGTTTATCCTCTGTCCTGGTGCTTCTTGACCTCTCAGCGGCTTTCGATACCATCGACCATGGTATCCTTCTGCGCCGGCTGGAGGGGTTGGGAGTGGGAGGCACTGTCCTTCAGTGGTTCTCTTCCTACCTCTCTGGTCGGTCGCAGTCGGTGTTAGTGGGGGGTCAGAGGTCGACCTCTAGGTTACTCCCTTGTGGGGTGCCTCAGGGGTCGGTCCTCTCCCCCCTACTATTTAATATCTACATGAAACCGCTGGGTGAGATCATCCAAGGACATGGGGTGAGGTATCATCAATATGTAGATGATACCCAGCTTTACATCTCCACCCCTTGTCCAGTCGGCGAAGCAGTGAAAGTGATGTGCCGGTGCCTGGAGGCTGTTGGGGTCTGGATGGGTGTCAACAGACTCAAGCTCAACCCGGATAAGACGGAGTGGCTGTGGGTTTTGCCTCCCAAGGACAATTCCATCTGTCTGTCCATCACCCTGGGGGGGGGAGTCACTAACCCCCTCAGAGAGGGTTCGCAACTTGGGCGTCCTCCTCGATCCACAGCTCACATTAGAGAAACATCTTTCAGCTGTGGCAAGGGGGGCGTTTGCCCAGGTTCGCCTGGTGCACCAGTTGCGGCCCTATTTGGACCGGGAGTCACTGCTCACAGTCACTCATGCCCTCATCACCTCGAGGCTCGACTACTGTAATGCTCTCTACATGGGGCTACCTTTGAAAAGTGTTCGGAAACTTCAGATAGTGCAGAATGCAGCTGCGAGAGCTATCATGGGCCTTCCTAAATTTGCCCATGTCACACCAACACTCCGCAGTCTGCACTGGTTGCCGATCAGTTTCCGGTCACAATTCAAAGTGTTGGTTATGACCTATAAAGCCCTTCATGGCACTGGACCAGAATATCTCCGGGACCGCCTTCTGCCGCACGAATCCCAGCGACCAGTTAGGTCCCACAGAGTTGGCCTTCTCCGGGTCCCGTCAACTAAACAATGTCGTTTGGCGGGACCCAGGGGAAGAGCCTTCTCTGTGGCGGCCCCAACCCTTTGGAACCAACTCCCCCCAGATATCAGAGTTGCCCCCACCCTCCTAGCCTTTCGTAAGCTCCTTAAAACCCACCTCTGTCGTCAGGCATGGGGGAATTGACATGTTCCTTCTCCCTAGGCTTATAAAATTTATGCATGGTACGCTAGTGTGTATGATTGGTTTTAACTTGTGGGTTTTTTTAAAAATTAATTTAAATATTGGATTTGTCTTACATTGTATTGCTATTGCTGTGAGCCGCCCCGAGTCTGCGGAGAGGGGCGGCATACAAATCTGATTAAACTTAAACTTAAAACTAAAGATAATACAGTGATGCCTCGTCATATGAACCCCTCATCATACGAACGTTTCGAGATACGAACCCGGGGTTCGGAATTTTTTTGTCTCTTCTTACGAACTTTTTTCACCTTATGAACCCGCTGCCGCCGCTGGGATGCCCCACCTCCAGACTTCCGTTGCAAGTGAAGCGCCCATTTTTGCGATCCTGGGACTCCCCTGAGGCTCCCCTCCATGGGAAACCCCACCTCCGGACATCCACGTTTTTGCAATGCTCTAGGGGAATCCCAGGAGGGGAATCCCAGGATCGCAAAAATGGGCGCTCCGCTGGCAACAGAAGTCCGGAGGTGGGGTTTCCCAGCGAGGGAAGCCTCAGCGAAATCGCAGCATCGCAAAAACAAAGAAGTCTGGAGGTGGGGTTTCAAGGACGTCCGTGTTTTTGCGATGCTGCAATTTTGCTGAGGCTTCCCTTGCTGGGAAACCCCACCTCCGGACTTCAGTTGCTAGCGGAGCGCCTGTTTTTGCGATCCTGGGATTTCCCTCCTGGGATTCCCCTGCAGCATGAGGCGGGGTTTCCCATGGAGGGGAGCTTCAGGGGAATCTCACCAGCGCAAAAACGGGCGATTTGGCTTGAAAAAGGGGTGAATTTTGGACTTGCACACATTAATCGGTTTTCCATTGATTCCTATGGGAAACATTGTTTCGTCTTACAAACTTTTCACCTTACGAACCTCCTCCCGGAACCAATTAAGTTCGTAAGACAAGGTATCACTGTACTTAGAAGTTCTTTAAACATGAAAATAAGATCAGGCACTGATAAAGGCACACATTTCACCTGCGATGATGTGGTTTTAATTTTGGATCAATGAATCTGAGGTTAGTTGGGGAAAAGATTAGAAGCAACGTGAGAAAATATTATTTTACTGAAAGAGTAGCAGATGCTTGGAACAAACTTCCAACAGATGTGGTTGGTAAATCCACAGTAACTGAATTTAAACATGCCTGGGATAAACGTAGATCCATCCTAAGATAAAATACAGGAAATAGTACAAGGGCAGACTAGATGGACCATGAGGTCTTTTTCTGCCGTCAGTCTTCTATGTTTCTATGTTTCTATTTGTAAACTCGGCTGTTCCATTTTACTCAAACCACAGTTAAGCAAATCAGAATTTGGCGGGGTGTGATCCCAAATGTCTCATAAGTTGATGAACAGTTGCATTACTTTGGAATTAGTTTTGGGTGAAGGTGAAGAATTCCACCCTCCATTTGTAGGGGAAACTACATTGGTACACTGCATGCTAAATAATTACAAATCTTGAACTCATTCTTTGTAGGAATTATTATCTTTTTCGGCGTATAAGACACACCTTTTTCCCCCTAAAAGAAGCTGAAAATTTGGGTGCATCTTATATTCTGAATGTAGCTTTTTCAAAGCTTTCCCACCCCACCAGCCCTAAAAAGGCTCTAACAATCTTCCTGGCTTGCAGAATTTTTTCATTGCTATTCCAAAGAAGTTTTTTCCCAGCCCTAAGTCTTTGCAGGCTTGTTTTCATTGCTACTCCCTCTGAAGATGGTTTTCTTCAGCTCTAACAAGGGGATAAAATAATGTGCTGAAGCTGACCAGACTAAGGATGCTAGCCAGATGAATACCTGGTAGGTAGATATTTTTTCCCTATTTTCCTCCCTCAAAACTAAGGTGAGTCTTATACTCCGAAATATACAGTAAATCTTCATGCTTTTGAAAACTTACTTGTAAAATTCAGTGTATCGGGGCTATTAAAAAAAAGGAGGAAATGAAAGTTAATAGTATATCAGAGGAATTTTGAAAAAGGATAAATGCAAACATCAAAGAAGAATTATTTTCTAAATCGAGCATCACCTGCAGCAGAATCCTGTTCATTGAATATCTCAAAAGCAAAATAATAATAATAATAATAATAATAATAATAATAATAATAATAATAACAGCAGCAAAAAGATCGCACAGACTGACTACAAGCATAGACATAATGCTGTGGCACAGATGATCCACTGGAACTTGTGCCGGAACTACCATTTACCAGTGGCAGAGAACTGGTGGGATGCTAAGCCCGAAAAAGTGGTCGAAAATGAGCAAGCAAAACTACTGTGGGACTTCCGACTTCAGACTGACCGAATTCTGAAGCATAACACACCAGACATTGTGATCGTGGAGAAAAAGAAAGCATGGATCATCGACATTGCAATCCCAAGAGACAGCAGAATTGAGAAGCAGCTAGAGAACTTAGTGAAATACGAAGATCTAAAAATCGAGCTGCAACGACTCTGGCATAAGCCCGTGAAAGTGGTCCCAGTGGTACTTGGCACGCTGGGCGCAGTACCGAAGGATCTCAGCGGACATTTGAAAACCATCGGAATTGACAAAATCTCCATCTGTCAATTGCAAAAGGCCGCTTTACTGGGATCGGCAAACATAATTCGCCGCTACATCACGCAGTCCTAGGTGCTTGGGAAGCGCCCGACTGGTGATGAAATACAAAATCCAGCATAGTGATCTCGCTTGCTGTGTTGTACTGACATAATAATAATAATAATAATAATAATAATAATAATAATAATAATAATAATAATGAAAAGGTGTTGTCCTCCAGAGATGTCTACAGGGTTATGGTCATAGAAGATGACTTGTGTGATTGTACATAATGGGCAGTGTCTTGATCACACCATTGTCTTTTTGACTTTTGGGACTAAATCCTGTAGGCATTCCTAATAGTGGTTCTTGTTTCCCTTCAGCAATGACGAAAAAGTGTCCTACATCAGGGGTTTTCAAACTAGGCAGCTTGAAAATGTGTGGACTTCAACTCCCAGAATTCCCCAACCAGCCAGCTGGTTAGGGAATTCTGGGAGTTGAAGTCCACACATCTTCAAGCTGCCAAGGTTGAAAAATGCTGTCTTATATTACAGTCTTTAGTGGGCTATTGAGCCAAATGATGCTGAAATATCTATCTACGGTGTGTAAGACATTTGCAATGTTTCCAGAGCAACCAGCTAGCTCTTCACTTCCCTGTCCCATAAGGAGCTCTGGTCCACAAATGTAGAGGTATCTTTGTAGTTGTCTCTGCAATTCCTTCATAATTTTTTTTACCCTGGGAAGCTTGGGACTATCAGCAAACTTTTCCTCTTCTTGACCTCCTAACTCCAAATGGGTTATCCACAAGCTGAAAAGTAGTTCTTCTGATCCCCAGTTTTTTATGTCTCTCCAATTAGAAAACTTATCCATTTATTCTGGAATTTCCTGTTGGTCGTAAGACAAGTAACTGGGGGAAAATGTCTACCCCTTGTTCTAAAATATCATCACATTTTTGTCTTTACAAAGAGCCTTTGGTGAAGGATTTTGTTATATCCGGGCCTCTTAACAAAGGGCCTCTTGAATTTCTTTCTGGATACGTGCTAGAATTTTCTGGGTTCATGTGACCCACCAAATCATAAATATATCACATCGAGGCAATACGCACAGCCCACAATGGGGCTGAAATGCTTCTGGTTAGTTTACAGTTCAAAGCGCGGTGCTGTTCTCTTGAGATCAGAGATTCTATCCCATACATTTAGGAACAAGGGAAAAAAATCTCACTCAAAAAAACTTGAAACGCTGCAGCCAACTTTTGCAGAAAAAAGCTATTTTATCTTTTCCAAATCTCCGGGTGTGGCTGCCACAGCTTCCCCAAAGCTATCATTTAATTGTTATGATTTATGTGATAAAACTAGATGGATGGATGGATGGATAGATGCTAGATAGATAGACAGACAGACAGACAGACAGACAGACTAGATAGATGATAGATAGATAGATAGATAGATAGATAGATAGATAGATAGATAGATAGATTAGACAGACAGATTAGACAGATAGACAGACAGACAGACAGACAGACAGACAGACAGACAGACAGACAGACAGACAGACAGATAGATAGATAGATGCTATACAGTTTTGGCTTGCTTGCTTGAGTAAGCCATAGCTGGGTTTTGTTTTTATTTCTGCTAATCACCTGAGTAATGTGTGAACTAAGAAACAATCCCAATCCCATTTAGCCCTAAACATTCTTCCTTGCTGTCACTCCTTACCTTTCGGCAGTACAATGACTGAAAGACAAACAGAGAAACAATGAGAAATTATTTTAGTCATTAGAGAGAGATCAGTTCAGCCCCTATTTTGAATCCACAGGTGGATGATTCAACCATTTACTGACCTCATTTCTGCTTAGCAGATCCCCTAATTATGTGGGGTTTGTTTTTTTAAAAATCTACAGGTAGTCCTCAATTTACAACAGTTCATTTAGTGACCATTCAAATTAACAATGGCACTGGGGGGGAGGGGAATGACTTAGGGCCGTTTTTCACACTTACAACTATTGTCTTGCAGCTTTTGCAATATCTATTCAACACCTCATCCTTGTTCCCAGAATCCTCTGGGCAAGTTGCTTAGTTCTCCTCCCTCCCTTTTCTCTCTGTCTGTACCAAGAGCTTTTTTTTTTTTTTACAGAGCAAAGCTCTCCACTTCCCCCACAGCTTCCAAAGAAACAGGGACTTACCTAAATGTAGGGACCTGTCTTAGGGCCGACGCCCATACTTCTGGTTCCCTGTGGATACAACCATCAGATGATGTTACAAGAGGTTCTGGCTTTTTGTCAACCTGTTTCTAATGATTCTTGACGAACTTTTCTTTTATGTACACTGAGAGCATATGCACCAAGACAAATTCCTTGTGTGTCCAATCACACTTGGCCAATAAAGAATTCTATTCTATTCTACAGTGTTCCCTCGATTTTCGCGGGTTCGAACTTCGTGAATAGCCTATACCACGGTTTTTCAAAAAATATTAATTTAAAAATACTTAGCGGGTTTTTTTCTATACCCATGGTTTTTCCTGCCCGATGACGTTATACGTCATCGGCAAATTAATATTTTTTGCAAATAAATAACAAAAAATAATAATTATTGTTAATAAATAATTATGTTTATAAATATCAGAATCACTAAGTGTCTTATTCAATGGTGACTACCAGTAATAATGGTGAGTAAATTGTTGTTAAGGGAATGGGAAATGGTAATTTAGGGGTTTAAAGTGCTAAGGGATGGCTTGTGATATTGTCCATAACCAAAAATAGTGTATTTACTTCCGCATCTCTACTTCGCGGAAATTTGACTTTCACGGGTGGTCTCGGAACGCATCCCCCGCGAAAATTGAGGGAATACTGTATTCTATTCTGTTCTATTCTATTCTATTCCGGCACCTTGGATTGTATCTCTCATACAATATCTCTGCTATTTGCAAGCACGGGCCTGTATTTTGTACTACAGTATTTCGAATAATCTCCAGAATTACCTCTAGTAGATCTAAGTAATCCCAAGAAAGCTATCTCCGAAGAGCATACTAATCCAGTAGGATTACTTCCAAGGGTAACAGACAGTATCTTTGTTTCTTTTTCTCTCCATTCTATACACATCCAAGCATCCATTAATTTCAAACAAAGACACTTAGTGTTTTTCAAATTTAGCAACGTTAAGATGTTGGCAGTTAAGCAGCTGGGAACTGAAGTCCGCGCATCTTAGAAGTTGCCAAGTTTGGAAAAACACAAGTTTAAACATTGCGGTAGGAGGAACTATATAAGTTTCTGAATCCAATTGCTTCTTTTTCTGAGGATTTGATCTTGTCTGCATTAAGGAATCTAATTTAGCCAAGGTATATCTGTTGACCAACTGCCAAGGCAGTTGACAAAGGTCAATTGGTAGTTTACTGCCAAGTGTCCAGTTCCAACTGTGAAACCCATCCTCCCCTGCCTTGTCTAAATTTTTAAAGGAGAATCTTCAGCAGCAATGTGTTTTGCAGATACAGTGGTACCTCTACCTAAGAACACCTCTACTTACGAACTTTTCTAGATAGGAACCGGGTGTTCACGATTTTTTTTGCCTCTTCTCAAGAACCGTTTTCCACTTACAAACCTGAGCCTCCGAAACTGTAACCGGAAAAGGCAGGGAGATGCCTCTGTGGGACCTCTCTAGGAATCTCCTGGGAGGAAACAAGGCCGGAAAAGGTGGGGAGAAGCCTGTGGGGCCTCTCTAGGAATCTTCTGGGAGGAAACAAGGCCGGAAAAGGTGGGGAGAAGCCTCTGTGGGGCCTCTCTAGGAATCTCCTGGGAGGAAACAAGGCCGGAAAAGGTGGGGAGAAGCCTCTGTGGGGCCTCTCTAGGAATCTCCTGGGAGGAAACAAGGCCGGAAAAGGCAGAGAGATGCCTCTGTGGGACCTCTCTAGGAATCTCCTGGGAGGAAACAAGGCCGGAAAAGGTGGGGAGAAGCCTCTGTGGGGCCTCTCTAGGAATCTTCTGGGAGGAAACAAGGCCGGAAAAGGTGGGGAGAAGCCTCTGTGGGGCCTCTCTAGGAATCTCCTGGGAGGAAACAGGGCCTCCACCCTCCCTGTGGTTTCCCCAATCGCACACATTATTTGCTTTTACATTGATTCCTATGGGAAAAATTGCTTCTTCTTACAAATTTTTCTACTTAAGAACCTGGTCACGGAGCGAATTAAGTTCATAAGTAGAGGTACCACTGTATTAGCCAAATACATTTGGATAAAATCATTCTTTATTTATATGATAAGCCTACACCAGGGCAGTAGTGGGTTCCTACACCGGTAGTAAAAGTTGAGCTGCACGTGTAGCTTTGCTTTCCCTGCGGGCGCACGTCCCAACGTGTTTTTGCTTCTGTGCATGCGCAGAAGCAAAACAATTGCTAAAATCTCACACGTGTCCCCTCACAAAATCTTGCCTCCTGCACATGCGCAGAAGCAAAAACACACTGGGACGCACATGCGCGCCCGCAGAAGTAAAGCTGTGGAACTGGTAGCACCAGCAATTGGAATCCACCCCTGCACCAGTGGTGTCAAACTCAATGTCATTGAGGGCCGCATCAGGTTTGTGCTTGACCTCGGGAGGAATGTGGCCAAAATGGGTGTGGCCAGCCCAAAGTCACTTGTGTCAGGGGCGCCTGTGGTGGGCCGAGTGCTTTGCCAGAGAAATGCTCCTGAGCTCTGTTTTCAGCTATGATTGGCCTGCAACTCTCCGCCAGTGAAAAACAGCTCGAGAGGCGGCCCTCCCGAGCTCCGTTTTCACTGGCAGAGGCCTATCCTTTGCAGTTTTCAGGGTGGCCCTGCTACGTACAGAGCTACAGTGGTACCTCTATTCTACAGTGGTACCTTGGAGAGGGGCAGCATACAAATCCAAACAAACAAACAACAAATAAATAAATAAATAAACAAACAAACAAATAAATAAACAAACTTAATTCGTTCTGTGACCAGGTTCTTAAGTAGAAAAGTTTGTAAGTAGAAGCAATTTTTCTCATAGGAATCAATGTAAAAGCAAATAATGTGTGCAAACCCATTAGGAAAGAAATAAAAGCTCGGAATTTGGGTGGGAGGAGGAGGAGGAGGAAGAAGAGGAAGAGGACAGTCGCTGCCAAAGGAAGAAGGGCAGGGGAAGAGAATCAAAAAAATCCAAAACTTTAAGGCTTAAAAAAAAAAAAAGGGACTCTGAGACGGCAAGAAGGAGCACGTGCCTCCCATACACCCAGCGCCAGGCTGCCTCCTATACACTGCGCCAGAGAGAGAAACCCAAGGGGAATGGCAGGAAACGGTCCAGGCCTTCATGCCGCTCTCAAATTTCCTGGGAAATTCTTCTGGGCTCGGGTTCTTAAGTAGAAAATGGTTCTTGAGAAGAGGCAAAAAAATCTTGAACACCCGGTTCTTACCGTGTTTCCCCGATAGTAAGGCAGTGTCTTACTATCTTTTTACCCCCAAAAGCCCCACTGTGTCTTACTTTGGGGGTATGTGTTATATTGTCCCGGGCACCGGGGCCGGCTCGTCTTCGGGCTTCGGCCCGGGCGAGGCCTCTTCTCCTCCGGGCGGGCGGCGTTAGGCGGCGTTGCGCGGCAGGCGCGGCTGCCCGTCGGGCCCGGCCTCCATCCCTCCTGCGCCGTGGTGGGGCCGGTCTGCGATGCGCGTCCTGGGGGCGCCCGGCTGGCCGGCTCCGGAGGCTGCGGCTCTTTCTGCTGCTGCCCAACGCCGAGGATGCCCCGCGCCCAGCCCGGCTACGGCAGCAGGCAGGCAGGCAGCCCCAGGCGCGGCGGGGAGAGCAAAGGCGGCTTCGGCCCGGGCGAGGCGTCTTCTCCTCCGGGCGGGCGGCGTTAGGCGGCGTTGCGTGGCAGGCGCGGCTGCCCGGAGGAGAAGAGGCCTCGCCCGGGCCGAAGCCACCTTTGCTCTCCCCGCCGCGCCTCGGGCTGCCTGCCTGCCTGCTGCCCAACACCGAGGATGCCCCGCGCCCAGCCCGGCTACGGCAGCAGGCAGGCAGGCAGCCCCAGGCGCGGCGGGGAGACCAAAGGCGGCTTCGGCCCGGGCGAGGCCTCTTCTCCTCCGGGCGGGCGGCGTTGCGCGGCTGGCCTCCATCCCTCCTGCGCCGCGGCGGGGCCGGTCTGCGATGCGCGTCCTGGGGGTGGCCGGCTCCAGAGGCTGCGGCTCCTCCCGCTGCTGCCCAACACCGAGGATGCCCCGCGCCCAGCCCGGCTACGGCAGCAGGCAGGCAGGCAGCCCCAGGCGCGGCGGGGAGACCAAAGGCAGCGGCGGGAGTAGCGGACGCCTCCCTCGCTTTTAGTACCGTGTTTCCCCAAAAGTAAGACATATGTCTTACTTTCGGGGTATGGCTTATATTAGCCGACCCCCCTGAAACCCCCCATATGTCTTACAATCGGGGGGGTCTTACTATCGGGGAAACACGGTATCTAGAGAAGTTCTTAAGTAGAGGCATTCTTAGGTAGAGGTACCACTGTATGTTGAAAATTAGCATAGCTACCACTGATTGGCTGAGAAAGCGGCGGCAGAATCGAACGTCTGTCCCTGACTGGACGGGCAGCTGGGAAACCCTTAAAAGGGGCTTCCCTCCCGCTCATAGCCAGTTCTTTTCTCAAGTTTCTGCTTGTAATAAAAGGTGCTCCAAAAAATTCCCTCTGGCTCATCTTCTTTGTTCCCGCTCTCGAATACAACAGCCCCGTGGGCCAGATCTATGCACCCTGCGGGCCAGATGTGGCCCCTTGATCTTGAGTTTGACCCACCGCTGGCTTACACTCATTGGAAGATAAATCTCAACTTACTTGTTCAAGCTCTTTCTAGAAAAAAAAGAAAAAAGAAAAAGGCATATAAGTGAGAAATGTCACCGCATCTTGTTTCTAACTTGCTCGAACATTGCAAAAGGGCCAAATTTGCAAAGAATGGTAGGGGCAAAATCTGAACTTCTGCCTCCATGGTTAGATGTGCTATCAGTTCCTTGTTTCTCATTTAGAATTAAATAGAAATAGCCTTTAGATTTATATACCGCTTCATCAATGTTCCCTCTATTTTTTTTGGTTCCATCCTAGTCTCCCTTAATTTTAAAATTTCAGCTAAAAATATTTGATACATACAGAATATAGTTGTCAGCTATGAATAAATTAACTGCCTTGAAATGGTCCTGGGTTGGGCCTAGAGGCAAAAAGGAGCTGTGACGTTCCTTCAATATACCAGGGTGATCTGACATAAAAAATATATATATAGCAAGAAAAAAATTCCCTTCTTTTTTATTAAAAGAAATTAATAATAAAACAAAACCGAAATCTATTACTATTATTACTATCTTTTCCTCTTTTTCCATCCCTGTCTCCTCCCCACTTGTGTGTGTGGTGTGTTGTGTGTGTGTGAAAAGGGTGCGCGGGGGATTATTTTGGGGCGCGCACGCAGCTTACAGGAAACACTGCGTTTCATAGTGCTTTACAGCCCCATGTTTACAGACTCAGCATATTACCCCCAACCATTGGGTCCTCATTTTACCCACCTCGGAAGGATGGAGGGTTGAGTCAACCTTGAGCCAGTGGTGGGATTTGAACTGCTGAACCACAGCTAGCAGTTAGCTGAAGTAGCCTGCAATGCTGCACTCTAACCTAATCTATTGTGTTGTTTGAGAGTTACCTTTGTTTTTTTGAGCAATGTATATTATGGTTGCTTTCTATGGAAAAGCCTTCAAATTATGTCACCCATGAGAAGCACCGTTAAAATAAAGCAGATTCTCCCACCATAAGAGTAGCCTGTGTCTTGTGGTGCTAACTTAATCTGCACACCACACACGAATGCCTGGGGAAACTGGCTCACAAATGCAATAAATTACATTATTTAAATAAATATCATCCATTGCTTCCATTCCAGTTTTGAGAAGTGTACAGTACAGTACGTTCTTACAATGTACTCCATTTGGAGGCAGGAAAGGTACAAACGCTATTACGCTTGCTCTAAAGTAGGTTACATACATTTAAATTAAAAGAAGCCCAATCTTAAGGCACAATGAGATAATACTGGATCCGGAAGGCTTATAAACTAGTTGTAGACCAGCTATGTAAAGGGGAAAAGAATTTATCAGGTTGGTTTTTTTTTAAATTCTTTATTGTTTTTCCAACATCCAGCAAGGGTGGAATCTATGTCTAAAATTACATTTGTTAGATGTTGGTGTCATTTTCTTTTCTTTCTTGTACACAATTTTTTTCTTTCTTATTTTTTCTTTCTTTCTTTCTCTTTCTTTCTTTTTGTTGGTGGTGTTTTGCATTTTATTCTTGTTGAGATTAGATAGATAGATGGATGGATGGATGGATGGATGGATGGATGGATGGATAGATAGATGATAGATGTGTGTGTTGTATGTGTATGTGTGTGTGTGTACTGGGAACACTTAAATAACACAATATAACTCCAAGTAAATCAAACGTCTGAAATTAAATTGTCCACTTAAAGAAGCAACACTGATTGACAACCAATTTCACCTGCTGTTGTGCACATTCAACTTTGTACAGAACAAAGTATTCAATGAGAATATTTCATTCATTCAGATCTAGGATATGTTATTTGAGTGTTCCCTTTATTTTTTTCCACAGTGTGTGTGTGTATGTATGTATGTATGTATGTATGTATGTATGTATGTATGTTTGTATGTTTGTATGTGTATATATATATAGGCAAAGTTGGCTCTTCTATGGCATATGGACTTCAACTCCCAGTTAGCACGATTGGTTCAGGAATTCTGGGAGTTGAAGTCCATAAGTCATAGAAGAGCCAACTTTGCCTACCTCTGCTGTAGACAATCCATAGAGATGCTGCCAAATGCTATGGTCTCACCTGGATGGGCCATTTCTACCTTTTCTTTTGACCTTGGCTACTCTAGGTTCTACTCTTAGGTTCAACCTTCAAGGTTTTATTTTGTGACCAGAACATAGTACAATGAGACTTACACATAGTCATAGAGTTCATTCAAGGCATCTTTCCATTTTTCTGAGGAGCTGCAGAAAAGAACACGTGAAAATGTAAGCGAGAAGGGCATCACAATGACCTATGCCATGTTTCCCCATAAATGCAGCCTACCCTGAAAACAAGCTCTAGTCCGATTTTTCACATCTGCGCCTAATATAAGCCCTACCTCCCACTCCGAAAAATAAGCCCTGGTTAAGCCCCACCCACTGTCTGGTTCACCAAAATGGGGCGAGGTGTCGGCGTAAAAATCAAGCTAATGCAAGGGTGGGGAATGGAGAATTGGCGCTAGACTTATGGTTGGGGGTCACCACAACATGAGGAACTGTATTAAGAGATAGTGGCATTAGAAAGGTGAGAACCACTGATTCTTATCCCAAGAGGCAAATAATAATAATTTTTGTTTTCTCCATCGTTCCTAGCTGGGTGAGGCTTGACAGTAGCGAGAGGCAGAATTGGTACATGCCATACTAAACCTTTGGCCAAAATAGAACAGATTCATAAAATATACAATGTCCATATACAGTATGCCATTTTTTTCACTGTATATGATTTATTATTGTTTATAGTAGGGGCTATTTTTGCCAGCCCCAAAGTTCAAACTTTTCAATAATTAAGAGGGAGGGAGGGAAGGAAGGAAGGAAAGAAGGAAAGAAAGTATTAGAAAGAAAGAAAGAAAGAAGGAAGGAAGGAAAGGAGGAAGGAAGGAAGGAAAGTATTAGAAAGAAAGAAAGAAAGAAAGAAAGAAAGAAAGAAGGAAGGAAGGAAAGGAGGAAGGAAGGAAGGAAGGAAAGTATTAGAAAGAAAGAAAGGAAGGAAGGAAAGAAAGAAAGACAGGAAGGAAGGAAAGTATTAGAAAGAAAGAAAGACAGACAGGAAGGAAGGAAGGCAAGGAAGGAAGGAAGGAAGGAAGGAAGGAAGGAAGGAAGGAAGGAAGGAAGGAAGGAAGGAAGGAAAAATGATCCGTACTCGCAGTTATAGCCAAAGCAAGTTGGTTTGGTTGCATTGCAGCTTTCACAGGAGATAGCGTCATAGTGGTTGATGCCTGGAAAAAGAAGAAATGGCAAATTAATTAATCACCCAAGAAAATATGTATTATTTTATATTGAACATGCACATTTATACACGTATGCATGCACACTCACAGATGCACACACCTTATGCTCAATAGAAGAACAAATATTCTGCACACCAAAAATGTTACACAGCTGGGAAACAGAACGTTTCTGGAATCTTGGAGAGCTGTTTGATTTGTTATATTTTCTATTTCTTAAATGCTCTGGGAGTTGAAGTCCACCAGTCTTAAAGTTGCCAAAGTTGGAGACCCCTGCTTTAGAAGGCATGGACCTGGAACTCAAGGCATTGTTGGTGTCCCTCAAGGTAGTGTTTTTGGACCAACACTCTTCATTCTCTACATAAATGATCTCTCTGACCTTATTATCAGCAACTGTGTTCTCTTTGCCAATGATGTTAAAATATTTAATACCGCCGACTATACTGCTACTCTTCAAAAGGATCTTGACCATGTAGCTGAATGGTCTAACAACTGGCAACTTGAAATCTCAGCCAAGAAATGCCTCTGTCTTACACATTGGCAAAAAAAAAATCAGAACACAAAATACAAACTTGGTGGAAATGAACTTGTAGACGACCTTCACTCTGTCAAAGACCTTGGAGTATTCATATCCAGTGACCTAAATCCTAGAACCCACTGTAACAACATTGCCATTAAGAGTTGTAAATCGAATCTTACCTAGCTTCTCAAGTAGTGAATTCCAGCTGAGTTGATAAGGGAGATGTTCTCCCTTGAACCAAAACAACTGCCAAGGTCATCAAACCAATGGTTGCCTACTCATTGACCTACTCATTGTAGACTGCTTACTGCAACAGACTCATGGCAAAAATCCACAAAAAACAATATTAGATCCCATCCATAGTTCCCTCTAAGCTGAGCAGTGAGCAATCGCTCACTTAAAAATCATCATCAACTCAGAGTTTTCCAAACCTGCCCAGAAGCCGAGAGGGAAAGAGTGAGAGGGAAGGAGAGAGAGGAAGAGAGGAAGAGAGAGAAACAGATAGAAAAAAGAGAGGAAGGAAAAGAGAAAGAAAAAGAATGGGAGTAAGGAAGAGAGAAAGAAAATCAAAATCTAGTTTGAAACTAGCTCAACTATTTAAGTGGCATTTTGATATTGATAGAGTTGCCCTATTATGAGCTCACCGTTATAGACACACAGTACAGTATTTTATTTTGAAATTCTCTGAGGCAAAACAGGGTGGGTTTTTTATTTGTTTGTTTGTTTATTTATTTATTTATTATTTCTGTGCCGCCCAGTCCCAAAGGGACTGCCGCTCAGACACTATACTTTTCCGCCCCCCCCCCCCCAAAATTAGAGGGAACACTGTCCCAGCGAGAGAGAAATTTTGTGTAATTCTCCCCATCAAAACCCCAGTCTTGGTTGTCTTCTGAACAAAGTGAGAGAGAAATTCCCTGAGGATGGGACTCCCCAGCAAGAGTCCCAAAGCTCAGAAGACTAAACCTCTGGTCCCTGCAACATTGTCCTGGAGCGTGTATATTTGCCTTCATTCGTGTCTCCTGAATCACTGCAAGGTAGGTGCTATTTCAACCTTCTGAGACAAGATGATTCTGAGCAGAAGTCGGATACAGCAGGTTCTGACCAGTTCTGGAGACACCGGTAGCGGAAATTTTGAGTAGCTCAGAAACCCAGTAAATATCACCACTGGCTGGCCCTGCCTCTATCTATTCTTGGTCTCCCGAGTCCCAGCTGACCTGGAGGAAATGGGGATTTTGCAGTATCCTTCCGCTGGAGTGGGGAGATTTTACTGCATCCTTCCCCTGGAGTGGGGAGGGAAGGGAGAGTTTGCAGTATCCTTCCCCTGAAGTGGAGAGAGAATGGAGATTTTATTGTATCCTTCCCCTGGACTGGGGAGGGAATGGAGATTTTCAATTTCATTTTTTCAATTCAATTTATTAGATTTGTATGCCGCCCCTCTCCGTAGACTCTGAAGTATCTTTCCCCTGAAGTATCTTTCCTCCGTAGATTTTGAAGTATCCTTCCCCTGGAGTGAGGAAGGAATGGGGATTTTGCAGTCTCCTTCCCCTGAAGTGGAGAGAGAATGGAGATTTTACTGTATCCTTCCCCTGGAGTGAGGAGGGAATGGAAATTTTACTGTATCCTTCCCCTGGAGCGGTGTGGGAATGGGGATTTTGCAGTATCCTTCCCCTGGAGTGAGGAGGGAATGGAGATTTTGCAGTATCCTTGCCCTAGAGCGAGGAGGGAATGGGGATTTTGCAGTATCTTTCCTCTGGAGTGAGGAGGGAATGGGGATTCTGCAGTATCCTTCCCCTGGAGTGAGGGGATTCTGCAGTATCCTTCCCCTGGAGTGAGGAGGGAATGGGGATTTTGCAGTATCCTTCCCCTGGAGTGAGGAGGGAATGGGGATTTTGCAGTATCCTTCCCCTGGAGTGAGGAGGGAATGGGGATTTTGCAGTATCCTTCCCCTGGAGTGAGGAGGGAATGGGGATTTTGCAGTATCCTTCCCCTGGAGTGGGGAGAGAATGGAGATTTTATTGTATCCTTCCCCTGGAGTGGAGAGGGAAGCGAGATTTTGCAGTATCCTTCCCCTGCCATGCAAACCAGTCCTTACCCATCAAGCCATGCCACATCCACCAAGCCACGCTCACAGAATCAGTAGTAAAAAAAATTGAATCCCGTCACTGGATCTTCTGAGGAGACCACGTATGACACTAACATTGTGTGCAGAATCTCTTGTTTGTTATAAAGAATAGCTCTCCTCCCCAACTTACCACAGTGGTTTTCACACTTGTTTCTGCCTGAGAGAAAGGAGAAAAAGATTTCAACAGTTAACTAAGCCAAGGCTTTCCATCCATTCATTGTGTATTCCTTTGCAGGTCTACTGAGAAGTAAATCCCCTGCAATTTTTTTAAAAAGTTTTTGGATAGGTAACCAAAGAGCCGCTCAACAGACAGAAGATTCATGATTTTCAATTGCATTTACTGGAATTATCTTCAATAAGTTTTACCTTGGAAGAAACATTCTCACTGTTGTGTCTAGAACATCCACCGATCAGAATAAAAAGTTCACTCACTTACAGGATAATACTTTAAAAAGTATATTGATTACAAAATGTTTGGGTAAAAAAACTGGTTAAATAGTTCCAAATCTAATTTAGTCCCTTCCAGCAATATTCCCAGCTTAACTGCCTCTAAGATAAGAACCAGGTCCTGGACCAAAAGCCAAAGCTCAATTAGGGAAATTCCTTTGAAGTGATTCTGTCCGTCAAACAGACTGAAAGTTCTCTGTGGTTTATTCAGACAATGAGATTACATGAAGATGAGCTTACGTGGTTTAGAGCGATCTGCCAGCAAAGTGTTTCTTGAACTCTGGAGCTCCCACACGGCCACGATTTTTTATGAACGTTGTTTGCCATGCCCGCTTATCCCCAGACTGTCCCTTATATAGTGATCAGGTGTGGCCAAATGTTCCCTAGAGCTATTAATGCCAAGACCCCATTCTTTTCAGATACTCAGATTCTCTTCGATGGCTGGCATGATTAGGAAAAATCACTGGAAAAGGTGCAGAAAAGGGCAACAAGAATGATCAATGAAATGGAGCCCCTCCCTTATGAAACCAGGTTGCAACGCCTTGGTCTCTTCAGCCTTGAAAGACGGCGTTTAAGGGGCCAGCTGAGCCAGACGTGGACCCATCACATAGAAATATAGAAACAGAAGATTGACGGCAGAAAAAGACCTCATAGTCCATCTAGTCTGTCCTTATACTATTTCCTGTATTTTATCTTAGGATGAATATGTTTATCCCAGGCATGTTTAAATTCAGTTACTGTGGATTTACCAACCACGTCTGCTGGAAGTTTGTTCCAAGGATCTACTACTCTTTCAGTAAAATAACATTTTCTCACGTTGCTTCCGATCTTTCCCCCAACTAACTTCAGATTGTGTCCCCTTGTTCTTGTGTTCACTTTCCTATTAAAAGCACTTCCCTCCTGAACCTTATTTAACCCTTTAACATATTTAAACATTTCGATCATGTCCCCCCTTTTCCTTCTGTCCTCCAGACTATGCAGATTGAGTCCATGAAGTCTTTCCTGATAAGTTTTGTGCTTAAGACCTTCCACCATCTTTGTAACCCGTCTTTGGACCCGTTCAATTTTATCACAACATTCACCAACTGCCCCATCAAAAGAGGAATTTCTCTGTGAAGAGTTATTGCCAGTTGCTCTATTAAGGAAACATACCCACAGGGTGCCATCTTAGAAGAAGGGGCAGATCAGCGGCCCGTCTTGGGAGGTTCCACTGGCCGGGCATTAGAGGGTGCCCCATTTTAGAAGAGGCGTCTCCACTTCATGGTCCATACTGCAGCAGCCCCCCACC
Source organism: Erythrolamprus reginae (assembly GCF_031021105.1). Classification (NCBI taxonomy): domain Eukaryota; kingdom Metazoa; phylum Chordata; class Lepidosauria; order Squamata; family Dipsadidae; genus Erythrolamprus; species Erythrolamprus reginae. The sequence continues at coordinate 21,148,929 of NC_091950.1, forward strand.
TTAAGAAGAGCCACCTTAAGAAGAGGCACCCAGATGCAAGAACGCTGGCAATTTAAGTAGATTTAAGTAGTAGATTTAAGAGTAGTAGATGCTTGGAACAAACTTCCAGCAGACGTGCTTGGTAAATCCACAGTAACTGAATGTAAACATGCCTGGGATAAACATATATCCATCCTAAGATAAAATACAGAAAATAGTATAAGGGCAGACTAGATGGACCAGGAGGTCTTTTTCTGCCGTCAGTCTTCTATGTTTCTATGTTTAACAGCAGCCCCATTAGCCTAATTACCCCCAGCCACAGGTGATCTCCCTTATTTCCTATAGTATTTCCGCAGTTGATCTTTCCTTGACATTGCCTTGCGTCTGCGCACATCTATGAATGTCTCCCCTTCCGAATCCAATGATGAGCCGGGGTGGCGCAGCAGGTAGAGTGCTGTACTGCAGGCCACTGAAGCGGACTGTAGATCTGAAGGTCACCGGTTCAAATCTCATCACCGGCTCAAGGTTGACTCAGCCTTCCATCCTTCCGAGGTGGGTAAAATGAGGACCCGGATTGTGGGGGCAGTATGCTGGCTCTGTTAAAAAGTGCTATTGCTAACATGTTGTAAGCCGCCCTGAGTCTAAGGAGAAGGGCGGCGTAAAAAATCTAATAAATAGCCCCAAGGAGGAGGGCTGTGTGGACAACTGTCGGTTCAGGAAGATTACGTGCAGTCGAGCAAAAACATAGCAATTTTGGTCTCTCTGTATCAAATTCCTATAATGTTCTTGCAGATTTAAATAGTAAGGATGTTGTAGGTATTAGCAAGTCCCCTCAGACGGGCTACAAGACGGGCTACAAGAATGGTGAAAGGTCTTAAGCATAAAACGTATCAGGAAAGACTTCATGAACTCAATCTGTATAGTCTGGAGGACAGAAGGAAAAGGGACATGATCGAAACATTTAAATATGTTAAAGGGTTAAATAAGGTCCAGGAGGGAAGTGTTTTTAATAGGAAAGTGAACACAAGAACAAGGGGACACAATCTGAAGTTAGTTGGGGGAAAGATCAAAAGCAACATGAGAAAATATTATTTTACTGAAAGAATAGTAGATCCTTGGAACAAACTTCCAGCAGACATGGTTGGTAAATCCACAGTAACTGAATTTAAACATGCCTGGGATAAACATATATCCATCCTAAGATAAAATACAGAAAATAGTATAAGGGCAGACTAGATGGACCAGGAGGTTTTTTTCTGCTGTCAGACTTCTATGTTTCTATGTTTCTATGTTAAGAAGAGCCGCCTTAAGAAGAGGCGCCCAGATGCAAGAACGCTGGTAATTTAAGTAGTAGATTTAAGTAGTAGATTTAAGAGTAGTAGATCCTTGGAACAAACTTCCAGCAGACGTGGTTGGTAAATCCACAGTAACTGAATTTAAACATGCCGGGGATAAACATATATCCATCCTAAGATAAAATACAGGAAATAGTATAAGGGCAGACTAGATGGACCATGAGGTCTTTTTCTGCTGTCAGTCTTCTGTGTTTCTATGTTTAACAGCAGCCCCATTACCCTAATTACCCCCAACCACTGGTGATCTCCCTTATTTCCTATAGTACTTCCGCAGTTGCTCTTTCCTTGACATTGCCCGCGCCTGCGCACATCAATGAATGCCTCCTCTTCTGAATCCAGTGAAGATAATGATGATGAATCACTCATGGGGCGACTATCTAACGGGCTGCCTGTAATTACCTCCTCTGTGGATCCCACGTCACTTTCACTACCTGCTACAGATGCTTCGCTGTCGGAAGCAGTCGGCAGTAAAACTGGCCTCTGACAATGGGAGGATTCTCCCACATCAACCCCCGCAATGCTTGGAGCAGGAGCTGGCCCAGAGCCAACCACAACACGTTCCCATCGACGTTCAGACTAATTCAGAATAGAAGAAGGACAGCTCACCTTCAGCTATGGCGACCTGTAGCATTTTGATTTGTTCTTCAAAAATAGAGTCCAGTTTTTTTGGAAGATCACCTGGGAAAACCAAGAGATCCAACAGGTCAGAAATACGACACCCACAAAGCCAAAACAACTAGCATGATCGTGAAGCAATCAGCCACCCAACCAAATGTAATCAGTCAACGGAATATATATTTTTTCAATGGCTATTTATGGCTGGACTCGGAAGAAGGTAGATGGGAGAACGGTGGAAGAATTTAAACTTTGGGGCTGGGAATGATCATTATATATTCCAAAGACTGCAACAAAGTCCTAGACCAGTATACAGTGGTACCTCATCTTACGAACGCCTCTTCTAACGAACTTTTCAAGATACGAACCCGGTGTTTAAGATTTTTTTGCCTCTTCTTCCGAACTATTTTCACCTTACGAACCCAAGCAGCTGCTGCTGGGATGAAGGGGTTTCTTTTTTCCCCCTTTTTTGAAGAAAGAAAAGGGAGGGGCAGCTTGGAGTAGGAAAGATTTTGCATGCTTGCAAAGGCACTGAAACGGTGTCTTTTTAAGAAAGAAAAGGGAGGGGCAGCTTGGAGGAGTAAAGATTTTGCATGCTTGCAAAGGCACTGAAACGGTGTCTTTTTAAGAAAGAAAAGGGAGGGGCAGCTTGGAGGAGCAAAGATTTTGCATGCTTGCAAAGGCACTGAAACGGTGTCTTTTTAAGAAAGAAAAGGGAGGGGCAGCTTGGAGGAGTAAAGATTTTGCATGCTTGCAAAGGCACTGAAACGGTGTCTTTTGAAGAAAGAAAAGGGAGGGGCGCCCCCCTTGCCTTTCTTCCTTCCCACTCACCTGTTCTGTCTGGGTGCCCCCAGACTTCAACACCAACTGGAAAAAACAGCCAGACACGCTGGTACAAACAAAGGCACTTTATAGTTTGAAAAATAAACACAGAGAAAAACCTGTTCTTCCCAACAGGCAGGCTTTGAGACTTCACAGCAGAGTCCTGACGGCCAGACAATACAGCAGACTTCTTGCTGGCACACCCACCAATGTAGAGAATAAGACCCACACCTTTTCCCCCCAAGGTTTCAGTATTCAAAGTCACAAACCAGAATTCCAAGACGCCAAAGATCACAGCCAGGTCCCAGGACTCCCAAAGATAATACTCCACAAGCCAGGAAGGGTGGGTCTGCCTTTTCAGCCTTTCCGGAGAGCACCACACCCAAACCCAGCTGTTGCCTCTTTAGTGCTGAAAGTACCTGGCTAATTGTCCCCTTCGTTGTGTTGCTCTTCTCTGCTGGAGATCGATGATTGCTTGTGCATTTTCATCTAAGGAATCCAGGCTGCTTGCTGGGGAGAGCTCCCCCGAGGGGGACTCTGGCTGTCCTCCCTCTCCCTCAGCCTGAGATTCCTCCTCCCCGTCTGCCTGAACCTCCTGTTCCTCATCCTCCCCCTCTGAGCAGGAAGCCGGCAGAGGATCAGCCGTTCCCTGAGGGGCCTCAGACGGAATCACAACACTCACCCTTTAGCCTAGCCTTGCTTCTTCCACCCGCCCCCTTTAGCTGCTCCTCCCTGCCCTCTGTTCGCCTCCCTTCAAAAGTTTGGGATTTTCCTGAAGGATTTGCACGTATTATTTGGTTTTACATTGATTCCTATGGGAAACATTGTTTCATCTTACGAACCTTTCACCTTACGAACCTCCTCCTGGAACCAATTAAGTTCGTATGATGAGGTACCACTGTATAGGTATAGTGGTTAACTGTGGCTACTTTGTGGATTAACTTCCGCATGCGCAAAACTCTCCCAACAGGATTTAGTAAATATGCAGAATATATCCGGATCAGAGGATTTTCAGCTCTCCCAGAATTCGGACAATTCAGCCACCGGATTTACAAAATCCCTTTGGTTTAGGGAGATAATGGCTGAGATTACACTCCATACTGCGCCATAATATGATTTGTTTTGACTTAACACAATGCTTTACCTACATACCAGGGACAGATCCCTCTTACCTGCGGCTAACAGTGCACTGTGCATGCAGCATGAGGATTCTCGCATTCATGCGCATATCCAGGGGGTGATTTTGCTTCTGTGCATGCGCAGGAAGAAAACATGCACCAAAATCTTGCGAGGGGATGCGCGCGAGAGAGAGGTTTTGGTAGTTTTTGCTCCCGCGCAATTATTCTTCCAGGTGTGTGTGGGGGGAATCCAAATCACTTTAAACACTCAGGTTATGAAAAAGCAACTCTTGTGAATGGCAGGAGTTTTTACTATTTGAATTTAATAGAAATATTGTGGTTCACTTTGGACTTTTAGGCTAGAAACCAGAAGTCTGTAAATTCTAGTCGTGCCAACTCAGTGACTTTGGGGTAGTCCCTTTCTTTCAGTACTAGGAAAAAGAACGGTAACTAATTCTGAAATCTTACTAAGAACACTGCCAGGGACTGGTTAAGGCAGTGACCAGGAATCAATATTGACTCAACACTCCTTACAATTACAGGTAGTCCTCAACTTATATGACCATAATTAAGTCCAAAATGTATATTGTTAAGTTTCACTTAACAATATACATTTTGTTATATGGAATAGAATAGAATAGAATAGAATAGAATTTTTATTGGCCAAGTGTGATTGGACACAAAAGGAATTTGTCTTGGTGCATATGCTCTCAACGTACATAAAATAAAATATACATTTGTCAAGAATCATGTGGTACAACACTTAATGATTGTCATAGGGGTCAAATAAGCAATGAAGAAGCAATATTAATAAAAATCTTAGGATATAAGCAACAAGTTACAGTCATACAGTCAACATGGGAGGAAATGGGTGATAGGAATGATGAGAAAAACTAGTAGAATAGAAGTGCAGATTTAGTAGAAAGTCTGACAGTGTTGAGGGAATTATTTGTTTAATAGAGTGATGGCGTTCGGGAAAAAACTGTTCTTGTGTCTAGTTGTCTTGGTGTGCAGTGCTCTGTAGCGACGTTTTGAGGGTAGGAGTTGAAACAGTTTGTGTCCAGGATGTGAGGGGTCAGTAAATATTTTACCCGCCCTCTTTTTGACTCATGCAGTATACATATCCCAGCGACCAATTAGGTCACATAGAGTCAGCCTTCTCTGGGTCCCATCAGCTAAGCAATGCCAGCTGATGGGACCATGGGGAAGGGTCTTCTCTGTTGCAGCCCCAGGCCTCTGAAGCCAACTCCCCCCAGAGATTTGTACCGCCCCCACTCTCCTTGCCTTCTGAAAGGCATTGAAAACACACTTGTGCCAGCAGGCTTGGCGCCATGAGTGATAGTTTCTGCTCCAACCAGTAGCATGAATGAGGGATGGTTGAATGTTATTTATACTGGGTTTTATTTTTGACTTGTTTTTATTCTATGCATTGGACTATTTTTTTCTTTGTTACTATTGTATTGCTGTAAGCTGCCCTGAGTCCACTAGAAGGGTGGCCTATAAATTAGATAGATAGATAGATAGATAGATAGATAGATAGATAGATAGATAGATAGATAGATGATAGGCAGGTAGGTAGGTAGGTAGGTAGGTAGATAGGTAGATAGATAGATAGATAGATAGATAGTTAGATAGATAGTTGATAGATAGATAGATAGATAGATAGATAGATAGATATAGATAGATAGATAGATAGATTAGATATAGATAGATGGATAGATAAGATAGATAGATAGAATATAGATAGATGAGATAGATAGATAGATAGATAGATATATAGATGATAGATAGATAGATAGATAAAATAGATAGATAGATAGATAGATAGATGATAGACAGACAGACAGACAGACAGACAGATTTACTTACTTACTTACTTACTTACTTACTTACTTACTTACTTACTTACTTACTTACTTACTTACTTACTTACTTACTTACTTACAGCTTTGGGGGTCTGGTGTGTGAGCGCATGCGTCCCAGTGAGAATTTGCTTCTGTGCATACGCAGGAAGTAAAATCTTGTGAGAGCACGCACATGCGCGTAAGAGGTCGCCAATTTTTTGCTTCCACATGTGCATGGAAGCAAAAAAAAAAGGTGAATGAAATTTTTTTCTGTGCATGTGTGGAAGCAAAAAATCCCTTGTGAGATTTTGCTTCCTACCAGTTCCATTTCATACCAATCCAAGTAAAAGCATTTGCATCTACCTGATGATTAAATATAGCAAAGGTAATTCACAGTGAAGGCAAGAAAACTACTATGAACTGTAGTAATGTCTCTGTATTTACCTGGTTTGTAGCTGTGGTTTTGGAACAACATATCAAGTTTTCCATACACGGTGGCAGCTATGGTGTGCAACTTCTCCACAGCTGCAGAGACATGGTTGGGGTGGGGGAAGGAGAGAAAGCAAGAGAATTTTATGCACCCAGCCCATCTCCATCTAGATTTTTTCTAGAAATATCGGAAATCTGAATGTCAGGGCTTGATAAAAGTGGCGGTATGCTACTTATTATCTTGAAATGTTCATCTTCCAATTTATTCCAGTTTTAGTAGATACATTACAGAAGAGTCCTCACTTCTCCACTCGTAACAGAATACCCTACGCCAGTGTTTCCCAACCTTGGCAACTTGAAGATATTTGGACTTCAACTCCCAGAATTCCCCAGCCAGCGTTCGCTGGCTGGGGAATTCTGGGAGTTGAAGTCCAGATATCTTCAAGTTGCCAAGGTTAGGAAACACTGCCTTACGCAACCAGACTTGAAATCCTAGGTTTAGAAAGCTTAGAGCTACGTCACCTTAAACACGACCTAAGCATAGCCCATAGAATCATTTGCTACAACATCCTTCCTGTCAACGACTACTTCAGCTTCAACCACAACAATACGCAGCACACAACAGATTAAAAACTCAAAGTAAACCGCTCCGAACTTGACTGTAGGAAATACGACTTAAGCAACTGAGTAGTTACTACACTCACTACACTACACTCATTATCTGACTCAGTATAATAATAATAATAATAATAATAATAATAATAATAATAATTTATTAGATTTGTATGCCACCCCTCTCCGAAGACTCATCACCAACCCCCCAAAACATTACCCTTAGACTATCCACTATTGACCTCACCTGATTCCTAAGAGGTCAGTAAGGGGTGTGCACAAGTGCACCAGCGTGCCTACTGCCCCCACTGCCCCTAATAATGTTTATCTATTTATAGTACCAATATCATGTATATAAACATTGTTATATTTTTGTATACTACCAATATGTACTTGACTAAATAAAATATAAAATAAAATAAAATAAATTCTGAGGACTTCACGCCTGTGGCAATGAGTTCCACAAGCTGAACTAGGATTCTGTTAAAGGCTGCCTGTTTTATAGGGGCAGAATACTGACTATTTCAACAAGCAGAAATGAGCTCCAGGTAGCCCAATATCTTGAACCCTTAACAGAGTTTAGAACAGGGGTCTCCAACCTCCGGCCCACTACCGGGCTGCAGCTTGTTCTGAACTGGGCCGCAGAAATGACAGACGAACACCGACATATGCAGCTCCACTTGCACGCAGAGAGAGTAGTTCCATTTGTGGGAGTGGGTGGCATGCTGCCCCTGCCATTCACGCAAATGAAGTGTCACACACACACAAACACTCAGGTGTGCCACTCACCCCCTGCCAGCCTGCAAAGCCAGAAAGGTTGGAGACCGCTGGTTTAAAACAGGGGCGTCAAACTCAACCCTCAATGTGGCCCACTGGGTGCTTAGATCTGGCCTGTGGGGGAAGTTTTATGAATGGTTGGAAATTAAAAATAATTGAGAATTATTTTCTTTTACATACTTTTGAAGAAATACATGATGACTTAATTTTAATCTATTAAAGATCCAGATGACGAAATAAGAATTGGTGGCAGCATTGGATAAGGAGTCAACACAGAAATGAAAGGATTAAATTAGATGTTGAGTTAAGATGTTAAGATGTTTATGTTTAATTATAAATAGAAAAAGGGAATATAAGGGACTGGATTTTATAATATTGTTATTTGTAGATGAAATATGAACTCAATCTGTATAGTCTGGAGGACAGAAGGAAAAGGGGGGACATGATCGAAACATTTAAATATGTCAAAGGGTTAAATAAGGTTCAGGAGGGAAGTGTTTTTAATAGGAAAGTGAACACAAGAACAAGGGGACACAATCTGAAGTTAGTTGGGGGAAAGATCAAAAGCAACATGAGAAAATATTATTTTACTGAAAGAGTAGTAGATCCTTGGAACAAACTTCCAGCAGACATGGTTGGTAAATCCACATTAACTGAATTTAAACATGCCTGGGATAAACATATATCCATCCTAAGATAAAATACAGAAAATAATATAAGGGCAGACTAGATGGACCATGAGGTCTTTTTCTGCCGTCAGTCTTCTATGTTTCTATGTTTTTATATATCTCATGTGTGGTTAATTTTAATTGACTTAGCAAAGAAGAGGATAAAAAGTACATATTTAAAGTATTATTAGCGCTTTTTTCTCTCTCTGAATGTTTAACATATCTAAGAAATATTATTAATTATTATTTTAAGCATTGATTCTGTGTTTTTAATTGCTTATGTTGTTTTATTGTATTGTGAAAGAAAAATAAAGAAAAATTTTATACCCGAAAAAAAAAGATTTGGCCTGTGAGGCCTCAGTGGAAACAGCAAAGGAATGGCCTGTGGTGCCTCTGTCGGCAAAAACGGAGCTCAGGAGGGCCGTTCCAAGCTTTTTTCAGCCGCAATGGCCTCCTGCAGCCCTTTGCCAGCGAAAATAGAGCTGTCATGGCTGAAAACAGAGCCCAGGAGCCTGTTTTAGCTGGCAGAGCGCTTGGGCCACAAGTGCTCTTGACACAAGTTACATCATGCTGGCCATGCCCCCTGGCCACACCCACCCTGTCCCCCCAAGGTCAAACCCAACCTTGATGATGCCCTCAATGAAATAGAGTTTGACACCCCTGGTTTTAGAACATCCCATTCCCACATATTATGCTGGTATAATAATAATAATAATAATAATAATAATAATAATAATAATAATAATAATAATAATAATAATTTATTAGATTTGTATGCTGCCCCTCTCCGTAGGCTTGGGGTGGCTCACAACAACAATAAATACAGTAAACACTAATGCAAATACAATTAATAAAAGTAGAATTAAAACCCCTTAATATTAAAAACAATCAATGTAACAATATAGTGTATAACAAATCTAATATTAAAAACGTCTAAAACCCATCATTAAAACCATACAACACAATCATACCATGCGTAAACCATATAAGCCTGGGGTATCTCAGTTTGTTATGCCTTAAGTGGTTTTGCAACGAACAGAAATCCAACTGGTGAAGCCTCCTTTTTAACTCAGCTACTGAAGAAAGAGAGAGGGAGAGAGATCCAGGGACGCATAAGAGAAGCAGAGGACCAAATAACCTCGTCCTATGAGCCAGATTGAGTTGGCAACCCTAGTTATATGTTGGTTTGAAGAATCTAGAACTGAGCTTTGTTTGAAGCCCAGAAGAAATAGATACGGGTATATGCTTGGGGACCAACTTACGTATGTCGGGGGGAATCTTGAAGTTCAATCCCCTAAGAGTATCTTGAACCCAGCCCCTCAGCCTCCGTCCTGCCAACGGCACGACCCCGAGCCCCCAAGACTTGCGACTCAATTTTAGGGCGTAAGAGGAAAGGTGGCTGGTGAAATTGGGGTCACACTGCAAGCAAGCCAGAGAAAGGCGAGGCTCAAGGAGCAGAACAATTGCTAAGGCCACAGAGAGGCTTCCGCAACCCATTCTCGGCTGCGTTCCTTATTCCAGAACATGATCTCCCCAGACCAGACAGTGGTGGCGGGTGGAGCATTCTGCTTCAGAACTCTCCAGAACAGATGCAGCTGTTCCAGAACAGCTACACCCAGCCTGGTGACCTCCAAGAACTTTGAACTTCAGTTCCCAGAATTCCAGAGGAAGGAAGTCAGGTGGGAATTCTGGGAGCAGGAGACCAATGCCTTTGGAGTCGCCAAATTGAACATGGCTATTCAGGAGTCCTTAAATCAGGGCTGTCAAGCTCACATCGTCATGTCGCCGTCGCATGACGTATCCAGTCCCAGAGGTCATCGCAGGCGCACTTATGGGCAGCGGCAGGTTCGCGCATCCCCGCACAAGAATTTGCTTCTGCGCATGTGCAGAAGCAAAGAAATCTATGAAAATTGCCAAAATCTCACACGAGGATTGATTGATTGATTGATTGATTGATTGGATTTGTATGCCGCCCCTCTCCGCAGACTCGGGGCGGCTAACAACAATGATATAAAACAACATGTAACAATCCAATTTAATAAAACAACTAAAAATCCTTATTATAAAAACCAAACATACACACAAACATACCATATATAACTTGTAATGGCCTAGGGGAAGGAATATCCTAACTCCCCCATGCCTGGCGACAAAGGTGGGTCTTGAGTACTTTGCGAAAGACAAGGAGGGTGGGGGCTGTTCTAATCTCTGGGGGGAGTTGATTCCAGAGGGTTGGGGCCACCACAGAGAAGGCTCTTCCCCTGGGGCCCGCCAAACAACATTATTTGGTCGATGGGACCCGGAGAAGGCCAACTCTGTGGGACCTTATCGGCCGCTGGGATTCATGCGGTAGAAGGCGGTTCCGGATGTATTCTGGCCCAATGCCATGTAGGATGTTCTCACACGCAAGGTTTCGGCGATTTCTTTGCTTCCGCACATGTGCAGAAGCAAAGAAAGGCCAAAAATTGCTGAAAATTGCTGATTTGTTTGCTTCCAGAAGCGAATTCTTGCTTAGGGGCGCAGCGGGGACGCAGGGATGTGCATGCATTACCGTTTCCGCTAATGAATCGGCAATCCCAGGCGTACCGGGGGGCAGCCCAACAATGGATGTATCACAACTTCCTCCCCCTTCGCTAAACCGGGCAAGGGCCTGGCCAGTGTGATGCATCCTGCCCGCGGGCTATGAGTTTGATACCCCCTGCCTTATAAATGAATGTTTCTCGAACTTGGTCATTTTAAGTCTTGTGGACTTCAACACCCAGAATTCCCCAGCCAGCATGCTGAAGTTAGGTGTTACAAGAACTTGGCGCACCAAATAACCACATATTTTGAAAGAGGTGAAAGAATCCCAGCTGTTTCTTCATTTTATTGAAAGGAAGATTGAGATAAAAGATTAGAGTATCATTTTCTACATGGCTTTTTAGAAACATAGAAACATAGGAGATTGACGGCAGAAAAAGACCTCATGGTCCATCTAGTCTGCCCTTATACTATTTCCTGTATTTTTATCTTAGGATGGATATATGTTTATTCCAGGCATGTTTAAATTCAGTTACTGTGGATTTACCAACCACGTCTGCTGGAAGTTTGTTCCAAGGATCTACTACTCTTTCAGTAAAATAATATTTTCTCATGTTGCCTTTGATCTTTCCCCCAACTAACTTCAGATTGTGTCCCCTTGTTCTTGTGTTCACTTTCCTATTAAAAACACTTCCCTCCTTTTTGGTAGTAATTCCTGCTTATTGATTATTTCCTGATTGCTTATTTGTATCCTGTGACAATCCTTAAGTGTTGTTCCTCATGATTCTTGACAAATGTATTTTTTTCTTTTATGTACACTGAGAGATATGCATCAAATACAAACTTCTTCTGTGTCCAATCACATTTGGTCAAGGAAGAATTCTATTCTATTATGAGATTATGGAGTTTTCGCTGTGTCTTCTGATTGCTAGTTGGGTGTCCCTGGTGCTCCATAATCACAAACTACTAGTACTCGTTTCCTATCTGTTTCTCCTAAATTAATGTGATAAATAAAAACAGGAGCTGTTTCAATCCTCACATTGTGCATGGTAGATGACTCCTATTTTTATTCTCGGGCTATTCAGTTGTGTGTCATAGAAACATAGAAAATTGACGGCAGAAAAAGACCTCATGGTCCATCTAGTCTGCCCTTATACTATTTCCTGTATTTTATCTTAGGATGGATATATGTTTATCCCAGTCATGTTTAAGTTCAGTTACTGTGGATTTACCAACCACGTCTACTGAAAGTTTGTTCCAAGCATCTACTACTCTTTCAGTCAAATAATATTTACTCATGTCTTACTTAAGATGTTTTGAATGGCTTTACTGGTGTGTTAGGATGAAGTTGTATAGTTAGAAAATAGAATTCTTTATTGGCCAAGTGTCATTGGACACACAAGGAATTTGTCTTTGGTGTCTACGTTTATTTATTTATATTTATTAGTTTGTTTTGCCAAGTATGTATTGGTGGTATACCAAGATATAACAATGTTTATATACATGATACTAGTAAGAGAAAAAATATTAGGACAGAGGACGGAAGGCATGCTGGTGCACTTATGCACGCCCCTTACTGACCTCTTAGGAATCGGGAGAGGTCAACAGTGGATAATCTAAGTGTAAAGTTTTGGGGTTTAGGTGATAATACTACATAAGGGTCATGTACATAATAATACTAATAAGGGTCAAATAAGCAATGGCTTATTTATTGTAACAGTTGTAATGGCTGTTTGTTTCTGACACTTTTTTGATGTTTTGAAGTCACTGTATTTGAATTGGGCGGCTATACAAAGGTGTTAAATTTGTAAAAATGGCAGCGATATCCTTCTCATAGTTTGCATTGGTTGTGTAGCAGTGGTCAGATATTTTTTGGTAGACTTGGGCAGGTATCCATTTTGTGGGAAAATGTTATATAGGTGATTCCTCCCCCCTTTTTTAATGGGGTGCCAGGTTGCTGCATTTGAATAACTTTCTTACACAGCTCCTCTTTTTAATTTGGTAGCAAGCAGAGCACTTGTTTAGTGTGGGATGTCCCAAGGGTGCTTTTTCAGGAGGCAACTGGACTCTTTTGGTTTTCTTTTTCTTTTGAAGACATTTCACTTCTTATTCAAGAAGCTTCTTTAGTTGACAGGAGAGTGGGAAATGGAAGGATTTATAATACAATGGTCCCTCTACTTACAAACTTAATTCGTTCCGTGACCAGGTTCTTAAGTAGAAGTTTGTAAGAAGAAGCTATTTTCCCCATAGGAATCAATGCAAAAGCAAATAATGCATGCGATTGGGGAAACCACAGGGTTTCCTCCCAGGAGATTCCTAGAGAGGCCCCACAGAGGCTTCTCCCTGCCTTTTCCGGCCCTGTTTCCCCCCCAGGAGAGGCCCCACGGAGGCTTCTCCCTGCCTTTTCCGGCCCTGTTTCCCCCCAGGAGATTCCTAGAGAGGCCCCACGGAGGCTTCTCCCTGCCTTTCCCAGCCCTGTTTCCCCCCAGGAGATTCCTAGAGAGGCCCCATGGAGGCTTCTCCCTGCCTTTTCCGGTTATCTAGGTTCTTATCTAGAAAAGTTCATAAGTGTTTGTAGGTAGAGGTACCACTGTATTCTTTGCAGACAGCTGGGGATTTGCATCCTTTTAGAGGGTCCTTGAAGCACTTGGAGGTTTATCTGTTTCAGGGTCAAATGCGTGCGCCGCCCTGTGCCCCATTTTGGGCCTAGTAGGCCTCTCTTCACCGTCCTGGGAGCAAAAGCAGGCTGTAGGGGGGTGCAGCGCAACCACCACACCCCATTTTAGGCCTAGTAGACTTCCCTGCACTTATAACCCATCATGTAATGTGTGTGCAACCCGCACATGTGCAGCAGACATTCAAAAATCTGTGGGAGGTGCGTGTGCATCTGTGGCGAAGCTGAGATTGGGTGACGGCTCACGTACCCGCAGAGAGGTCTTTGCGTGCCATAGATTCGCCATCATCGATCTATTATTTCTGAAGGCAACTTGTTCTGCTGGTTAATTGTGTGTTGTGTTTGTACAAATAGTCCTTGAGATATGACCGTAATTGAGCTTGGCAACTACGGTCAGGAAGATTATAAAGTGGATCACCATATGACGGACTCAATTTTACAACTTTTGTTTGCAGTGATTTTAAGGAAACGCCCTGGTCATTAAGCAAATCCGTTGTTTGCTGTAGGATGAGTTTTGCTGGAAATAGGAAAGGCCATTTTCCAGCAAAACCTTCGTAAATTGTAATTACATGCCCCAGGCGTTGTATGTAGCCATAAATGAAGGCTGGTTGCTGAGAAGCCAAAATATGATTATTTGACTGCAGGACTGAAAGGACATAGTAACTTTAAAATTGGGTAATAAATAGCTTTTGCAGGGGGCTCATTGTAACTTTGAACAGTTGCTATATGACCTCTCATAAATTGAGATCTATCTTAAACTGCTGTCTTGGATGCTTTCACTAGTTTTGAGTCTATGAATTTGTTAAATTTATTTATTTGATAAATGCATTTGCTACCCATCTCATTATGGCTTACAACAGTAAAATGGGAAAAAATAATAAAAACATTAGATAAAGAAGATTTGGAATATTATAAAATTTGGGGGATGTTTTATGAATGGATGGAAATCAAAAATATTTAAAATAAATAATTGTTTTGGATGTGATGTAAAAGAATTAGAAATTAGATGGTAGGGACCCAGATGAAAAAAGAAATGGTGATAGCACTAGATAATAACGTTACACAAATTTAAGGTAGTTTATTATTTATACTATTTTAAAGATATAAATGTTATTCTTACTTGTTAATTAACTGTTTAACTGTTGGAGTGACTTTTTTTCTTAGTTGATAAGAAAATTATACTATATTTACAGCAGCACGAAGCTTACAACTTCAGCCTGATGATGGTGAATGTGATTTCACCGAAACGTCGCATAGACATGCAAAATATTACATGGGGCAAAACCCGAACTCAGAACAATCTATATACATATACAGTACCCGTGAAAATCTATGAAAACATATGTATATACATATATACATACATACATACATACATACGTATATATATATATATATATATACCGTGTTTCCCCGAAAGTAAGACAGTGTCTTACTTTCTTTTTACCCCCAAAAGCCCCACTACGTCTTACTTTCGGGGTATGTCTTACATTGGAAAAAAATTGAAAGGGTCGCGTTCCCGAAGGCATCTCCCCAGAGTCCAGAAGGGCAGCCGCGGGACAGGAGCCTCGTGAGCCCTCTTCCAAATTCAACCTCAGGGCTCCAAGCGGCGTGCACGCGTGGAGCCACAGACGCGTGTCGGGGAAGCGTGTGTCTGGAGGGGAGGAGCCGCTCTGCGCAGTTGGGCAGCCCCACCTGCCTGCCGGAAAGGAGGCGGGCGAAGGAGGGCGCAGCTCCGGCCGCTCGCCTTGGAGCTGGTCGGCCTCGCTGGCCGCTTGCAGCCGAGCCTCGGCAGGACTCGGTTGCTGGGACGAGCGCCTTTGCTGCAAGCCGCCGCCCGCTCGGCTCGCTTCGGACCAGCGCCGTCCTTCGCTTTGCCAAGCCGGGGAAGAGGCGGTGGCGCTGCGGCGAGGCGAAGGCGAGGGGCACGTGGGGAGCTTGGAAGCGACGTCATTGGGCTCCCCCCCAGCAATACCCCCGTGTTTCCCCGAAAGTAAGACATATGTCTTACTTTCGGGGTACGGCTTATATTAGCCGACCCCCCTGAAACCCCCGATACGTCTTACAATCGGGGGTGTCTTACTATCGGGGAAACAGGGTATATATATATATATATATATATATATGTTAAAATGTTTTCAGCTGGAATTTTTTAAAATTAAGGGAGACTAGGATGGTCCCATTTCGGCCTTATTAGGCCTCATCAGCTAGCCACACCCCTTTCTTTTACTGGGTGTGGCTAGCTGATGAGGCCTAATAAGGCCGAAATGGGACCATCCTAGTCTCCCTTAATTTTAAAAAATTCCAGCTGAAAACATTTTAACACATACAGAATATAGTTGTCGGCTATAAATATATTAACTGCCTTGTAGTGGTCCTGGGTTGGGCCTAGAGGCAAAAAGGAGCTGTGACGTTCCTTAAATATACCAGGGTGATCCGACTTAAGAAAAACACACACATATATATATATATATATATATATATATATATATATATATATATATATACACACACACACACACACACACACACACACACATATATACATATATATATATATAAATTTCCAATGGATTCCAAAGAGAGGCAATCACCAACTTAATCCAAAAAGAGACACCCCCCAAGAACCAAGACACAGAACAGGACAATGGCATCGCCCTCCTCCCTTACATCAAAGGCACCACAGATAAAATCAGTAAAATTCTCCGCAAACACAACATCAAGACAGCCTTTGGTACAGATAAAAAAATACAGTAGCCAACATCCTAAGAAACCTCAAAGACAATATCCAGCTAGAAAACCAGGGAGTTTATCAAATACCGTGTAAAATCTGCCCAGCCACATATATTGGACAAACTAACAGGAGAGTAAATGCAGGTGTTGCAGAACATAAGAATGCATTAAGGAAAAAAGAAAAAACCTCCTCCCTTTTCCAACACTTCAAAACTACAGGACATGAAATTGATTTTGACAGTACTAAATTAATTTCCAAAACACAACACTACAGCAAAAGAATAATCATGGAAGCCATCGAGATAGAAAAACATCCCCAAAATATGAACAAGCGGGATGATACCTCCCGCCTACCAGACATCTGGAAACCAGCCCTCAAATGTATCCCAGCCATAGAAACTGAAACCAGACTCAGAACACACATTGCAAAACAATCAAGTAGCCTGCAAGCTCCAACTACTCAGGATATCACGCCTAATCCACAACCATTAACTAATCAGCATACCTCAGTTACATCAACGACCCCAGGTATTACCCTACTGACTCACCAGGAAGTTTCTACACAGCAGGCAATTGCTGAGTCATCAAACCACACCCAGCCACCAGTATTTATAGAAGGAAGGCAGCTCAGGTCTCGCTGTGTTCGCCCTAGCACAAGGACAGAAACACCAGCCTGAAGATGACGAGTGGGATCTTGTCGAAACGTCGCCAGAAATTTCTAAATCCTACACAGGAAGAAACCCGAATATACCAAGACCGTCATATATATATATAAAGGCACTGAAGTTGTATGTTTATTTTTATTTGTTAATTACCAGTAGTTCGAATGTAGTCATGATAGTTTAAATGAAAATTGAAAGCTTAAGGTGCTTCATTAGGTGTTTACTAGATAAGAAAATTCTATACATATATATATTGTTAGACATTGATGTCGTGTTTTTATTCATGTATGTTTTATTTTAAGGGGGAGAAAAAAATAAAAACAAATTTATACCCCCTCCCAAAAAAACCTGTCAGCATACCAGTAGCAAAAATAATAAAACAATAAAGGATGGTATAGTAATATGAATTAAAAGAATGAATATAATTGCAATGTGACATGGAATGAAATATCATAATTTTTATCTTCTATTTTTAGAGGTTTCATTTTCTGTAGATTCTGCAGTGGGGAATTGCTAGAAAAATGCCCAAGCTTTTATTTATTTATTCATTAGAATTGGAAGGGACCTTGTAGATCATCTATTCCAGTGTTTCCCAACCTTGGCAACTTGAAGATATCTGGACTTCAGCTCCCAGAATTCCCCAGCCAGCATTCGCTGATCTAGTCCAACCCCCTAGTCCAACCCCCTGTTCAGGCAGGAGTCCCTGCAACATTTTGGACAAATGGCAGTCCAATCTCTCTTTGAAAGTCTCAAGTGTTGGAGCGCTCACAACCTCGGCAGACAAGCTGTTCTCCCAGAATTCCTGAGACAGTCAGGCTAGGTCAGGAATTCTGGGAGTTGAAGTCCACATGTCATAGAAGAGCCGACTTTGCCTACCCCTGTACGAAGGTACTAGAGAAGGAAGGACAATAAAAAAGACTATTAAGTATTCCATAAATAGTGCATAAACTTTACTACCCCACTGTGCCGCCCCTCCATGGAGACAGCAGCCCATTACTGAATGTATGATAGGATGAATGGGGATGATTGGTTTTAAAAATTGGGGTTTTAGTGTCTACGGAGAGGGGTGGCATACAAATTTAATAAATAAACAAACAAATAAATAAATATTTTAAGTTAGATTTCTTATATGGTTTTTTTTGTATTTACCTGTGTTGTGAACCACCCCAAGTCTACAATCCTTGGTTCCTTTTGCTGCTGCGGTTTATTTATTTATTTATTTATTTATTTATTTATTCATTCATTCATTCATTCATTCATCCAATACACAAATACATAGGAAGAAAAATAGACATGTGATAATATAAAAGAGGGTGAAAGTGAACTTAGAGGAGAGGATATATGAAAGGAAGAGAATATATAAGATAGGTGAAAGAAAGGAAAGACAATTGGACAGGGGACGAAAGGAACACAGTGCACTTATGTACGCCCCTTACTGGCCTCTTAGGAACCTGGAGAGGTCAATCGTGGAGAGTCTAAGGGAGAAGTGTTGGGGGTTAGGGGTTGACACAATTGAGTCTGGTAATGAGTTCCACGCTTCGATAACTCGATTGTGGAAATCATATTTTTTTACAGTCAAGTTTGGAGCAGTTCGTATTGTTTGAATCTGTTGCATGCTCTTGTGTTATTGTGGTTGAAGCTGAAGTAGTCATTGACCGGTACGACATTGCAGCATATGATCTTATGGGCAATACTCAAATCGTGTTTTAGGCGCCGTAGTTCTAGGCTTTCTAGGCCCAGGATTGTTAGTCTATTTTCGTAGGATATTCTGTTTCGAGTGGAAGAGTGAAGGGCTCTTCTGGTGAAATATCTTTGGACATTTTCAAGGGTGTTGATGTCCGAGATGTGGTATGGGTTCCAGACAGATGAGCAGTAGTCTAGGATTGGTCTGGCAAAAGTTTTGTAGGCTCTTGTGAGTAGTGTGAGATTGCCTGAGCAGAAGCTGCGTAGGATCAGGTTAACAACTCTAGAGGCTTTTTTGGTGATATCGTTGCAGTGGCCTTTAGCACTTAGGTCATTCGATATTAGTATTCCAAGGTCTTTTACAGAATGTGGGTTAGCAGTGAGTGGTGGTGGGGGGGATAGAAAGAAGTGACCATGGCTAGTTTAATGAAAAGAAGGACCAGGGGAGACATGATAGCAGTCTTCTGATATCGCCTTCTGGAACCGCCTTCTGCTGCACGAATCCCAGCGACCGGTTAGGTCCCAGATTTGGCCTTCTCCGGGTCCCGTCGACTAAGCAATGTCGTTTGGCGGGACCCAGGAAAACAGCCTTCTCTGTGGCGGCCCTGACCCTCTGGAACAAATCTAATAAATACAAATATAAATCTAATAAATAAAAAATCTCAGGGGTTGCCACAAAGAAGAAGGAGTCAGACAATTCTCCAAAGCACCTGAGGGTAGAACAAGAAGCAATGGGTGGAAACTAAACAAGGAGAGAAGCAACTTAGAACTAAGGAGAAATTTCCTGGCAGTGAGAACAATTAACCAGTGGAACAGCTTGCCTCCAGAAGTTGTGAATGCTCCAACATTGGAAGTTTTTAAGCAGATGTTGGATAACCATCTATCTGAAATAGTGTAGGGTTTCCTGCCTAAGCAGGTGGTTGGACTAGAAGACCTCCAAGGTTCCTTCCAACTCTGTTGTTGTTATTATTATTGTTATTACAATACCGAGGTTCCACTGTATAATAATAATAATAATAATAATAATAATAATAATAAAAATTATTAGATTTGTATATCGCCCCTCTCCGAGGACTCGGGGTGGCTCACAACAATAATAAAATACAATAAACAGTGGCACAAATCTAATATTAATAAAAAGTAGGATTAAAACCCCTTAATATTAAAAACAATCAATATTACACAATCATACCATTCTCAAGTGCTATAGTCAGCAGAGGGGGCGAATCAGTCTACTCCTCCTCCAATTATTATTATTATTATTATTGTTGTTGTTGTTGTTGTTGTTGTTGTTGTTGTTATTATTATCCATCGATCAGGGAGAGTGAACCCAAAAAAAGGAGAACAGAAACCTAGCCAAATAAAAATAAACCTTCCACCCATATTATCTCCTCTATCCACGCGGAGAGGTCGCGCAGGGCAATGGAAAAAAACCCGCTTGATTTTTCTTTCCAGCGAAAGATTTCCGGGTAGGGAATCCCCCACCCCGCGCCATCCTTCAGGCAAAAAGATGCGGGTCTTCTAATATCCGCTTAAGGGAAGGAAGCCGGGCTGAGGCCGGGCAGGAGAGGCGGAAGGGGTGGCGCTTGGTTCAAATCTTGCCTGCAGGGCGGACAGACGCCTTTCGGAGGCTCCGGAGAGAGCGGCGTTGGGGAGGTTTTCGTCGAGACCGAAGAAGGTAAGGATTGCACGTGTGGATTTTGCCCGCGTCCTTTTCTTTCTTTTTGCTTGTTTGCTTTCGCTTGTGTTGCATTCCTCCCCTCCCCCCCGCCGGAAAAGTAACGATCGCCGGCTCTCTTTAATCCGGTGTTGCAATGAGGAGCAATCGCCTCGTGCGGTTGGATTTCCGCTGTCTTCTATCCCAAGCGGCCCTCCTTGCGGGAGTAGTAAAGAGACAGTAAGGAGTAGCAAAGGCATAGTAGAGGAACAATGTAGTATAATAAGAGGAGCGATGTATTAAAAGCATAGTAGAGGAGCGATGTAGTAAAGGCAGAGTAGAGGAGCGATGTATTAAAAGCATAGTAGAGGAGCAATGCAAAGGTATAGTAGATGAACAGTGTAGTGAAGGCATAGTAGAGGAGCAATGTCCTCGGGGAGGGGTGGCATACAAATCAAAGAAATAAATAAATGTATTAAAGGCATAGTAGTCTTTTGGGATTGGGCAGCATAGAAGTCAAATAAATAAACAGTAAAGGTATAGTAGAGGAGCAATGTAGTGAAGGCATAGTAGAGGAGCAATGTAGGAAAGGCATAGTAGTCTTGGGATTGGTCGGCATAGAAGTCAAATGAATAGAGGAGCGATGTAGTGAAGGCATAGTAGAGGAGCAATGTAGTAAGGGCATAGTAGAAGGAAGAGGGGCTCCAAACAGCCCTTTAAGGGTGAAGGGCAGAAAGAAAAATAAAAATGCTTTCCGTCAAGGAGATTGGCATCTGGCTGGGGGAAATGCACCTGATCTTACCACCTTTCCTACTCCGGATGGGTTGATCCAGTTTACCTCCGTGGTATTTATGGGAAAGTTTCACCAAGCTGGTTTCTGCCATTCAATAGCTGTGAATATCCGTCATGTGGAGGCGGTTTGCAAACAGCGGTTGTCTTACTTTCCTGACCTTAAGGCGATCTTTCCAAAACAGTGTGAATTCTCAACCTTGGGAAATTTTAAGATGCCCCATAGTTCCCCAACTATCTTGAGGGAAATTCTGGGGGTTGAATCCACCCATGTTAGAAGTTGCTGAGGCCAGGGAAACACTATTTTTAAAGAATAAAATTGTCTTTTGTTTTTTTCCTCCTTTAGTTTTGGTTTTGTGATCGGCATTGGCAAAAATGATTTTGACTGCTGAGTGAAATAGTACAAACATTTTTACTTGGATATTGCCAAGGGTCTCTGCAATCTTTAGAAAACCTATGAAAATGTGGGTCCTGGAACCCCTGCAGATCTTTCAGGGATCCACAAATTCGAAAATATTTGCTAGCCTATTAAACGATTCCCATCAAACTACTATGTTTCCCCCCAAAATAAGACCCCGTCTTACATTATTTTGAACCCTGAAATAAGTGCTTGACCTTATTGCCATGCACTCAAAAGCCCAATTGGGCTTATTATCAGGGGATGTCTTACTTTGGGGAAAATAGGGTGTGTATGTATATGAGCGTGATTGCTATTTTTTATAATAACTTTTTACCGGGTTTTAGTTATGTTTTAACCTTAATGACAATTTCCCTTCTAATTTTATTGTAAATGTACAGATGTCATATTTTCAGTTTAAAAAAATCAGCAACTTATTTCCATTTCTAAATGGATCTTGTTTTTTTAAAACTCTAATTGAAGGTGCTTTTAATTGCTGCTAAATGATATTGCTTTTGCTTTGTAAAGAACAAAAAAAACAACAAATCAAAGGGAGATTGTGATCCCGCTGTATGGAGCCCTGGTGGGACCACATTTGGAATACTGTGTTCAGTTCTGGAGGCCTTACCTACAAAAGGATATTGATAAAATTGAACGGGTCCAAAGACGGGCTACAAAAATGGTGGAAGGTTTTAAGCATAAAACTTATCAGGAAAGATTTCTATGTAGTCTGGAGGACAGAAGGGAAAGGGGGGACATGATCAAAACATTTAAATATGTTAAAAGGTTAAATAAGGTTCAGGAGGGAAGTGTTTTTAATAGGAAAGTGAACACAAGAACAAGGGGGCATAATCTGAGGTTAGTTGGGGGAAAGATCAGAAGTAACGTGAGAAAATATTATTTTACTGAAAGAGTAGTAGATGCTTGGAACAAACTTCCAGTAGATGTGGTTGGTAAATCCGCAGTAACTGAATTTAAACATGCCTGGGATAAATATATATCCATCCTAAGATAAAATACAGGAAATAGTATAAGGGCAGACTAGATGGACCATGAGGTCTTTTTCTGCCGTCAATCTTCTATGTTTCTATGTTTTACTGTTTTGTATCTATTTATATTGTACTCATACTATTGTTGTAAGCCACCCTGAGGCCTTCGGGATTGGGTGGCATAGAAATCGAATGAATGAATGAATGAATGAATATCATGAGAACCAGCGGTGGCGGCAGTTTTAATTTTCAATATGGTAAATATCAGTAAATACAACCAGTATTGTGTTGCTACCAGATCGGGCGGGAGGGCGGCGTTCTGGTAGTGAAAATGGATCTTCACGCGCAGCTCTAGGTGACCGGTGGATGGGGCGTGTATCGGAGCGAGATTTGGCTTCTGCGCATGCTCAGGCGTGTGAGATTTCAGCAATTTTGGCTATTTTTCTACATGCAGGGAAGCAAAACAATAACCAGAATCTTGTGCACCAGCACGTCTTCTCGCGAGATTTGCTTCCTGGAAATGCGCAGACGCCAAATCTCACTCCGACACGTCCCCTCCCCCCAGTCACCCAGAGTTGTGGGCGCATCAGCACTGGTAGCAGAGGTAGGTTGCAACCTCTGTCTGAATATAATACATATAAATAAAACATCTTTAGATGTTTTCTGTGTTTTTTATAATGGGGAAGGGCCCTGAGAGAAGAGAGGTCAAGAAATATCATATAAAATCATTGTTTCCACCACCACCACCTTCTCAAACATGATCAAGGAAATGGAGCCCCTCCCTTATGAAACCAGGTTGCAATGCCTTGGTCTCTTCAGCCTTGAAAGGCGGAGTTTAAGGGGTGACTTAATTGAAGTGTATAAAATCATGCATGGGGTAGAAAAGGTGGATAGAGAAAAATATTTTCTCTATCACACAATACCTGGACAAGGGGGCACTCCCTAAAGCTTATAAGTAAGAAATTGAGGACAAATCAAGGGAAATATTTCTTCACCCAGAGGGTCGTTGGTTTATGGAATTCACTTCCAGACGAGGTCATGACAGCTGTCAGCATGGATGGCTTCAAGGCAGGATTAGACAGATTCATGGATGCCAAGTGTATCGGTGGTTATTGAAACGGATGTCCACGTGTCGCTTCTATGTTGGTTGAGGCAGGCAGGGTTCCCTTGAGTACCATTTGTTGGGGGTCAAGGGAAAGGGAGGGTCTTGCCTTCACTTTCTACTCAAGATCCCCATGGACAATTGGTGGGCCACTGTGTGACATAGAATGCTAGACTCAATGGGCTTTGGCCTGATTCAGCATGGCTCTTCTTAGGTTCTTATGATGGGTTGTATATCTGGTCATCTCCAAATCCCAGCCTGCATTCTTGTCAGACAGTCAAGATGGTGGAGGACCTTGAGAGTTATAGTTTAACAAATCTGGAGGACAGCAGGCTTGTCAATGGTGTTGCTTAATTCCAGATTTCCTTGGCACTGGGGTGGAGGCTGTATTGGGAAAGAGGGTTGCTAGAGTTTCAACGTCTGTTGAAAGTCCAGGAAATCTGACTGGATTCTCTTGCTTTCATTCACGGTTGCTGGGTTTCACACAACAAACTGAAACCTGGTTAACAAGTATGGTTTGCTTCCTTGTAATGGCTGGTAAACTCAGTATATTGACAAAGTCTGCCAGATCAGATGTTTTAGAGCAGTGTTTCCCAACCTTGGCAACTTGGAGATATTTGGACTTCAACTCCCAGAAGTCCCCAGCCAGCATTCGCTGGCTGGGGAATTCTGGGAGTTGAACTCCAAATATCTCCAAGTTGCCAAGGTTGGGAAATACTGTTTTAGAGGACTAGAGGCTAAAACATATGATGAACAGTTGCAGGAACTGGGCATGTCTAGTTTAATGAAAAGAAAGACCAGGGGGGACGTGATAGCAGTCTTCCAATATCTCAGGAGTTGCCACAAAGAAGAGGGAGTCAACCTATTCTCCAAAACACCTGAGGGTAGAACAAGAAGCAATGGGTGGAAACTAAACAAAGAGAGAAATAACTTAGAACTAAGGAGAAATTTCCTGACAGTCACAATTGTCGATCAGTGGAACAAATTGCCTCCAGAAGTTGTGGATGCCCTAACACTGGACGTTTTTAAGAAGATGTTGGATAACCATCTGTCTGAAGTAGTGTAGGGTTTCCTGCCTAAGCAGGGGGTTGGACTAGATGACCTCCAAGGTCCCTTCCAACTCTGTTGCTATTATTATGGCATTGAACCAGATTACCTTCGGAACCGCCTGCTACTGCACGAATCCCAGCAACCGATAAGGTCCCACAGAGTTGGCCTTCTCCGGGTCCTGTTGACTAAACAATGTCGTTTGGCGGGCCCCAGGGGAAGAGCCTTCTCTGTGGTGGCCCCAGCCCTCTAGAACCAACTCCCCCCAGAGATTAGAACTGCCCCCACCCTCCCTGTCTTTCGTAAACTACTCAAGACTCATTTATACTGCCAGGCATGGGGGAGTTGAGATAGCCTTCCCCCTAGGCCATTACAAATTATGCATGGTATGTTTGTGTGTATGTTTGGTTTTATAATAGGGGTTTTAGTTGTTTTTTATTATTGGATTGTACATGTTGTTTTTATTATTGTTGTTAGCCGCCCCGAGTCTATGGAGAGGGGCGGCATACAAATCCAATTAATAATAATAATAATAATAATAATAATAATAACAACAACAATAATAATAATAATAATAATTATTATTATTATCAGGGCTGCATAAATCTAGACAACAGCTAGTCTACAGAGAGGGGCGGCATACAAATCTATAAATAAATAAATAAATAAACAAAGTAAGTAAGTAAGTAAGTAAGTAAGTAAGTAAGTAAGTAAGTAAGTAAGTAAGTAAGTTTTCCGAATTTTCTAACCCAGGACTAATATGCCTCGTTTAATAAAAACTTCCCACAACCTCTTAAAACGGGGTTTGGGTTACCATTGTATGTTGATCTGCCAAGCTATCCAACTCCATTTTCACCTACTATTGTCTGGTGTATTAAGTAGTGAGTGTGTATTATAAGGCTGTTTAAATGGCTGCTTATATTAAGCTCAGTACTATTTAATGTCTTTGTAAGTGGCAAGGCTGGAGTTTTGCCACTTATCCTATCTTGTGTACACACAATTCAGAATAACCTTGTGATCTTCAGCAGATCGTTGTTTTGTGTTCTAAAGATCACCAATGTTTATCACTACTAAGTGAGTTATTATTTATCCTAGCCTTTCATGCCTGTGCCCTCTGAGTGCTCACTAGTAACCTATTTTTCAGGTGATGAATCCCGAGGGACAATCAGGAAATTCATCACAGAAGTTTTGGCTCTCTAAAATTGGGGGCTAAATTCTCTGTATATTCTGGAAAAATCAGAGTAGAATCTGTCCAAGCCAACCTTCTGTTGGAGTGTCATTTCTAACATGATGGAGGGAATCACAATTCAAAGTGTTGGTTATGACCTATAAATCCCTTCATGGCACCAGACCAGATTATCTCAGGGACCGCCTTCTGCTGCACGAATCCCAGCGACCATTTAGGTCCCACAGAGTGGATCTTCTCCGGGTCCCATCAACTAAAGAATGTCGCTTGGCGGGACCCAGGGGAAGAGCCTTCTCTGTGGTGTCCCCGGCCCTCTGGAACCAACTCCCCCCAAAGATTAGAATTGCCCCCACCCTCCTTGCCTTTCGTAAGCTGTTTAAAACCCACCTCTGCCATCAGGCATGGGGGAATTGAGACCCTCTTCCCCCTAGGCCTTTACAATTGTATGCATGGTATGTATGTATGTATGTTTGGTTTTTTTATATTAATGGGCTTTTAATTATTTCTAACATCAGACTACTATTGTACACTGCTTTATTGTTGCTGTTAGCCACCCCGAGTCTCCGGAGAGGGGCGGCATACAAATCCAATGAATGAATGAATGAATGAATGAATGAATGAATGAATGAATGAATGAATGAATGAATGAATGAATGAATAAATAAATAAATAAATAAATAAATAAATAAATAAATAAATAAGATTTTCTCTGAAAAGCCTGGCTCAGTTCCACTTAGAAATGCACAAAGAATTTCCTGTGACTGGAACTCGTCTTGAAAATGTGATCATTTCAAAGAACTGTTAAGAAGACAGCAGTCTGATTATACAAAGTCTTAACAGTTTTGTTTTTAAAATAACAAGATGTGATTTGGGTATCCCGGAAGGGGAGAGTCCAAAATGTTTCTACTTTTCGGAGGACCTTTATCTACTTCAGCTTGTTTAAAAACAGAGCTATTAAAATACTTTCCCCACTTCTTTGTTCCAGCATCGTTTACTAGGGATAAAGGGAAAAATCCATAAACCCCAGATCACGTTGTTAAATAGCTTCCCCTTCCCCATTAGAGTCCAGAAGGAGTTGGGTGGCCTATAAATCTAATAGATTAAATCTAATAAATTAATTTTGTTTGTTGGAAGCCCCATGGGACGATGGTGATCATATTACCCAGGAATGCAGTAACCATCAGACATATAAGCTGGTTGTCAAGTGTCCAAATTTCCACAGATCATGGGGTCTGTAATATTCCTAAGTGCAAGGACCAGTCAAAAATCACTTTTCCAACTCTTTCATAACTCTAGTCATTAAACGAAAGGTTATTGTTGTGAGTGGTCTTCGACCAACTCTGGTAATGATAGATTCAGAGGAGGATGAGCCAGGCCCATCTTGGTACACGGGGCCAGTGGTTTTGCCAGCTGATGCAGAGAATGAGAGTGAGGAAGAAATAGAGCTAGATCAGACATAGAAACATAGAAGTCTGACGGCAGAAAAAGACCTCATGGTCCATCTAGTCTGCCCTTATACTATTTTCTGTATTTTATCTTAGGTTGGATATATGTTTATCCCAGGCATGTTTAAATTCAGTTACTGTGGATTTATCTACCACGTCTGCTGGAAGTTTGTTCCAAGGATCTACTACTCTTTCAGTAAAATAATATTTTCTCATGTTGCTTTTGATCTTTCCCCAACTAACTTCAGATTGTGCCCCCTTGTTCTTGTGATCACTTTCCTATTAAAAACACTTCCCTCCTGGACCTTATTTAACCCTTTAACATATTTAAATGTTTCGCTCATGTCCCCCCTTTTCTTTCTGTCCTCCAGATTGGGATCATTAAGTCTTTCCTGATACGTTTTATGCTTAAGACATTCCACCACCTGGGCAAAGTGCGGCCCAGGGGCCGGATGTGGCCCGCCCGCTGTCTGTGACCACCCCGCGGAGGTTGGAAGGAAGGAAGGAAGGGAGGAGAAATGAAGGGAGAAAAGAAGGAAGGAAGGAGAAATGGAGGGAGGGAGGAAGGAAGGAGAAATTCTCTTTCCATGCCCTTTTGCAAAAGTCCAATAAATGCTCATTTTTAATTATTTAAAGCAACCCCCACCCCACCTCTCAGGGGGAAAAAAGGGAGGAAGAGGAAGAAAAGGAATCCAAAGCTACTTTCAGGCAAAGCCTCCACTATGTTTTCTCAACTGACAATGTAGGTTAGTTGAAGAGAGGCACCTGAAAGGAATATTTTGAAAGAGAAGTAAAGAACTGCCCAAAAGCAGAAATAAAAGGCAGAGAAAATCAGAGAGACAGAAGCTTCTCTCCATCTGGAGAAGGAAGGAAGGGGTGGGCAATTAATTTATAATTATAATATATAAATATATATATATATATATATATATAATATAATATAATGTAATATATAATTATAAATTATGATTATAATATAATTAACTCAGTTCTACCCAATAATATAGAGTATTAGGTAGAACTGAGTTAATTATATTAATCCGGCCCTCTAAAACCATCCCAATTTCTCATGCGGCCCCATGGCAAAATTAATTGCCCACCCCTGACCTAGATGAACCTAAAAGACCACCAGAGGTGGCGGATACACCAGTGACAGGAGGGTGTGACTTAGAGGAGGAGGAGGAAGACTATGAAGCCTTTGTTAGATGCTCGCTTTAGAAGACTTAAGAAAAAGACAAAAATACTTGTATGGGAAAAGGAAGTAGTCTGTAGTTTGTTAATTTTAGGGAATTGTTGATCACTTCCCATAGGTATTTAAAGGTGGCTCATGGGATATTCGGGGTGGAGTTTTAATGTTTTGTAATGGAGTCAGTTGATGTTTGGAGTTCCAGCCATGTTACGCCAGCCAACTGTTATTTCTCAACTAAAATCCTTGGAGTAGAATTGCCCTGTCTGCAGGGAGTATGGCAATCGGTAAATGTAAGTCAGGGAAACTGGAGGCTCTTTATCTCATAAAGGAATGTGCAAATTAGCTTTGATCTTCGGCAGCTTTTAACTACTCTCACTGAGAAGCTGCCAAGATGACCTCCCATGCATGAATTTGGCTTGTATAAATGCTGCTTTCTATATAAAAAGGTCGATTTAAAATATCAGCGCGTGGATTCCTCCTTTGTTTTCAATCTGCGTAGGCTCAGGATAGAACAGTTATAAATTGATAATTATCTGTAGTGGTTAGATAACCACTACCGGTCATGTGAATGCAGCCAAAGGATCCAGGTCTGAGGATCTTGATCTGCACATAAATTCACATGTAATGGTGCCTAAATGATCTGTGCAGGAAGTTTTTAAATCTTCCTCCAGCCCCAGATGGAGTGAACCAATCTAGTATAGGTAGTCCTCGACTTACAACCACAACTGAGCCCAGAATTTATATGGCTAAGTGAGAAATTTGTTAAGTGAATTTTGCTCCATTTATACGGCTGTTCTTGTCACTTTTGTTAAGCGAATCACTGCAGTTGTTAAATTAGTGACACAGTTGTTAAGTGAATCTGGTTTCCCCATGGACATGACCCCGGGAGTCACCTATCAATCACATGATCTCAGGGAAGCTGCAAATCATAACTATAAAAAATGGCCATAAGTCACTTTTTTCAATGTTGTTGCAACTTTGATCACTAAATGAATGTTGGATATCGAGGACTAACTGTAGTAAGAGACACCCACTCACCCAAAAAGTGCTAATTGTGATAGATTGTTCCTCCCTTCTCCTAAGGGAACTCATCCAGAGAAGATAAAAGAATTGATTATAGTGTCATTTTAAAATTATAAGCAACGATCAATGACCTGAAATTCATTATGTAGCTATTGAAGTAAGAGCTGTTTGGCAGTGGAAGAGACTTGCCTTGAGTGGCATTAAACTCAGTTTAACCCTGCTGTTCTGTTCGGGTCTGTGAGACCCGAAATCAAGGTTTGAGACCCTGTAAAAAATTTTCCCTGCATATCTGAAACTTGAAATTTCATGACTTTTCATCATTTCAGGGGTTCTCTCTATGAGAATTTTTTTGGGGGGTGGGAGGTTTCTTTCTTGCTGAAAAAAAACCCCTCCCTAATGTTATGTTCCCGGGTCACCCTGACCCGGACCGAAAACTCTTCATTTGCAGTGCTTATGTTTGGTCTTTTTGAAAGCTTTTTTCACTTGGAAAGTAGTCTGAACATTTCTTCACACAATGGAATGAAAATTGAACTGAAAAAATTAATCCTTATTGGTTTATTTTGCCCATAAATGTGCCTCCCCCCCCCCGTTTTTGTGAAAGTTTTTTCAATTTATGGATAGTTTTGCTTGCAAAATGCAGTCTATTTTACTGGAGTTGGTGTGGGAATGGTACCTTGAACATTTCTGAATATAAGAAAAATATAAAGGAACTGAAAAAAATGATTCTTACTGGTTTTTTAACATCAGAAATAAGGCCTCCCTCCCCCCCTCGGCTGCTTGCAACCATTTTCACTTTATATTTACGCAGGCTTCAAATCCAAAATATTTTTAATATCTTAGGCATTCATTTACTCAATTTAACAATGCTGATCATCAAAGAAATATTTGTGGGGGTGGGGAAAATTTTTTTTTTCTGGGCAAAAAAAAAGTCACGTTTAGTCTGTTCGGGTCATATAGACCCGGACCAAAATGATTTTTTTTAGGTACTTGAATTTGGTATTTTTGAAAACTTTTTCAACTGGAAAACTAGTTTGAACATTTATGAACATAATGATATGAAAATTGAACTGGAAAAATTGAGACTTATATTTTTATTTTGATCAAAAAGCCCCTCCCCCCATCCTTTCTGAATTTCGTGTCAATTTCTATTTTTTAAGGCTACAAATCCCTAAGGAATTTTCCCCCAAAAGGTTTGATATACTAAATTGAACATTTCTGAATATAAGAAAAATATAAATGAACTGAAAAAAATGGTTCTTATTGGTTTATTTTTGCCACAAAAGGGACACCACCACCCCCGGCCTTGCTGTGTGCCATTATTGTCACTGTTCATACATATTTGTCTAGAAATATTTGGAATATCCTTTTGAAAATCAACCACATTGTAGCCAGATAACTAATTTTATGAAAGAAATCCATTTTACTAAAAAAAAGTATGTAAATTTGAAATTAACAGCATAAATTTTATATAAATTGAAATAACTTTATATGCAAAATAAACCAATATGCATCAATTTTTCCACTTCAATTTTCATATCATTATGTTCAGAAATGTTCAAGCTACAAATCCCACACCAACTTTAGCAAAATTGAATGTATTCTGCTAGCAAAACTATCCATAAAGTGAAGACTATGTCACAGAAACGGGGGGGGGGAGGCACATTTATGTGCAAAATAAACCAATAAGGATTAATTTTCTCAGTTCAATTTTCATATCATTGTGTGCAGAAATGTTCAAGCTACCAATCCCACACCAACTTTAGTAAAATAGAATGGATTTTGCAAGCAAAACTATCCATAAATTGAAAAAACTTTCACAAAAACGGGGGGGGAGGCACATTTATGTGCAAAATAAACCAATAAGGATTAATTTTTTCAGTTCAATTTTCATTCCATTGTGTGCAGAAATGTTCAAACATGTTTCCAGGTGAAAAAAGCTTTCAAAAAGACCAAACATAAGCACTGCAAATGAAGAGTTTTCGGTCCGGGTCAGGGTGACCCGGGAACATAACATTAGGAACTTTTTTCGAACAGCATACAAGGGTTAAACTGATATAGGGCAGCCATCTCTTAGCTATGCTATTGATAGGCGGTTAGCCTCAATGACCTCGAGGCTCCTTTCCACTCCATCACTTTAACTAACAAAATGAGGTGAGAAGGGTGACTCTCTTTTAACTGGCTCTTATCTGAGAATATTCCTTTCACCCTTCAACTTTGGGGTCCTAATTACTGACCCCTCGCATCCTGGACATAAATTGTTTCAATACTTACCTTCAAAATGATGCTATAGAGCAGTGTTTCCCAGCCTTGGCAATTTGAAGATATTTGGACTTCAACTCCCAGAATTCCCCAGCCAGCATTCCCTGGCTGGGGAATTCTGGGAATTGAAGTCCAAATATTTTCAAGTTGCCAAGGTTGGGAAACACTGCTATAGAGAACTGCACACCAAGACAAGTAGACACAAGAACAGTCCCCCCCCCCCCCGAACACCATCATTCTGCTAAACAAATTATTCCATCAACACTGTCAAGCTATTCACTAAGGCTGCATTACTGTTACAATGGAATTGTCCCATCGTTCCCATCACCCATCTCCTCCCACTTGTAACTGTATGACTGTAACTTGTGGCTTGCATCTTTAAGATTTATATTAATATTGATTGTTTCCTGGTTGCTTATTTGAACCCTATGACAATCATTGTGTTGTACTTCATGATTCTTGATAAATGCATCTTTCTTTTATGTACACTGAGAGCCAATGCACCAAAGACAAATTTCTTGTGTGTCCAATCACATTGGGACATGAAAGTATTCTACTCTACTCTTTCTTTCTTTCTTTCTTTCTTTCTTTCTTTCTTTCTTTCTTTCTTTCTTTCTTTCTTTCTTCCTTCCTTCCTTCCTTCCTTCCTTCATTCATTCATTCATTCATTCATTTATTAGATTTGTATGACGCCCCTCTCCGCAGACTCGGGGCGGCTCACCACAATAATAAAACCGTATACAATGAACAAATCTAATATTTAAAAGAAAATATCTAAAAACCCATTATTTTAAAAACATACAACACAAGCATGCCATACATAAAACTATATAAGCCTGGGGGAGATGTCTCAATTCCCCGATGCCTGACGGCAGAGCTGGGTTTTAAGAAGTTTGCGAAAGGCATAGAGGGTGGGGGCAATCCTAATCTCTGGGGGGAGTTTGTTCCAGAGGGTCGGGGCCGCCACAGAGAAGGCTCTTCCCCTGGGTCCCGCCAGACGATATTGTTTTGTCGATGGGACCCGGAGAAGGCCAACTTTGTGGGACCTAACTGGTCGCTGGGATTTGTGCGGCAGAAGGCGATCTCTGGAGATATTCTGGTCCGATGCCATGAAGGGCTTTATAGGTCATAACCAACACTTTGAATTGCTACCGGAAACTGATCGGCAACTAATGCAGACTGCGGAGTGTTGGTGTGACATGGGCATACCTGAGGAAGCGTGTGACCTAAGGCCAACACAGCCTCTTCCAAAAAGACCAAAATATCTCCAGGACCGCCTTCTGTCACACGAATCCTAGCGACCGATTAGGTCCCACAGAGTTGGCCTTCTCCGGGTCCCGTCGACTAAACAATGTCGTTTGGCGGGCCACAGGGGAAGAACCTTCTCTGTGGCGGCCCCGACTCTCTGGAACCAGCTCCCCCCGGAGTTTAGAACTGCCCCCAACCTCCCTGCCTTTCGTAAACTCCTTAAAACCCACCTTTGCTGTCAGGCATGGGGGAATTGAGACTTCTTCCCCGGGCATATACAATTTAAGTATGGTATGTCTGTGTGTATGTCTGTTTTAATAACGGGGATTTTAATGTTTTCTTTTTTAATCATTAAATTATTAGATTTGTTATGAACTGTTTTTTATTGTTGTTGTGAGCCGCCCTGAGTCTACGGAGAGGGGCGGCATTCAAATCTGATAGATAGATAGATAGATAGATAGATAGATAGATAGATAGATAGATAGATAGATAGATAAAATAAATCGCAGAGGAAGTGACCCTTCTATATAAATAAGATCACTAGGTTTTTAATTTTTTTATTCCCCTTTTCAGTGGCTTTGGTGGAAGGCAGATGTCTCACCAATGCACTTCAGTGGCATTACTCATTGAGGTTTTGCATCAGTTCAAACGAATAGAGGAACTTCAAGTTTGGGGGTTGGTAGGAAAAAAAAAAGACCCAACACACCACTGTGCACTCTTCCTCTTCTGCTGCTGCTAAAACCTTTTGCCTCTGCTGTCCATCTGCAGTTCGGATGTGTTTTTCCAAATCGATCCTTTGCCTGCTTATCATCTCTGTAGATCAGGATTTCTCAACCTTAGCAACTTTAAGCTGTGTGTGAATTCAGTTCCCAGAATTTCCCAGGCATCAAGGGGAATGTCTTTGTTGTTTGTTTATTCACTGTATTTTTCAGAGTATAAGACGCATTGTTTTATCCCCTGGTTAGGGCTGAAAAAAATCTTCTTTGGGGGAGTAGCAATATCCGCAACTTGGGTGTCCTCCTCGATCCACAGTTCACATTAGAGAAACATCTTTCAGCTGTGGCGAGGGGGGCGTTTGCCCAAGTTCGCCTGGTGCACCAGTTGCGGCCCTATTTGGACTGGGAGTCACTGCTCATGCCCTCATCACCCCGAGGCTCGACTACTGTAATGCTCTCTACATGGGGCTACCTTTGAAGAGTGTTCGGAAACTTCAGGTTGTGCAGAATGCAGCTGCGAGAGCAATCATGGGCTTCCCCAAATATGCCCATGTTACACCAACTCTCCGCAGTCTGCATTGGTTGCCGATCAGTTTCTGGTCACAATTCAAAGTGTTGGTTATGACCTATAAAGCCCTTCATGGCACCAGACCAGATTATCTCAGGGACCGCCTTCTGCTGCACGAATCCCAGCGACCAGTTAGGTCCCACAGAGTGGGTCTTCTCCGGGCCCCGTCAACTAAACAATGTCGCTTGGCGGAACCCAGGGGAAGAGCCTTCTCTGTGGCGGCCCCGGCCCTCTGGAACCAACTCCCCCCAGAGATTAGAATTGCCCCCACACCCTCCTTGTCTTTCGTAAGCTTCTTAAAACCCACCTCTGCCACCAGGCATGGGGGAACTGAGATACTCTTTCCCCCTAGGCCTTTACAATTTTATGCATGGTATGTCTGTATGTATGTTTGGTTTTATAATAAGGGTTTTTAACTGTTTTAATATTGGATTGTTATATGCTGTTTTTATTATTGCTGTTAGCCGCCCCGAGTCTACGGAGAGGGGCGGCATACAAATCCAATAAATGAATGAATGAATGAATGAATGAATGAATGAATGAATGAAAACAAACCTTTATAGGACTGGAAAAAAAGCTTCTTCCGAGTAGCAGTGAAAAAAATCCTGCAATCTGAGAAGATTGTTAGTACAGTGATACCTCATCTTACAAACGCCTCATCATACAAACTTTTCGAGATACAAACCCAGGGTTTAAGATTTTTTTGCCTCTTCTTACAAACTATTTTCACCTTACAAACCCACCGCCGCCACTGGGATGCCCCGCCTCCGGACTCCCGTTGCCAGCGAAGCACCTGTTTTTGCGCTGCTGGGATTTCCCTGAGGCTCCCCTCCATGGGAAACCCCACCTCTGGACTTCCGTTGCCAGCAAAGCACTTGTTTTTGCGATGCTGGGATTCCCCTGTAGCATCGCAAAAACACAGAAGTCCGGAGGTGGGAATCCCAGCAGCGCAAAAATGGGCGCTTTGGCTGGCAAAAGGGGTGAATTTTGGGCTTGCACGTATTAATCGCTTTTCCATTGATTCCTATGGGAAACATTGTTTCGTCTTACAAACTTTTCACCTTAAGAACCTCGTCCTGGAACCAATTAAGTTTGTAAGACAAGGTATCACTATTAGGGCTGGGGGAAAAAGCTACATTCGGAGTATAAGACGTACCCAAATTTTCAGCCTCTTTTTTTTGAGGGGGGGGGGGTTGTATTCTGAAAAATATGGGTAATAAAATATTTATGCTGCCTATCTCCTCTGTAAGGCTACAGAACCGTAGACTCTGGTTGCCTTACGATTTATGTAATTTGATTCAGTTTCATTTCTCCTATGGGGCCCAGCTGGGATTCAGGAATGAAAACTCACCTCTTTTACCACAGGGGCCTGTAACCTGTGGGCCAAGGCCAGCTACTAGGCCGCAGCCTAACTGCCAATGGGCCCACTCGCATAAGACTTGTTGCAGGCTCTTAGAGCGAGCCCAACTTGCACAAGTGTTGCTGCAAATGCTGAGAGCACTCAGGCGTCCGTACACAATTTTCCCTCTGAGATTTATTATTATTATTATTATTATTATTATTATTATTATTATTATGACTCGGGACGGCTCACAAAAGTAATAAAAAGGCAATAGAACAAATCTAATAATAAAAAGATATATAAAACCCCAACAATTAAAAACCATACAGCACATACATACCAAACATAAAATATAAAAGCCTGGGGGAGATGTCTTAGTTCCCCCATGCCTGGCGATAAAGATGGGTCTTGAGTAATTTGCGAAAGACAAGGAGGGTGGGGGCCGTTCTAATCTCCGGGGGAGTTGATTCCAGAGGGCCGGGGCCGCCACAGAGAAGGCTCTTCCTGGGGCCCGCCAAGCAACATTGTTTGGTCGACGGGACCCGGAGAAGGCCAACTCTGTGGGATTTATTTATTTATTTAGATTTCTATGTCGCCCTTCTTGAAACGACTCAGGGCAGCATACAACATTAAATGCAATAATATATAAGAAATCTAAATAATGATAAAAGATTATGAAAATTTACTAAAAAAACATTTTAAAAAGATCCCATGTACAATCACACCCATTAATCCAGTCCAATCATTTGTAGTATCGGCCGGAGACAGTCTCATCACTCAAGGCCCCCATGCTTACCAGCAGAGGTAGGTTTTTAAAGCTTTACGAAAGACCAGGAGGGAGGGGGGCGGTACGTATCTCCAGAGCAAGTTCGTTCCAGAGGGCCGGGGCCGCCACAGAGAAGGTTCTTCCCCTAGGCCCCGCCAGTCGATATTGTCTGGCCAACGGGACCTGGAGAAGGCCAACTCTGTGGGATTTAACTGGCTGCTGGGATACATGAGGCAGAAGATGGTCCCGAAGATAATCTGGTCCTAAGCCATTTAG
This sequence comes from Erythrolamprus reginae, assembly GCF_031021105.1. Classification (NCBI taxonomy): domain Eukaryota; kingdom Metazoa; phylum Chordata; class Lepidosauria; order Squamata; family Dipsadidae; genus Erythrolamprus; species Erythrolamprus reginae. The sequence continues at coordinate 21,185,419 of NC_091950.1, forward strand.
GGCTGTGTAGGTCATAACCAGCACTTTGAATTGGGCCCGGAGACCAATTGGTAACCAGTGCAGCTCACAGAGTGATGTTGAAATGTGGGCAGATATTGGTAGTCCCACTATAGCTCGCGCGGCTGCCTTTTGCACAATTTGTAGTCTCCGAACAGTCTTCAAAGGCAGCCCCATGTAGAGAGCATTGCAGTTGTCGAACCTCAAGGTGATAAAGACATGAGTGACTGTGAGAAGTGACTCCCTATCCAGATAGGGCCGCAACTGAGGGCAGTCCTAATCTCTGAGGGGAGTTGGTTCCAGAGGGCCGGGGCTGCCACAGAGAAGGCTCTTCCCCTGGGTCCTGCCAGACGACATTGTTTAGTCGATGGGACCTGGAGAAGGCCAACTCTGTGGGACCTAATCGGCCGCTGGGATTCGTGTGGCAGAAGGCTTTATAGGTAATGACCAACACTTTGAATTGCGTTCGGAGACCAATCGGTAGCCAATGCAGCTCGCAGAGTGATGGCGATACAAGGGTAAATCTTGGCAAGCTCATGACAGTTCTCGCGGCTTAGCTGCAGTCTCCAAACGTTCTTCAAAGGTAGCCCCATGTAGAGAGCATTGCAGTTGTCGAACCTCAAGGTGATAAAGGCATGAGTGACTGTGAGAAGTGACTCCCTATCCAGATAGGGCCGCAACTGATGCACAAGGCGTACCTGTGCGAACACCCCCCCTCGCTACAGCCAAGAGATGGTCTTCTAAGCTCAGCTGTGGATCGAGGAGGACGCCCAAGTTGTGGACCCTCTCTGAGAGGGACAAAGACTCCCCCTCTACCAGGGTAATGGGTGGACAGTTGGTATTATCCCTGGGAGGTAAAACCGCACGAATCCCAGTGGCCGGTTAGGTCCCACAGAGTTGGCCTTCTCCGGGTCCCGTCGACTAAGCAAGGTCGTTCGGCGGGACCCAGGAGAAGAGACTTCTCTGTGGTGGCCCCGACCCTCTGGAACCAGCTCCCCCCAGATATCAGAGTTGCCCCCACCCTCCTTGCCTTTTGCAAGCTCCTTAAAACCCACTTCTGTCATCAGGCATGGGGGAATTGAAATTTCCCTTCCCCCTAGGCTTATAGAATATATACATGGTATGTTTGTATGTATGAGTGGTTATTTAAATTGGGGTTTTAAAGATTATTTTTAATATTAGATTTGTTTACATTGTCTTTTTATATTGTTGTTAGCCGCCCCGAGTCTTCGGAGAGGGGCGGCATACAAATCTAATAAATACAATACAATACAATGCAATACACATCCACTCTGTCTTGTCGGGGTTGAGTCTGAACCTATGGGAACACTGCTATCAGGTCACCCCAGTCCTTCTTGTCATTAAAATAAATAGGCCCAAGTTTGTGATGCTTTTGGTGGTGGAAGTTTTGTCTGTATAAAATAAACCTCAATTGTTATGTACAGCATCCAGGGAACCAAGGATGTGTGGATTGTTGCTGCTTAGAAACGCAGTCAATAAACAAATGTCGCAAGGTCAGCAGCTCGAGATAAATTCTGCTGTCTCTGTTTATAAGTTGGGATGGATTCCTTCCTGCATTTCTCTTTGGTGGTTATTCAAACCCAGAACTAGTTTGGTGTGGTGCAGGGGTCTCTGAACGTGGCAACTTTAAGACTTGTGGACTTCAACTCCCAGAATTCCCCAGCTAGCCAAGTTGCAATGGACCATGACCAGACCCCGGATGTAAGGGAGAAGATGCTGGGCTGGAACCTTGAAGACCCGTGAGTGTTAGTCTTCCTTAGGCATCAAAACCAGCTGAATCCCCCTCTCTCAGCCGAACCCGCCTCGCAGGGCTCCTGTTGGGAGGAAATTGGTGGCAGCCAAAGAGGGTGTGATTATTTCAGAATGCACTGAATTACAAGCGAGTCAACTTCATGTGTTGTCTGATCCAGCATGTGTTGTGTGACGAAGAGCCCGTTTAGAGTACTGTAGTGGCTAAGATGTGGGAGACACCGTGGATTCTCATCCTGCCAGCTGGGCGACTCCGGGCCGGCGACTTCTCTTTGCCCGACACAATTCACTACTGGGTTGCAGTGGGGAAAGAAGAGGGTGAAAGAATATTGTGTATGTTCAGTGCCTTGAGATTGAATTTCTTACAAGGAATAAAGGAGGGATAAAAATATTAGTGGATGGATGGATAGGTAGGTAGGTAGGTAGGTAGATAGCTACAGGTAGGTAGGTAGGTAGGTAGGTGCATAGGTAGGTAGGTAGGTAGGTAGGTAGATACAGGTAGGTAGGTGTTGTGATTCAGCCTGAGGCTCCTCAGGGAACGGCTGGAACTCTGCCGGATCCATGCTCAGAGGGGGAGGACGATGAACAGGAGGGGGAGGACCAGGCAGAAGAGGAGGAGGGGGAGAGCAGCCTGAAACCCCCGGGGGGGGGGCTCTCCCCAGCGAGTAGCCTGGATTCATTAGATGAAGACGCCCAGGCTATCATAGATATGAGGCAGAGACGGGCAGCCCAAAGAAGGGGCCAATTAGCAAGGTATTTCCATCCTTGAATTGGTAACAGCTGGGTTTGGGTGTGGTTCTCCTCAGCAGGGTTGAAAAGGCAGGCCCAACCTTACTGTATTGTGGAGAGTTATCTATTGGGAGTCCTGTGACCTTGCTTCGATTCTTGGCGTCTCTGATCCTGGCTTGTGGCTTCGAAGGCTGAAGACTTGGGGGAGGCGTGGGTTTTATTACCTCCAGTGTTGTTTTTGCCAGCAAGAATCCTGTTTTATTGCCTGGCCGTCGTGAAACCTCTGTGAAGCTTCATAACGTTCCTGTCTGTAAGAACAGTTTTTGTTACCTGTGTTTGCTTTCAAATATATAAACTGCCTTTGCTTTTTACCAGTGTGTCTGGCTACTGTTTTTAGTTGGTGTTGGCGTCTGGGGGGACCCAGACAGAACAGTAGGTAGGTAGGTAGGTAAGTAGGCAGGAAGGCAGGCAGACAGACAGACAGACAGACACTGGTAGATGGATGGATTTGACAATTCATCCACCCTGAGCAGAGGCAATCTACCTTAGTTGCCACATCATGTAAGAGGGGAAGACTATTGCTTTTAAGCCTTGCTTATGCATTTCCTGGAAACTTCAGGCCAGCACCAAACAGACTGTAAACTATTAAGAGTTTGTTGCAAAATTCAAAACCAGAAGTACACACAGATGACCAATTCAGCTGGATTGAATGACTCCTTTTTAACCATAATTAACAGATGAATTTGCAATACCCGTATCAGATTATTTTTTCAAGTAAACACAAGCAGGAGTTAGCTTCATTTCAGCAGAGCAGTACAGAGGGGACAGAGAGAGTGGATTGAGCTACGCCCAGCCTTAAGCTTAAGCTTTGAGTTTTGATTCTCTGCACAGACTCGGAAGTGCTTAGTTCCCATTGGCTGACTTAGTTACTATGCCTATTCATTGGCTAACCTTGCTACCTTTGGCACTCCCAATTCACGAATATCTCAATATAAACGGAGGTGTGTTATTTCTTACCCCAGACTCTTTAACCTCTGTAACACAGGTTTCGTTTCTTCCCTGAAGTTATATTCTCCCTTTCCTTCCAGCAGCTCAAAATGACACTCCCGCTCCCTATTTTCTTCTCCTATTACATAGAAACATAGAAGTCTGACAGCAGAAAAAGACCTCCTGGTCCATCTAGTCTGCCCTTATACTATTTTCTGTATTTTATCTTAGGATGGATATATGTTTATCCCAGGCATGTTTAAATTCAGTTACTGTGGATTTATCTACCACGTCTGCTGGAAGTTTGTTCCAAGGATCTACTACTCTTTCAGTAAAATAATATTTTTTCATGTTGCTTTTGATCTTTCCCCCAACTAACTTCAGATTGTGTCCCCTTGTTCTTGTGTTCACTTTCCTATTAAAAACACTTCCCTCCTGGACCTTATTTAACCCTTTAATATATTTAAATGTTTCAATCATGTCCCCCCTTTTCCTTCTGTCCTCCAGACTATACAGATTGAGTTCATGAAGTCTTTCCTGATATGTTTTATGCTTAAGACCTTCCACCATTCTTGTAGCCCGTCTTTGGACCCGTTCAATTTTGTCAATATCTTTTTGTAGGTGAGGTCTCCAGAACTGAACACAGTCTTCCAAATGTGGTCTCACCAGCGCTGTATATAAGGGGATCACAATCTCCCTCTTCCTGCTTGTTATACCTCTAGCTATGCAGCCAAGCATCCTACTTGCTTTCCCTACCGCCTGACTGCACTGTTCACCCATTTTGAGACTGTCAGAAATCACCACCCCTAAATCCTTTTCTTCTGAAGTATTTGCTAACACAGAACTGCCAATACAATACTCAGATTGAGGATTCCTTTTCCCCAAGTGCATTATTTTACATTTGGAAACATTAAACTGCAGTTTCCATTGCTTTGACCATTTATCTAGTAAAGCTAAATCATTTACCATATTACAGACGCCTCCAGGAATATCAACCCTATTGCACACTTTAGAGTCATCGGCAAATAGGCAAACCTTCCCTACCAAACCTTCCCCTATGTCACTCATTACCACAACCCTGCAAGGTAGGCTAAGCCCAGCTCTGCCTTCCCCAATTCCTCCAGTACCCCATAATGTCAACTGCCCACGTTCTTTGATGTTGCTGTGGATTTACGGTGGTTGGAATCATCTTTTCCTGGAGGGAGAGAGGGAGACTTTGTTTGGGAAAGACCTGAGCCAAGGCACAGCAAGCGAGTTCATTTCGGAGGAAAATTAGTAATTTGTTGTCTTGAGCTCTTTTGCTCTCTTCTCCTTTTCTTTGCAAGTTGGGTGTAAACATTCACTGGGTTTCCGCTTTCTTAACAGAGCTGACACGGGGTGGTTGCAGGATGCGGTGATGGCAGCTTCTTGAGTGGTTTCTGAGTAATCGGAGAGTCACAGCATCTGTCTTCTGCCTTCTCCGTAAGCTTGTGCATTTTGATAAAGAGGCCTTTTTTTTGCAAAATTAAAGAATAGAATAGAATAGAATTTTTTTTGGCCAAGTGTGATTGGACACACAAGGAATTTGTCTTGGTGCCTATGCTCTCAGCGTACATAAAATAAAATATACATTTGTCAAGAATCATGTGGTGCAACATTTAATGATTGTCATAGGGATCAAATAAGCAATGAAGAAGCAACATTAATAAAAATCTTAGGATATAAGCAACAAGTTACAGTCATACAGTCAACATGGGAGGAAATGGGTGAAAGGAATGATGAGAAAAACTAGTAGAATAGAAGTGCAGATTTAGTAGAAAGTCTCACAGTGTTGAGGGAATTATTTGTTTAGCAGAGTGATGGCGTTCAGAAAAAAACTGTTCTTGTGTCTAATTGTCTTGGTGTGCAGTGCTCTGTAGCGACGTTTTGAGGGTAGGAGTTGAAACAGTTTGTGTCCAGGATGCGAGGGGTCAGTAAATATTTTCCCCGCCCTCTTTTTGACTCGTGCAGTATACAGGTCCTCAATGGAAGGCAGGTTGGCAGCAATTGTTTTTTCTGCAGTTCTGATTCTCCTCTGAAGTCTGTGTCGGTCCTGTTGGGTTGCAGCACCAAACCAGACAGTTATAGAGGTGCAGATGACAGACTGGAGTCTTCTCAAAACCTGGCTTGTTGGATGAGATTGGGGGAAGAGTTCGTTGGGATGTTTTATACATATGGCCAATAGGTTCCACCTCCCCCCTCCAAAGAGGATCGGTGAGACCCCATTTGGAAGACTGTATTCAGTTCTGGAGACCTCACCTTCAAAAAGATATGGATAAAATTGAACGGGTCCAAAGTCGGGCTACAAGAATGGTGGAAGGTCTTAAGCATAAAACTTATCAGGAAAGACTTCATGAACTCAATCTGTATAGTCTGGAGCAGTGTTTCCCAACCAGTGTGCCGCGGCACACTAGTGTGCCGCGGGACATGGCCAGGTGTGCCGCGAGCCCGGCCTGGCTGGAGCTTCCTTGGCGGTGAAGGCAAGTGAGCTTTTGGGGCCCGGTGGGAGGGCGTCGGCCACTGTTGCTTCTAAGCCACACAAAGCCACGCAGCCCTAAATCGCTCCCTTCTCCGGCCAGCAAAGTCGGCTGCCGCGTTTGAAAAGTGGGCGTTTAAACAGCGCGCCGCTTTCCCAGGCAGCCGGCTTGCTGGACGGAGAAGCGAGCGATCCAGGACTGCGTGGCTTTGCGCCGTGATGACAACGGCGCCATGGTGGCCTTCAAGCGCCGCCCTTCGTGGTGCCCCACCACCCGTTCCTGTAGGTAGAAGTCGGGCAGGGTACCGGGAGGTGGAGGCGGCGCGTGGCCGGGCGCTGAGCGCCATGGATGCCTGGGAGGGCGAGGGGGTGAATGTGGCCGCTGCCTCTTAGGCGGAGGCGAATGCGACGGCGGAGTTCACGCTGGGGCCATGCGAGGCCGCTGATCCAGGGGGCCGCGGACCGGCAAACTGCCCTCCACTCTCTCTCCGCTCTCTCTTTCTCTCTCTGTTGCCGGCATGGTGCACGAGAGAGAAAGAGAGAGAGAGAAAGCAAGAAATAAATCAAGAGAGAGAGAGAGAGAGAAAGCAAGGGAGAGAGAGAGAGAGAGAAAGAGTGTGTGTGAGAGAGAAAGCAAGAGAGAGAAAGCAAGAAAGAGGAAGAGAGAGAGAGAAAGAAAAAGAGAGAAAAAGAGAGAAAAAGAAAGCAAGAAAGAGAAAGAGAGAAGGAAAGCAAGAGAAAGAGAAAGAAAGAAAGAAAGAAAGAGAGAGTGAGAAAGCAAGGGAGAGAGAGTGTGTGTGAGAGAGAAAGCAAGAGAAAGAAAGCAAGAAATAGAGAAAGAGAGAGAGGGAGAGAGAGAGAGAGAAAGAAAGCAAGAGAGAAAGAGAAAGAGAGAAGGAAAGCAAGAAAGAGAGAAAGAGGAAGGAGGGAGAGAGAAAGAGCAAAAAAGAGAGGAAGAAAGAAAGAAAGAGGGATGGAGAGAGAGAGGGAAAGAAAGAGGGAGGGAGAGAGAGAGAAATAGGGTGAAAGGGAGGAAGAGAGGGTTTTTTTGTCCAAACTTTTTTAGCCCCCCGCCCCCCCCACCCCACCCCCGCTCAATGTTCCCCAGGATTTTGTAAATGTGAATAATGTGCCGTGGCTCAAAAAAGGTTGGGAAACACTGGTCTGGAGTGCAGAAGGAAAAGGGGGGGACATGATCGAAACATTTAAATATGTTAGTTAAAGGGTTCAATAAGGTTCAGGAGAGAAGTGTTTTTAATAGGAAAGTGAACACAAGAACAAGGGGTCGCAATTTGAAGTTAGTTGGGGGAAAGATTAGAAGTAACATGAGAAAATATTATTTTACTGAAAGAGTAGTAGATGCTTGGAACAATCTTGCAGCAGACGTGGTTGGTAAATCCACAGTAACTGAATTTAAACATTCCTGGGATAAACATAGATCCATCCTAAGATAAAATACAAAAAATAGTTTAAGGGCAGACTAGATGGACCATGAGGTCTTTTTCTGCCGTCAGTCTTCTATGTTTCTATGATGTGAACTTTCCACTGAGTGGGAAACTTCAGATCCAGGTTTCCCAGTGAGGTTGCCAGGATAGCTTCGGAAATAAATTGGAACTTTGAGGAATACTTTGACTCGGACTCTCATTTAGTTTGGACGTTATCTGGAACCTTAACATTGCACTTATTTCAGGGTTCCAAAAAAATATAAGACAGGGTCTTATTTTCAGGGAAATATGGTGGCAGGTGTCTTATCTGTGCATCCCTGTTTGTGGAAAGGAGAAACTGGCCCCGTGTGGCTTTTTCTCAAAGGTCTCTTTGGCAGCCAAGGGAATGACCGCCTTCTGCCACACGAATCCCAGCGCTGATTAAGTCCCACAGAGTTGGCCTTCTCCGGGTCCCGTCGACTAAACAATGTCGGTTGGCGGGGCCCAGGGGAAGAGCCTTCTCTGTGGTGGCCCCGGCCCTCTGGAATCAACTCCCTCCAGAGATTCGAACATCCCCCACCCTCCTCGCCTTCCGTAAAATGCTGAAGACTCATCTCTGTCGCCAGGCGTGGGGATGATTACCTCCCCCCTTCGTTGTTTTTCTGACCTCTGTATTATGATTAATTGGGTTGAGTGTGTACGAGTGCATAGTTGTGATTTTATGATATTGATTATGTTATATTAATGTTTTTAAATTTACATTTTACTTTTTACATTTTAAAATCAGATTTGCAATGTATTGTACTATTGCTATGTTGTGAGCCGCCCCGAGTCTTCAGAGAGGGGCAGCATACAAATTTATTTATTTATTTATTTATTTATTTATTTATTTATTTATTTATTTATTTATTTATTTATTTATTTATTTATTATTTAGATTTGTACGCCGCCCCTCTCCGCAGACTCGGGGCGGCTCACAACAAAGTGAAAACAATTTACAACAAATCTAAATTACTGTCTAAATTTTTTTAAAACCCCATTTTCTAAACACACATACAATTTTTAAAAAAATATTATTATTATTATTATTATTATTATTATTATTATTATTATTATTATTAATGAATCCGAAGGGAACTTGGATTGATTGGTGGCTGGGCTTACAACCAGGGCTGAGAAGCAGATAGGGAAACTCCATGTTCAGAGGAAGTCTATCCCCACTAGGAATGAAGTTTAGGATTTGCTTTGCTCACCTGTCCTGGCAAGTATCCCGTGGTGGATAGTAGATGCTGGACGAGAAGGACTTTGGATATGACTGTGACATCAATGAGTGTGGTTATATGGTCTTATGACTTGGGTTTTTAGATTAATTTTATAATTGGGCTTTAGAATTGGTTTTTGTATTGCTTTTATATGTTGCAAGCTGCCCTGAGTCTTTGGAGAAGGCTGGCATATAAGTCCAATTAATAAATAAATAAATTCAAAGTTACAAAGGATTTCCGCAGAGCTATTTGTGACCCTGTTCCAAAGTTATGATGGCCACGTCCCTGCAGTCCCATGACCAAGCAGCAGACCTACGTTGATGCTCATTTGCAATATCTAATGGTCACATGACTTTTGGGGTATGTTTGTTTCCTGAAACTAGTTTTGCAGCAAAAAAACCCCGCCCATGTCAAACAATGAGTTTGCTTTTATGACCACAGTGTTTGTTTTAAAGGGTTGTAAAATTGGATCACCCACATGGCTGACCCACTTTATTAGTGTCACGAGTTACAACTCCATAAGCAGGCTCCATTAGAGCTACCTCCATCGCTGTTGTATATGCGATTGTCTTTTTCTCAAAGTTGCATTTCCACGAAGGCGAGGCAAGATTTTTTGACCCAGGCATGTGTCTAAATACAGTGATAACTTGTCTTACAAACCCCTCGTCATACAAACTTTTCGAGATACAAACCAAGGGTTTAAGATTTTTTTGCCTCTTTTTACAAACTATTTTCACCTTACAAACCCACTGCCGCCACTGGGCACCCTGCCTCCGGACTTCCATTGCCAGCGAAGCACCCGTTTTTGCGCTGCTGGGATTCCCCTGAGGCTCCCCTCCATGGGAAACCCAACCTCCGGACTTCCGTGTTTTTGTGATGCTGCAGGGGAATCCCAGCGGGGGAATCCCAGCAGCACAAAAACGGGCGCTTCGGCTGGCAAAAGGGGTGAATTTTGGGTTTGCACTCCTTAATCGCTTTTCCATTGATTCCTATGGGAAACATTATTTCGTCTTACAAACTTTTCACATTAAGAACTTCGTCCTGGAACCAATTAAGTTTGTAAGACAAGGTATCACTGTACTGCCCAATTTGACCTTGATTTTTAAAAATAGAATTCTTTATTGGCCAAATGTGATTGGACACACAATGAATTTGTCTTTGGTGCATATGCTCTCAGTGTACATAAAAGAAAATTACATTTTTCAAGAATCATGAGGTACAGCATTTAATGATTGTCATAGGAGCCAAATAAGCAATGAAGAAACAATATTAATAAAAAATCTTAAGGATACGAGCAACAAGTTACAATCATAAGTGTGAGGACATGGGTGATAGGAATGATGAGAAAAAAACTAGTAGTAATAGTAGTGCAGACTTAGTAAATAGTTGTATAATGTTGAGGGAATTATTTGTTTAGCAGAGTGATGGTGTTCAGGAAAAGTTTGAACAGAACATACATACAACTCCATCATGATCCTCTTACCCTTCACCCAAACAACTACCCTACAAACTTATAAAACAACATTATGAATCATTGATAAAAGGATGAACAAATTCAAAATGACAAAATTTAAACTCTGACTCAACTTTAGAAACTCAAAACTTTCATCTATACTGATAGTAAAGATCTTAAAAGCTGTAGAGTAATAGGGTCAACAGATGTGGACGCTATTTACGACATCTGATAAATTTATAGATATGAATCTCTTGTTTCCTTCTTCTTTTTTAATTTTTAATTTTTCCTCTTCTCTTTCCTTTCCCCTTTTCCTTCCTTTTCTTTCTCTCTAGCTTTATTTTCTTTTATATATGTAAGTGTATATTTTGATTTATAACTGTATACTCTAAATTCATGTACAATTGTACCAATTTTCGCACAGTCCTTTTGCTATATGTATCCCCTCTCCTATTTATCTTCAATAAAGATTATCGGACATACGGGGACACAATCTGAAGTTAGTTGGGGGAAAGATCAAAAGCAACATGAGAAAATATTATTTTACTGAAAGAGTAGTAGATCCTTGGAACAAACTTCCAGCAGACATGGTTGGTAAATCCACAGTTACTGAATTTAAACATGCCTGGGATAAACATATATCCATTGTAAGATAAAATACAGGAAATAGTATAAGGGCAGACTAGATGGACCATGAGGTCTTTTTATACCGTCAGTCTTCTATGTTTCTATATTTTCTTTGTTTTAAGAATTCAGAATATAAACAAAGTGCCTGAGTAACCAAATTTTAGAATTTATTTTGAGACATCCTTTTTGGATTTCTTTCCTTTCCCACTTTCTCAAACTTCTTGTTTATATATTTTTGTCTTGCAGATTTCAAAGTTCACTAGTGGGATTCGAAAGGAGATTTAAAGGTGTTGGTTGTAGCAGTCACACCCTTGGAGGGCACGTGGTGGTGGATTTCTAGATCTCAGAAACTTTGGGGAACAGGGGATGGCCAATCCTTTGAAACAAGTTTTTAACAAGGATCGGACCTTCCGGCCTAAGCGGAAATTTGAACCCGGGACCCAGCGCTTTGAGCTTCACAAAAAGGCTCAGGCATCCCTTAACGCCGGGCTGGATTTAAAGCTGGCTGTGAAGCTCCCTCACGACGAGGAGCTACACGATTGGGTGGCTGTTCACGTGGTCGACTTTTTCAACCGCATCAACCTCATTTATGGGACAATCAGTGATTATTGCACGGAAAAATCCTGCCCGGTTATGTCCGGTGGCCCAAAATACGAATATCGGTGGCAGGATGAGAAATACCGCAAGCCCACTGCCCTTTCTGCGCCTAAATACATGAACCTTCTCATGGATTGGATTGAAGCACAGATCAACAACGAGGATCTTTTCCCTACAAACATCGGTGAGTTGGTGGGAGGAGGTTGAAAAGGCCAGGAAGGAAATTAAGACGTTTGATTAGAAAAATCAGAAAAACCCACCTTTCCCCCTCTAAACACTCCACAGTCTGCATTGGTTGCCGATCAGTTTCCGGTCACACAATTCAAAGTGTTGGTTATGACCTATAAAGCCCTTCATGGCACCGGGCCAGATTATCTCAGGGACTGCCTTCTGCCACACGAATCCCAGCGACCAGTTAGGTCCCACAGAGTGGGCCTTCTCCGGGTCCCGTCAACTAAACAATGTCGTTTGGTGGGGCCCAGGGGAAGAGCCTTCTCTGTGGCGGCCCCAGCCCTCTGGAACCAACTCCCCCCAGAGATTAGAACAGCCCCCACTCTCATTGCCTTTCGTAAACTCCTCAAAACCCACCTCTGCATGGGGGAACTAAGATATTCTTTTACCCCTAGACTTCTACAATTTATGCATGGTATGTTTGTGTGTATGATTGGTTTTATAACAAGGGTTTTTAGCTGTTTTATTATTGGATTTTTACATTCTGTTTTTATCACTGTCTACGGAGAGGGGCGGCATACAAATCCAATGAATGAATGAATGAAAGAGAGTGAAAATTTGGTGCGTCTTATACACCGAATGTAGCCCTATCGAGCCTTTTTCCCAGCCTCTGAAATCTCTGTTTGAGAGGCTGGATGGAGCTACAACAGAGGTTTCAGAGGCTCGAAAAAAGCTTCTGAAATGGAGATTTCACAGGCTGAAAAAGCAAGGTACAGAGCTTACAACCAACGAACCTAAAGTTCTAAAGTTCCGCTCTGGGAACAGCTGATTGAGGGTATTCAGGGAGGCCATTCATCCCGCCAATCAACTATTTCTCCTATTTTCCGCCCCAAAAACTAAGAGGCGTCTTATACTCTGGTGCGTCTTATAGTCCAAAAATACAGTGTTTTGGCTGGAGACTATATATAACCCAAGTCTCCTTGTGGTAGCTCTTCCTTATTTTATTTCCCCTTCCTGGGTGCTGGAAAGGGACACTCCAATTTTGGGAATATGCAACTTGCGTAGTTAATTCTGGCCTGCTGGTTTTAACCATGTCTGCCATTTTTCCTGCCCTGGATATGTTACGCTGATCGAGTTGGCCAGACAATGTCAGTTGGTGGGGCTGTGATGGAGGGCCTTCTCTGTGGTGGCTTCAGTTCTATGGAACCAGATACCTCTTGAGATATGTATCCCTGCTGGCAGGCCTGGGACCGTTGATCGATAGATACCATCTAGATCCGGCCACAAAAAGATATGAATGGTTTCTTATTGGATCTTTTATATTGTTTTTAGATATTGTGGGCCACCCAGAATCCAGAAGGAGTTGGGTGGCCTATAAATTAATTAGAGAGAGAGAGAGAGAGAGTCTACGGAGAGGGGCGGCATGCAGATCTAATTAATAATAATAATAATAATAATAATACCCTAATAATAATAATTTCTTAGATTTGTATGCCACCCCTCTCCGAAGATAGATAGATGGATAGATGGATAGACGGATAGATAATTAATAATAATAATAATGATGATGATGATGATAATAAATTTATTAGATTTGTGTGCCACCCCTCTCCGAAGACTCCGAAGATAGATAGATAGATAGATAGATAGATAGATAGATAGAAAGAAAGAATAAATCAAGGGGGAGAGGGAGGGAAGGAAGGAGATAGCAGGGAAGAAGGTAGGTAGAAAATGGGAGGAACGAAGAGAGGTGGGAGGAACGAAGGGAGGATAGAGGGAGGGAAGAATGAAAGAGAGGAAGAGAGATGGGAAGGAGGAAGGGAGGAGATGGGAAGAAGGAAAGGAGAGAGGGAAGACGGAAGGAAGATTAATTGTTGTGGTCTTCCACAGGTACTCCATTTCCCAAGAACTTCCTCCAGGCTGTGAAAAAGATCCTCTCCCGTCTCTTCCGCGTCTTTGTCCATGTCTACATCCACCACTTTGATCGTATCGCCCAGATGGGCTCGGAAGCCCACGTGAATACATGCTACAAGCACTTCTACTATTTTGTAAAAGAGTTCAATCTCATAGACAACAAGGAATTGGAGCCTCTGGTGAGTGCAGGGTTGGTGTGGCATTTGCTTGCCTGCCACATGGGGAGCCATGGTTCAGGTACCTGAGAGGAGATGGAGGGAGGGCTCCCCCTCCTGAGCTCCTCAGGTATTGCACACTTTCAGCAGTTTGTTCTTCCAAAGTTTCACCCTAGAATGGTGGGATTTGGCAATCAATGAAGAGTATGGTTGTTTTAAGACAGTGGTTCTCAAACTGGGGGTTGGGGCCCTTTTGGGGGGTCGAACGACCATTTCACAGGGGTCGCCTAAGACCATGGGAAAAGACAAATTTCCCATGGTGTTAGGAACTAAATCTTCTATTCTGGTGTCTTGGAACATATTTTTACAATTCGACCAATCAGATGTTTACAGTGGGGGTGTCCCTCTGACCTTCCTGCCAAAGCTTAAAGCTCTGTTGGGAGAATTGGGGCTAGACTTATGGTTGGGGGTCACCACAACATAAGGAACTGTATTAAGGGGTCGTGGCATTAGAAAGGTTGAGAACCACTGTTTTAAGAGAAAAAGAGTCCACTTTTATTTAACGAAGAGCCACAGGACTCATTGGCATGTTATTGTTAAAGTTTGTACTTAATTTATCTAATTGCCCATTTCTGAATGGCTTAGAATAAAACAATAAAAACACATCTTAAATAACCATTAAAAACAAGATTACAAATAAAGAAGACCATGGAACAGTGGTGTGTTTTTGTTTTTAAATGAATATAAAAAGAATATATACGCAGTACTATTCCCCTTCATTCCTCTAATGCATAAAATGCATGTCATATTTGAAGTTTTATTTATTTGTTACGGCAACTAGGATTAGATATTTAACCAAGTTGTATAAACATTATTAGCTCTGCAAAAGGAAAGAGAAACAAGAACATATAGTACTAAGTTCATTCCCTTTCCTCTGATGCCTAAAATGCATGTGATTAGCTTGAGTTTTTATTTACTTATTAGGGCAATTAAGATTAAATATTTAACAAAATTGTACAAACATTAATACTTCTGCAAAAGAAAAGAGAAACAAAGAAAGGGAGGCACACCCAGGTGTTTTTCATCCTTAGCTGGACAATCAACAGCTTGATGGTAGATAAAGTAGAATAAATGACATTGGACTGCTGAGGTTTATTCATTTTATTTATTTAGAAAGTGTACTTGGCGATCTATTTCTAAGCCAGGGGTCTCCAACCTTGGCAACTTTAAGACTTGTGGACTTCAACTTCCAGAGTTCCTCAGCCAGCTTAGGCAACTAACAGCGGTTGGGGAAAAAACAATAAAATATATACAGACAAAACCAAAAAATAGTCATGCAATAATGGAAACACTATGTAGCCCAGTATTAAATTAATGGGTTTTTAGCTATATTTTTAACTATTAGATTTGTATACTTATTATTTGCATTGTATGTTGTGAGCTGCTGCAGGTCCCCAGAGAGGGGCGGCATACAAGTATAATAATAATAATAATAATAATAATAACAATAATAATAATAATAATAATAATAATTGTTATTGTTATTGTTATTGTTATTATTTCCTCAACCGTAGCAACATAAAGATGTCTGGACTTCAACTCCCAAAATTCCACAGCCAGTACGCTGACTGAAGGATTCTGGGAGTTGAAGTCCACATTTCTGCTCACAGTCACTCATGCCCTCATCACCTCGAGGCTCGACTACTGTAACGCTCTCTACATGGGGCTACCTTTGAAAAGTGTTCGGAAACTTCAGATCGTGCAGAATGCAGCTGCGAGAGCAATCATGGGCTTTCCCAAATATGCCCATGTTACACCAATACTCCGCAGTCTGCATTGGTTGCCGATCAGTTTCCGGTCACAATTCAAAGTGTTGGTTATGACCTATAAAGCCCTTCATGGCACCGGACCAGATTATCTCAGGGACCACCTTCTGCCGCACGAATCCCAGCGACCAGTTAGGTCCCACAGAGTTGGCCTTCTCTGGGTCCCGTCAACTAAACAATGTTGCTTGGCGGGACCCAGGGGAAGAGCCTTCTCTGTGGCGGCCCCGGCCCTCTGGAACCAACTCCCCCCAGAGATTAGAATTGCCCCCACCCTCCTTGCCTTTCGTAAGCTCCTCAAAACCCACCTCTGCCGCCAGGCATGGGGGAACTGACATACACTCTCCCCTAGGCTTCTACAATTTTATGCATGGTATATGTGTATGTATGTTTGGTTTTTATAATAATGGGTTTTTAACTGTTTTTAGTATTGGATTATTATTATATGCTGTTTTATTACTGTTGTTAGCCGCCCCGAGTCGGCAAATCAATCAATCAATCAATCAATCAAATAAATAAATAAATAAATAATTTTTTAAAAAAAATCAATGGAGAATCCAGATTCACTTAACAACCTGTGTTGCTAACTTAACAAATGGAACGATTCACCATAGTGAGGTGATCAAATTTCAGAGGCTTGACAAACTGGCTTGTATTTATGACAAGTTCATGCGATCTCCTTTCGCGACCTTCTGACAAGCAAAGCAACCTGTGTGATTAACTTAAGAACTACAGTGATTCACTTGACAATTCTACCAAGAAAGGTCACAAAATGAGATAAAATTTCACTTTAACAACTGTCACACTTAGAGAAATTTTAATTAGAATTAAAAAACAAAGAAGAATCTTCATTTTATAATTGCTGGGATTTATTCTATCGTTGGCTTGAAAAAAGGCCAAACCGTCATAACATACTAAACTGTTAAAAGTATAAAGGAAAATTACCTGGTGACAAAGTATAATGTATAAAGGAGATTAAGATATTTATATTAATTAAGATCATTACCTTTTTTTCTCTTTATTTCTTGTTAATTAGTAATTATTAATTGCTATTCAATTCAATTCAATTTATTAGATTTGTATGCCGCCCCTCTCCGAAGACTCGGGGCGGCTCACAATAATAAAAACAATATTCCAGCGAAAACAAATCTAATATTAAAAAGCACATAAAACCCTATCATATTTTAAAAAGCAAACAACATATACATACCCAAACATAAATATAAAAAAAGCCTGGGGGAAAGGCGTCTCAACTCCCCCATGCCTGGCGGTATAGATGGATCTTGAGTAATTTACGAAAGACAAGGAGTGTGGGGGCAGTTCTAATCTCCGGGGGGGTTGTTGATTCCAGAGGGCCGGGGCCGCCACAGAGAAGGCTCTTCCCCTGGGGCCCACCAAACGACATTGTTTGGTCGACGGGACCTGGAGAAGGCCAATTTTATGGGACCTTATCGGTCGCTGGGATTCATGCGGTAGTTTGGCAATAGAGAATGCACATAGTTAATACCGCTATACAGACTTGTCATGCACTTGCCCGCTTTCTATTGTGAGTTTTAATTGTGTATGTTTGTATTGTTTATATATGTAAATAAAATTTAATTTAAAAAAAAAAGAAATTTTGGGCTCAATGGTAGTCATCAGTCAAGAAGTACCTGTAATAACCTTAAAAAAAAGAAAATGTGATTTCTAAGTGACATTTCAATGTTCTTTTTAAAAAAAATATATTAATTTTTTCCTTTTTTTAAAAGTACATAGTCATATTTACAGATGAATCTACATCGTATATACATTCCTATTGACATTGTCTTCTAATTACTTTTAGATTTCTTGATGTTTTATTTCAATGCTTCTTTTAAGTTTCTTTTTTTTGTCCATTGGTACCATTTTGTCCAGGTTTCATAATAGTCCAATTCTTTTCGATTATTAAGTCCCATTGCCAATCTGTCCATCTCTGCACAGTCGTATATTTTCTTGATGATCTCATTGTCTTCAGGTATTTGCGGATTTTTCCAGTTCTGTGCAAATACAATCCTTGCAGCTGTTGTAATATGCAAGCTTAAATATTTTACATTTTTATCTTTTGACAGAAGGATATGACTTCACGGATGTGCCACTGACCTCTTGGGAATTTGTCTGCTGCCTTTCAAGCCGACGCCGTCCAGATCGAAGACCATTCCTGCCCGACAGACAAGATCTTATGATCTGGAGGGACTTCCATTTTTATACAGCTTTTTATGTTTATTTTTTTATGTTTAAAAAAGGAGCTTTCAGGAGCTCATGTAATGAATTTTTTGTAAAATCACCATGATTGTTGGATGATTGAAGTACATATATTTGTTTAAGAAAGGAAAGGACCACCGTTAAATGCAAGGCATCCTTTAAATCTCCATGACTTTCTTCTCACATCACACGGTGGGAGGCTGACTTGGGAGTGTTATTTGGAGCTTTCCCACCAAAATCACCTGGGCTTCGGAAGACAACACCTACTGCGTCAAGGGAGCAACTGATTTAAATTTAAACCCAAATCCACTGGACACCTGTAAGTAGCTTAGGAGTCTGCTTAGGCCATGACTTGGAATCACCTCTTTTGCAAAAAATGAAATAAAATAAAAAATTTAGCACTTCTTTCACTTGAAATCTCCTGTTGACGTATGTAGTGACTGTGTTTCCTGTCCTCCCAAGAAGGGGAAGGAAATTATCATGGGGCAATTTAACCTTTCTCTTTTGGGTCGTGCACAGCGAGCCAAACTATGCTTGGAAGTTGGAAATTATGGACTGCAACTACATCCTGTGTTTTACAGATAGTCCTCACCTTATGTTCTGTCTGGGTCACTCCGGAAGCCAAGACCAACCAAAAAAGAGAAGCCAGACACATCGGTAAAAGGCAAAGGCAGTTTATATAATTCAAGGAAAACACAGGTAACAGAAAATGTCCTTACAAACAGGAAAAACGCTGGAACTTCAAATATATACAGGATTCTTGCTGCCAAGACGAAGCTGTAGATAGCAAACAGACGCCTCCCACGAGTCTTCCAGACTGCTAGGCCACAAGCCAAGATCAGAGACGCTGAGAATCAAAGCAGGTCACAGCAACTCCAATTGATAACACTCCACATGGCTTCAAAGGCTTGCCTGCCTTTTAAACCCTGCTGATGAGGACCACACCCAAACCCAGCTGTTTCTAATTCAATGGTGATAATATTTCTTTAACTGCTCCTTTCGTTGCTCTGAACATCTCTGTCTCATGTCAATGACAGCTTGTGCGTCATCACCTAATGACTCCAAGCTACTGGCTGGGGAGAGCCCCCCCCCCCCCCCCCGGGGCTCTCATGTTGTTCTCCTTCCTCCCATTCCTGACTCTCCTCTCCCCCGTCCGACTGTTCAGCCCCCTCCTCTGCGCTGTCATCCTCCTCCGGGCATGGAGCCAGCAGAGACGCAGCAGGGTCCTGAGCAGCCTCAGGCTGAACCACAACACCTTACAACCACAATTGGGGCCAGAAGTTCCATTGTTAAGCAAATACAGTTGTTAAGTGAGGTGTGCCCAATTTTACAGGTCATTAAGTGAATTCTTCTTCCTCCATTGATTTTGCTTGCCTATCCAGACAATTAAAAAAAAAAGATTTGGAAATGATTGTCTGGAAAATTCCTAACGTTTGAAAGTGAATGGTTAGGCAGTAGATAGATGCCAACATGCTCAGCCAGGAACTCAGGAACCAACTTAGATAAATAATGAAGACATTTCCACAGAAACAGGTTTAAGTACTTTTCAGTGTATTCAAAAAAATACTTTCTTCCTCTTCTATTTACAGACTATACTTCACTTTAACTATGTACATGAAGGTATAACAAACCTTACTTACAAGTAGCTATTATACTAACTCTAGTTTAACTATCTTACCACCAGTATGCAGCTCAATCTTAATGCTTCAATCAGACCACAAACTAAGCCATCAACCAACTATCCAACAAAACCACACCAACTGCAAAGGTGCTTTCCTTCTTATAATGCTCTGGCCCAATCAGATTGCAGCTTAGTCATTGCGACTCAGCATTATCACTGTCTTACATATTCACAACCTTCTTTTACCTTATATGGAATATTGCCTAGAACAGAGATAGGCAAAGTTGGCTCTTCTATGACACGCGGACTTCAACTCCCAGAATTCCTAAGCTAGCATGATTGGCTCAGGAATTCTGGGAGTTGAAGTCCACAGGTCATAGAAGAGCCAACTTTGCCTATCCTTGACCTAGAATATTGTTTATTCTTGACAATGATGTGCAATTATTTCAGTGCAGAAATTTAAAAACTCTGGTTTGCATGGTGGACTCCACGCAACATGTGCCTCAAAGATCTTCAGTCAAAGAGTCTATTCCCCCACAAGGCATCTGCCCTCTCGAAGTTCAGATTGCCCTTAGTGCTTCCACAAAATCTACTTTCTTGTGGTTCCCCCACCACACCCCAGCTCTGATTGTGGGTGTCTGCAAAGAGGCGAGGAAACTGAGACAAATGCATGGATCATTATTGTCCTTATAGAAATGACATGACTTCACTTGCTATCATCTCAGTATATAATTTGCACAATGAGGTCATGATGACATACCTGTTAAGGCTCGCCAGCAGAGCAGGGGGCAGACTCAGACAGTGGGGAGGTTGGGAAGGAACATAGGCCAGGCCTGAAGTCTAGGGAAGGCTCCGATGAGTGCTTTCCGTCGGAGGCAGAGATGGGACCAGGGCTGTCAGACAGTTATCAGCTACCTTTGGAATCAGAGATAAGTGGGGCTGAAGATCAGCTGGAGCCTGTTCCCGATGTACACATGCACAGAGCTGTCGGGAGAAGGGAATTTTCAATATATCTGCAAAAATAGGCCCCAAAATGTGATCTATTATCCACACAGATTCTAAAACTAAATGCATAGCTTTGGATCACTCTTCTCGATAAAGCAGTGAGCAAGCATCATATTTTTGACTCATCAGTTTAACGGGTTCTCTTATCTAGTTTTGGATTTGTGTGGGAAATTAGAATAGAATAGAATAGAATAGGAATTTTTCATTGGCCAAGTGTGATTGACACACAAGGAATTTGTCTTAGGTGTACATGCTCTCATTCTATATAAGGGGAATAAAATACACTCATCAAGAATAAATAGATACAACACTTAGTGATAGTCAAAGTTACTAAAAAGCTATCAAATCATAAGAAAATTTGATAGCATTAGCAACTTTACTAGGAAACAAAAACAATATGATTGAAAGGCAAGCAACATGGTTATAGTAATAATTGGGAAGAGATACAGTAGATACTAGTAAGGAAGAGAAGAATAATAGTACTCGTAATACAGTCTTAGTAAATTATTTGATTGGTAGCAATTGTTTTTTCTGCAGTTCTAATAATAGAAACATAGAAGACTGACGGTAGAAAAAGACCTCATGATCCATCTATACTATTTTCTGTATTTTATTTTAGGATGGATATATGTTTATCCCAGGCATGTTTAAATTCAGTTACTGTGGATTTACCAACCACGTCTACTGGAAGTTTGTTCCAAGGATCTACTACTCTTTCAGTAAAATAATATTTTCTCACGTTGCTTTTGATCTTTCCCCCAACTAACTTCAGATTGTGTCCCCTTGTTCTTGTGTTCACTTTCCTATTAAAAACACTTCCCTCCTGAACCTTATTTAACCCTTTAACATGTTTCGATCATGTCCCCCCTTTTCCTTCTGTCCTCCAGACTATACGGATTGAGTTCATGAAGTCTTTCCATTGAAGTCTCTGTTAAGTCTTGTTTGGTTGCAGTGCCAAACCAGACAATTATGGAGGCGCAGATGACAGATCCAATAATTCCTTTGTAGAACTGAATCAGCAGCTCCTTGGGCAGTTTGAGCTTTCTGAGTTTGCACAGAAAGAATCTTCTTCGTTGAGCTGTTTTGATGATGTTTTTGATGTTAGGTGTTAGAACACATTATAGGTCATATTTATGCAGAAGTCCTGAAAATTCAAAAGAGTTCACGTACTTTGAACCACTGTCGTACAATGTCTCTATTTTTATTCTAATGAATGTTGGGGATTGGAATTCTATTGCTAAAATCTGAAATTGGCCATTAACTCAGTTTCCTTACCCTGACGCGAATCAAATATTGTGACTTTTGTGTTGGTAATTCATCATATGAATTACGAAATGAGTCATGGTGCTTTGAAAATGATGTTTAGAGCTTATGATGCTGGTAAACTCAGCCAGTGGGATTATACAGTCCTTAATTTACAATCATTAATTTAGTATTTAGCTGCACATATATTCTAGAAAAACTCTACAAGTAGTCCTTGATTTACAATATTTCATTTAGTGACTATTCAAAGTTAGAACAGAGCTGAAAAAGGTAACTTATTACAGTTTTAAGAGACATGGTAATGCAGTGGTTAGAATGCGGTATTGCAGGCTAATACTGCTGACTGCCAGCACTTTGACAGTTCAATTCTTTTTTAAAAAAAATATTTTTATTATTTTTCAAAAACAAACATAACAAACACAACGTATAACATAGAAACATAGAAGTCTGACGGCAGAAAAAGACCTCATGGTCCATCTAGTCTGCCCTTATACTATTTTCTGTATTTTATCTTAGGATGGATATATGTTTATCCCAGGCATGTTTAAATTCAGTTACTGTGGATTTATCTACCACGTCTGCTGGAAGTTTGTTCCAAGGATCTACTACTCTTTCAGTAAAATAATATTTTCTCATGTTGCTTTTGATCTTTCCCCCAACTAACTTCAGATTGTGTCCCCTTGTTCTTGTGTTCACTTTCCTATTAAAAACACTTCCCTCCTGGACCTTATTTAACCCTTTAACATATTTAAATGTTTCGATCATGTCCCCCCTTTCCCTTCTGCCTCCCAGACTATACAGATTGAGTTCATTAAGTCTTTCCTGATACGTTTTATGCTTAAGACCTTCCACCATTCTTGTAGCCTGTCTTTGGACCCGTTCATTTAGTGGAGCTACAACCGCTCCTCTTAAAATAGAAGTCTTCATTGTATAAAGAAGAAGAAAGAACTTATTGTCGTTTAACACCGTGTAAAAAATGTATAAAAATATCTATTATAACACACTACATAAAAGCACATCTAAAAATATAAAAGAATATATATAGGAATTCTTAATTTGTAGATTAAATCAAACAGAAATAAAGAAGATAAGAGTAAAAGAGATTGCATTTATGTTACAGTTCAATTCTAACCAGGCTCAAGGTTGACTCAGCCTTCCATCCTTCCGAGATGGTAAAATGAGGACCCAATTTTGGTGGGCAATATGCTGATTCTGTAAAACCGCTTAGAGAGGGCTGTAAAAGCACAATGGAGTGGTATATAAGTCTAAATGATATTGCTATTTTAACACTGCCTTTGCAGTTATGAGATTTGCACTGTCCTGGAGTCACATTATCCCCCTTTTCAGTCTTCTCACAAGCAAAGTATGAACTTATGAAAGTATGAAGAACATATTATTATTATTATTATTATTATTATTATTATTATTATTATTTACAGTATTAGATTTGTATGCTGCCCCTCTCCGTAGACTCGGGGTGGCTCACAACAATAACAAAGACAATGTAAGAGCAAATCTAATAATTTAAAAAACACTAAAAAAACCCATTATTAAAAGCAAGCATACACACAAACATATGAAGAACAGTTGCAAGAACTGGGTGAAATTAATGGAAAGAAGGACCAGGGGAGACATGATAGCAGCGTTCCAATATCTCAGAGGTTGCCACAAAGAAGAAGGAGTCAAGCTACAGTATTCTCCAAAGCACCTGAAGGTAGAAAAAGAAGCAATGGGTGGAAACTAAACAAGGAGAGAAGCAACTTAGAACTAAGGAGAAATTTCCTGACAGAGCAATTAATCAGTGAAACAGCTTGCCCCCAGAGGTTGTGAATGTTCCGACACTGGAAGTTTTAAAGAAGATGTTGGATAACCATTTGTCTGAAGTGGTGTAGGGTTTCCTACCTGAGCAGGGGGGTTGGACTAGAAGACCTCCAAGGTCCCTTCCAACTCGTTGTTGTTAACGTCAATGAGAACTCAATAACTATGTTACTAACTTCACAACTGCATGGTTTCACTTAACTGTGGCAAGAAAGACCTTAAAATGGGGCAAAACTCATTTAAGAACGGTCTCACTTAGGAATAGAAATTAGGCCCCATTTAGTCAGAAGTTGAGGACTACTTACTACAAGGCTTCCCAAACTTGGCAACTTTAAGACTTGTGGACTTCAACTCCCAGAACCTCTCAGTCAGCATACTGGCTGGGGAATTCTGGGAGTTGAAGTCCACAAGTCTTAAGTTGCCAGATTTGAAGACCTCTGACCTACTGTATGTGTATGTATGTATATATATATATATATATATACATATATACATACATACATAGACATACAGTAGGTCAGAAGACTTCAAACTTGGCAACTTAAGGCATATACATATATAGATACATACGTATATATATGTAGCACATGTTTTTTGCTGAAATTTTAAAATTAAGGGAGACTAGGATGGCACCATTTCGGCCTTGTTCTGGCCTCATCAGCTAGCCACACCCTTACTGGGATTTGATCCAGCAGCTTCTGCCTTGTAAGGCAGATAATTAACCGCTAGGCCACCAGACCTGATCCCTTCAGCTGTACCAGGGAGGGGCTATATGTTTTTTTTATGTCGTATCACCCTAGTATATTGAAGGAACGTCACCGCTCCTTTTTGCCTCTAGGCCCAACCCAGGGCCATTTCAAGGCAGTTAATTTATTCATAGCCGACAACTATATTCTGTATGTATCACATGTTTTTTGCTGAAATTTTAAAATTAAGGGAGACTATGATGGCACCATTTCGGCCTTG
Organism: Erythrolamprus reginae; assembly: GCF_031021105.1. Classification (NCBI taxonomy): domain Eukaryota; kingdom Metazoa; phylum Chordata; class Lepidosauria; order Squamata; family Dipsadidae; genus Erythrolamprus; species Erythrolamprus reginae. The sequence goes on from NC_091950.1 coordinate 21,209,715, forward strand.
TTCTGGCCTCATCAGCTATAAAGTATATGTATGTGTGTGTATATATATATATAAGGAGCTGTGATGTTCCTTCAATACACCAGGGTGATTCGACACAAAAATATGTAACCCTTCCCTGGTGCAGAGCTGAAGGGATTGGATACTGTAGCCTAGAGGATAATTCTCTGCCTTACAAGGCAAAGGTTGCAGGTTCAAGTCCCAGTGGGTATGGCTAGCTGATGAGGCCAAAATAAGGCCAAAATAGATCTATCCTAGCCTCCCTTAATTTTCAAATTCAGCAAAAAAACAAGTGACATATATATGTATATACACAGTATATATCTCGTTAGGAAAACCCAACCCAGCTTTCCTCAAATAATTGCACTGGAAGCAATCTGAATGGGCAGTGGGCCATGAACGGGGTTTCCTTGGGTCTTTCCCCCTGCAAAATCCCCACCCCTCCACTCATTTCCCGGACTGAGGGACATTCCAGCCAGGAGTGTCCCAATTTCCCATCAACACTTCTGGGCCAATGCTTCTGTGTGCCAGCAACTCTTCATTCTGGAAAGGCAGCAGCTGTAGCAATACCAGGAAAAGCTTCCAGAAGGAAGTCCTTTGCAATGAACTCAATCAACAGCTGGAAGGATTTTAGAAACCTGTTTTTCTATAATTATTCTATGTCTTTAAATGCTCTTCTATTGCACTTTATTTTGGGGGAGAGCGGAGGGGGGAAGTCTGATTTTCTTTCTCAAACAAGCAGTATTGTTTCTGTGCCTGTCATTTCAGGGTTATGAGAAAATATTATTTTACTGAAAGAGTAGAAGATCCTTGGAACAAACTTCCAGCAGACGTGGTTGGTAAATCCACAGTAACTGAATTTAAACATGCCTGGGGTAAACATATATCCTGGGATAAACTGAACTACCCTTTTCCCCCTAGGCCTACACAGTTTATGCATGGTATGTTTGTGTGTATGTTTGGTTTTAATAAGGGTTTTTTAATTATTTTAAACATTAGATTTGTTACATGATGTTTATTACTGTTGTTAGCCGCCCCAAGTCTACGGAGAGGGGCGGCATACAAATAAATAAATAAATAAATAAATAAAATAAAATAAAATAAATAAATAAAATAAAATAAAATAAAATAAATAAATATCCATCCTAAGATAAAATACAGGAAATAGTATAAGGGCAGACTAGACGGAGCATGACGTCTTTTTCTGCTGTCAGTCTTCTATGTTTCTATGTTATACTCCGGCAACAACAGGGTTATAATAATAGACAGACAGACAGACAGACAGACAGACAGACAGACAGACAGACAGACAGACAGACAGACAGACAGACAGACAGACAAACCTGGCTGCTTCTCGCCTCCTTCTCATGTTTGCTCTGTGGGTAGAAGCCTGAGACAGAGGAGAGAAGGAGGAGAGAGTCAGTGATGCAATTTTTTGGTTCTCTGAACTGCGCATAATCGTCGCCATCAGTTATGTAGAACCTGTCCGAGCATGCCGAATTTCACCTCTGGTTATACTATATATTTCAACAGTCCCATTTTGCTGTATTCTGGTTTTGTAACACCGGTAGTAGGTTGCTATCAGTATGGTAGAGCAGTGTTTCCCAACCTTGGCAACTTGAAGATATTTGCACTTCAACTCCCAGAATTCCCCAGCCAGCGAATGCTGGCTGGGGAATTCTGGGAGTTGAAGTCCAGATATCTTCAAGTTGCCATGGTTGGGAAACACTGCGGTAGAGGATGGTGCATTAGTAGCGCATGGTGCGATGCACATGCGGCTTCGGTTCCAATGTATTTTTGCTCGTATCCAAAAGCAAAATCTCACGAGGGAACATGCAGGAGCAAGATTTCGGCGATTCTTTGTTTCTGCGAATGCATGTAAGCAAAAACAGTTGCCGAAATCTCATGCGCATGTGTATCCCCTTGTGAGATTTCAGCGCGTTTTAATATATAGTAGCCTACAACTTATGTTTAGTGACTATTCAAAGTTTATGATGGAGGTGCTTTACAACATACAGTATTCAACAACTTACTACAGAGGGACCTCAATTTATGACCACAACTCACCTTGAAATTTATGTTAAGTGAGAAGAGTTTTGGCACCTGTCCTTTGGGATGATATTGCAAAACCCTGAATTATGACTGGCTTCAAGCCGGTTGACTTTCAAAAAGGCACTAAAAACGCAATTTTTTTCCCCTTGGGTTTTGGAGCTGGGACACTTGTAGTCAGGAATTGTTTGCTGCTGAGTATTATTCTCAATTAGATATCTTGTAAGATATCTAATTTTTCCTATTATGATTTATAATAACATTGCTCCTGTTTTCAGTTCATCTTTCAAAGTGGCTTGCATTAATTTTATATGTGCAATAATAAATATTTTAAAAATATTTGTTTATTTTATTTATTCGATTTTTATGCCGCCCTTCTCCTTAGACTCAGGGCGGCTTACAACATGTTAGCAATAGCACTTTTTAAACAGAGCCAGCCTATTGCCCCCACAATCCAGGTCCTCATTTTACCCACCTCGGAAGGATGGAAGGTTGAGTCAACCTTGAGCCAGTGATGAGATTTGAACCTCTGACCTGCAGATCTACAGTCAGCTTCAGTGGCCTGCAGTATAGCACTCTACCTGCTGCACCACCCCGGCTCGTAGTTCAATGAACACTTTTCACAGAGAGCTAGTTTGGTGTAGTGTGGCTAAGGTGTGGCCTAGAAACCAGGAGGCTGTGAGTTCTATTCCCGCCTTAGGCATGAAAGCCAGCTGGGTGACTTTGGCCAATCACCAAGAGGCTGCGAGTTCTATTCCCGCGTTAGGCCTGAAAGCTTGGCTGGATGACTTTGAGTCAATTGCTCTCTTTCAGCCCAACCCATCTCACCATAGTTGTTGTGGGGAAAATCGTATTAGGTGTGTTCACCTCTGAGTTACTTACAAAAGAATAAAGGCAGGGTAAAAATCTAAGATAAACAAGAGTCGCTTTGGGATAGGGGTGTATGAAGCCAGCTGAGCAAACTATGAGCCAGTCTCCATTTCTCAAGCCTAGGAAACAATTAAGGGCGAACCATTTCCGAAAATCTTGCCAAAACTGGAGGAACATATCCAGGGGATTGTCAGAGTACAAGACCTACTCGAAAGCACCACAGATATAAAAGCAAGTGTGTCAGGGTTCCAGCAGGTAATATTATTATTATTATTATTATTATTATTATTATTATTATTATTATTATTATTAATTATTTACAGTAGTACCTCTAGATATGAGCTGCTCCACATGCGAGTATTTCAAGTTATGAGCTGAGACGCGAGCAAAATTTCTGTTCGACACCCGAGCTCAAATTCGGGATACAAGCCGAGCTTCCACTAGGTGGCGCAAGAATTCCTTGCTTCCAGTTATCTTGGCGCGAAAAACAAAGTCTAAAGGCATTCGTTCGAGATGCGAGTTGATCGACATACGAGCTCGAGTCTGGAACGAATTAGACTCGTATGTCGAGGTACCAGTGTATTGGATTTGTATGCCGCCCCTCTTCGCAGACTCATCCAAGCCAAATCAGAGTCTGAGTCAAAGTACAGTGATACCTCGCCTTACAAACTCCTCGTCATACAAACTTTTCAAGATACAAACCCGGGGTTTAAGATTTTTTTTGCCTCTTCTTCCAAACTATTTTCACCTTACAAAGCCGCCGCCACTGGGATGCCCCGCCTCCAGACTTCTGTTGGCAGCGAAGCGCCTGTTTTTGCGCTGCTGGGATTCCCCTGAGGCTCTCCTCCATGGGAAACACCACCTCCGGACGTCCGTGTTTTTGCGATACTGCAGGGGAATCCCAGCAGGGGAATCCCAGCAGTGCACAAACGGGCGCTTAGCTGGCAACAAAAGTCCGGAGGTGGGGTTTGCACCCGTTTTTGCGCTGCTGGGATCTCCTGGGAGAAAACAGGGCCAGAAACGACAGGGAGAAGCCTCCATGGGGACTCTCTATGAATCTCCTGGGAGGAAACAGGGTTGGAAAAGACGGGGAGAAGCCTCCATGGGGCCTCTCTAGGAATCTCCTGGGAGGAAATAGGGCCGAAAAACACGGGGAGAAATCTCCGTGGGGCCTCTCTAGGAATCTTCTGGGAGGAAACAGGGCCAGAAAAGGCAGGGAGAAGTCTCTGTGGGGCCTCTCTAGGGATCTCTCCGAGTCTACGGAGAGGGGTGGCATATAAATCCAATAAATCTAATCTAATCTCCTGGGAGGAAACAGGGCCTCCAAACTCCCTGTGGTTTCCCCAATCGCACACATTATTTGCTTTTACATTGATTCGTATGGGAAAAATTACTTCTTCTTACAAACTTTTCTACTTAAGAACCTGGTCACGGAACAAATTACGTTCGTAAGTAGAGGTACCACTGTAATTCAAAGCAAGCATATACTAAACAGCACTAAAAACCTGTCAGAAAGAAAACAAAGAGTTTTTTTTTTAAATTACTTGCACAACCAATTTTCAGCCCCACATTTCATCCTCCAGCCTTCCAAATTGAAAAACAGATAAACTCTCTCTGATATCCTAAATCAGTGTTTTTCAACCAGTGTGCCGCGGCACACTAGTGTGCCGCGAGACATGGTCAGGTGTGCCGCGAAGCTCAGAGAGAGAAAGAAAGAGAGAAAGCAAGAGAGAGAGAGAAAGCAAGAGAGAGAAAGAGCGAGAGAGAGAGAAAGAAAGAAAGAAAGAGAACAAGTGAGAGAGAGAAAGAAAGAGAGAGAGAAAGAGAACAAGAAAAAGAAAGAAAGAGAGAAAGAAAGAGAGAGAGAAAGAAAGCAAGGGGGAGAGAGAGAAAGAGAGGGAGGGAAGGAGAGAGAGAGAAAGACATAGAGGGAGGTATGGAGGGAGAGAGAAAGAGCAAAAAAGAGGAAGGAAGGAAGAGAAAGAAAGGGATGGAGAGAGAGAGAGAAAGATGAAGGGAGAGAAAGAGGGTGGGAGAGAGAAATAGAGTGAAAGGGAGGAAGAGAGAGATAGAATTTTTTTGTCCAAACTTTTTTTAGCCACCCCCCCCCCTCGCTCAATGTGCCCCAGGGTTTCGTAAATGTAAAAAATGTGCCGCGGCTCAAGAAAGGTTGAAAATCACTGTCCTAAATAATCCAGCTTCTAGGAAAAGGATATAGCCATCAAACTTTAAAGGGTTATATTATGATTTGTCCTCTAGGGGGCGATGCCTATCATGGTAATATATAAAGCAGGGGAAAAAATATAGTCAAAGCCATTTGCTCACTTTAGCAGCGTTTTTTTTTCAAACTTGGCAACTCGAAGGTATGTAGACTTTTACTCCCAGCTAGCGTGTTGTGTACATGTTTATATGCACACAGGAAATGATAAAATTCAACCAAATATCTAATGATAATTAAAAATAACTAAACTAATTTATGGCATCATTCTTATCTTATCCTGTTGCTGTGTTGTGGTAATGACCAATGCTTTTTAGCTATAGGGAATAAATGGAGTCTCCATAAGGCAGTGTAAGTGACTTAAATTTACAACCACCATAGCATCCCTACAGTCACATGATTAAAATTTGGGCACTTAGCAACAATTTATAATACTGTATATCATATCATCATATATCATCATATATGCTGCTCAAAAAAACAAAGGGAAAACTTAAAGTAAATCAACCTTCTGTGAAATCAAACTTCCCACTTAGGAAGCAACACTGATTGACAATCAATTTCACATGTTGTCAGCACATTCAACTTTATACAGAACAAAGTATTCAATGAGAATATTTCATTCATTCAGAACTAGGATGTGTTCGAGGGTGCCCTTTATTTTTTCCAGCAGTGTATATATGTATGTATGCATGTATGTATGTATGTATGTATGTATGTATGTATGTATGTATGTAACATATTTTTGCTGATAATGAAAAGGGAGACTACTATATATACAGTGATCCTTCGAGTTTTGCGATCTCGATCTTCGCGAAACGCTATATCGCGATTTTAAAAAAAATATTAATTTTTTTAAAAACCACTTCCGGGTTTGGCTTCGGGAGTCAGCTGGGAAGCGGCGCGGCTGTTTTAAAAGGTCGCAGCCGGCCTGGGGGGCTTCCCAGCACCCCCTAAACCCACAACCTGGGTCTTCCTGGCCGCCCACGCAAAGGGGAAACCCCGGCTCCTCGCTGATGCCCGCCGCTCGCCCACCCGCCAGCAAGAGGGGGAAGACCCAGGGAAGGTTCCTTCGGCCGCCCAGCAGCTGATCTGCTCGGTAGCGCAGCAGCAGCAAGGAGCCGAATCGGGGTTTCCCCTTTGCTTGGGCGGCGGGGAACGCAAACTCCACCATCTACGCATGCGGGCCATAGAAAAAAGGGTGCGCATGCGCAGATGGTGTTTTCACTTCCGCAACCCTACATCGCGAAAAATCGATTATCGCGAGGGGTCTTGGAACGGAACCCTCGCGATAATAGAGGGATCACTGTATTTGTGTTTGTAGGTTTTCATGGATATATGTATGTAGATTGCTGTGAGTTTGGATTTTTTCCAATGTAATATTTTGAGTGTCTTTGCGATATTTTGGCAAAATCACATTCAGGAAAAAAATGAATATATATATATACTGTATACACACACACACACACACACACACACACACACAAAACTATATTCAAAGCAGCACGAAGCTAACAACTTCAGCCTGATGATGGTGAATGTGATTTCACCGAAACGTCGCATAGACATTCAAAATATTACACAGAGTAAAACCCGAATTTAGAACAATCTACACACACACATATATATATATATTTGTTTTCGTAGATTTTCACGGGTATATGTATGTAGATTGTTCTACATACATATATATATATCTATATATATATACACACTTAATCAGCCTGATTATGGTGAATGTGATTTCACCGAAACGTCGCATAGACACTCAAAATATTACACGAGGCAAAACCCGAACTCAGAACAATCTACAGATAGATAGATAGATAGATAGATAGATAGATAGATAGATAGATAGATAGATAATATATCACATATCACACATCACACATCACATATATACACTACTCAAAAAAAAAGGGAACACTCAAAGAACACATCCTAGATCTGAATGAATGAATATTCTCGTGGAATACTTTGTTCTGTATAAAGTTGAATGTGCTGACAATATGTGAAATTGATTGTCAATCAGTGTTGCTTCCTAAGTGGGCAGTTTGATTTCACAGAAGTTTGATTTACTTGGAGTTATATTGTGTTGTTTAAGAGTTCTCTTTATTTTTTTGAGCAGTGTATATCATATCATATAATGAGTTGGAAGGGACCTTGGAGGTCTTCTAGTCCAACCCCTTGCTTAGGCAGGAAACCCTACACCATTTACTTAACCATTGTTTAAAGTTACGGCAGCAACGAAAAAAGTTCTGTTGTAGGGAGAGGGAGGCCATGTAGGGCTCGAAAGCCACCCGAAAGCTGGCTGGTCTTCGTCTGAACTTTGTCTTTGTGGCTCCTGAGCCAGAGTTCCTAGAATCAGGAGGAGAGTGTCTACTCTTTCCTTCTCGGAAAGAAATTGGAGCTGGTAGGTTTATGATTCGTCGTGATTGGCTGCGAGGGGGGAAAAGCCTTTGGCGCTTGGATTGCGGCCTTGGAGAAGGGTAGCCGTGTGTGGTTAGCCACGGAAAGGGTGGTGTCGCAGAGCAGAAGAACAGCTGGTGCAAGGAAATAAATGTCTTTTCCATTGCTCTGAATTATAGGCTCGATCCCACCCCCTTCAACTGGCTTCCGAAGCAGCACAGAAAACACATACAAACAACATTGAATAAAACAACCTCTAGATCAGGAGACTCCAACCTTGGCCACTTTAAGCCCGGAGGACTTCAACTCCCAGAATTCCCCAGGCAGCTAGCACTGGCTGGGGAATTCTGGGTGTTGAAGTCCCCCGGGCTTAAAGTTGCCAAGGTTGGAGACCACTAATCTAGATGCTTGCAGAGTTCTGGGTTTCTTCACTGCCAGTTTGTTCAGTGGTGTTTCACGTGCGTGCACATACGCAGTACTAAAAACATAGCTTTTGCGCATTTATTTTATTTGAGGTTTTTTTGCAAAGTATGTACAAAGATATAGTAATGTTTATATAGATAATACTAGTAAGAGAGAAGTCTTCGGAAAGGGGCGGCATACAAATCTAATATATTGTTATTGTTATTGTTATTGTTATTGTTACGTCAATACAAAACAGCAAATGAGATCACTATGCTGGATTTCGTATTTTATCACCAGTCGGGCGCATCCCAAGCACCTAGGACTGAGTGATGTAGCGGCGAATTATGTTTCCCGATCCCAGTAAAGCAGCCTTTTGCAATTGACAGATGGAGATTTTGTCAATTCCGATGGTTTTCAAATGTCTACTGAGATCCTTTGGCACTGCGCCCAGCGTGCCAAGTACCACTGGGACCACTTTCACTGGCTTGTGTCAGAGTCGTTGCAGCTCGATTTTTAGATCTTCGTATTTCATTAATTTCTCTAGCTGCTTCTCCTCAATTCTGCTGTCTCCTGGGATTGCGATGTCGATGATCCATACATTCTTTTTCTCCACAATCAGGATGTCTGGTGTGTTATGCTTCAGAATTCGGTCAGTCTGAAGTCAGAAGTCCCACAGTAGTGGCTGGAGAATTCTGGGAGTTGAAGTCCACAGGTCTTAAAGTTGCCAAGTTTGAGGACCCCTGCTTTAAGTGTTATTAACTAAAATTGCTAGATGGAACTCTTGTGTGAAATATACTGCCTCCCTGCTCCTCAGGTGGTATCAAGGCCGAGGATTTGGTGAGATCTCATTGTCTCTTCACTCCTGGGATTCTTTTTTTTAAAATAAAAGGATTAATGCCAATGTAAACAAATTATTATTATGATCAGCCACTGGTTTAGATTGGATTTGGCTTTTTTTAACCCACCGGTTGAGTTTTTCTCAAGGACTTGGGATAGCCAGAGGTTATTATTTGATGGCATTAAATGATGTCAGCTGTTTCAAGTAAAGCTGCCTTTTTTGCAATTGACTGTTGGTGGAGTTATCAGTGTCAATGGTGTTTGAGTGGTGTTGAAGCATGGTTAGAGACTCCAGACACCCATTTTACGGTTTGTTATTGTTGCTCCCCTCTGGGAGGAGGTTTTCGAAGTACAGTGGTACCTCTACCTACGAACGCCTCTACTTACGAACTTTTCTAGATAAGACCTTGGTGTTCAAGATTTTTTTGCCTCTTCTCAAGAACCATTTTCCACTTACAAACCTGAGCCTCCTTAACCTGAAAAGGCATGGAGAAGTCTCCCTGGAGCCTCTCTAGGAATCTCCTGGGAGGAAACAGGGCCGGGAAATGTGGGGAGAAGTATCAGTGGGGCCTCTCTAGGAATCTTCTGGGAGGAAACAGGGCCGGGAAAGGTGAGGAAAAGCCTCTGTGAGGTCTCTCTAGGAATCTCTTGGGAGGAAACAGGGCCAGAAAAGGCGTGGAGAAGCCTTTGTGGGGCCTCTCTAGGAATCTCCTGGGAGGAAAGAGGGCTGGAAAAGGTGGGGAGAAGCCTCTGTGGCGCCTCTCTAGGAATCTCCTGGGAGGAAAGAGGGCCAGAAAAGGCAGGGAGAAGCCCCCGTGAGGCCTCTCTAGGAATCTCCTGGTAGGAAACAGGGCCTCCACCCTCCCTGTGGCTTCCCCAATCGCACACATTATTTGCTTTTACATTGATTCCTATGGGAAAAAATGCTTCTTCTTACATACTCTTCTACTTAAGAACCTGGTCACAGTAAGTTTGTAAGTAGAGGTCCCACTGTACATTTAACCTGCCTCGGTTTGCATCAAGGATGAGTAACTATGGCAACTTTTGAGTGGCCCAGGAATTCTGGGAGTTGAAGTCCACAGGTTATAATAAAGCCTCTGTGTACAAATCCCCCCCCTCCAAACAAACCAGCCTCCTCCTCGCTGTATTAATTTTATCTATTCACCTATCTCCCACCTATCTCACCATGGAGCTGCTCTAAGTGGCTTAGAAATTACAATAATTATTGATGTGTCTCCTGGTCCAGTTTACAACCCCCCCGCCCCACACTCCACCCTATCCTGCTTGCCTCCTGGACAAATGCAAGACAGCCAGTGGAAACTGTTTTCTGGTTATTTGATACCTGGGACAAAGTGACCTGCAAGGGTTGAATCACCTGGAGAAAGAGCCATCTCTCTCCCCCAGCTGCCTTGGCAAGGATGCTGACATTGAGGCCTGAGATTTTGTGGGAGTTTCCCATCGCAGTCCTAACCAGGTTAGATTTGGCTTGGTTGCCAAGCCCAGCTAAGTGCTGTGGTCTTCTGCAAGAAACCTTACTTATTGTGTCATTCATTCATTCATTCATTCATTCATTCATTCATTCATTTGATTTATATGCCTCCCATCTCCTAAGAGTCAGAGTGGCTCACAACAAGAATTCTGCGGGTCTGCGGAGATACAAATCTAATAAATAAATAAAATAAAATAAATAAATAAATATACTGACAACATGTGAAATTAATTGCTTCCTAAGTGGACAGTTTGATTTCACAGAAGTTTGATTTACTGGGAGTTATATTGTGTTGTTTAAGTGTTCCCTTTCTTTTTTTGAGCAGTATAGAAAACATGTAACAAATCTAAAACACTCTAAAACAACTTCAATACTAAAAACATATAATTTAAATGCTAAAACCTCAAAATCTGAATACAGTGTTCCCTCGATTTTTGCGGGTTCGAACTTCGCGGAACGTCTATACCATGGTTTTTCAAAAATATTAATTAAAAAATACTTCGTGGTTTTTTTCCCTTATACCACGGTTTTTCCTGCCCGATAACGTCATATGTCATTGCCAAACTTTCGTCTGCCTTTAAAAATCATTTTTTAAAATAAATTTAAATAAATAAACATGGTGAGTAATAATCTAAATGGTTGCTAAGGGAATGGGAAATTGCAATTTAGGGGTTTAAAGTATTAAGGGGAGGCTTGTGATACTGTTCATAGCCAAAAATAGTGTATTTACTTCCACATCTCTACTTTGCGGAAATTCGACTTTCGCGGGCGGTCTCGGAACGCATCCCCTCCGAAAATCGAGGGAACACTGTATCTCAATATCTGCCCCAAGTCTTTGGAGAGGGGAGGCATACAAATCTAAATGAATGAATGAATAAATGAATGAATAAATAAATAAATATAAAAACCAATCATCCACATTCATCCTATCTTTTAATCATATAGATGTTAAAATTTCACTAGCCCCAGGTCTGCTGGCAGAGGTGCGTTTTTAAGGTCTTATGAAAGACTGGGAGGGTGGGGGCAGTACAAATCTTCGGGAGGGAAAAGTTGATTCTGAAGGGCCGGGGCCACCACAGACAAGGCTCTTCTCCTAGCCCCTGCCAGACGGCATTGCCTGGTTGACGGGCCCTGGAGAATGCCAACTCTGTGGGACATGACCGGCTGCTCGGATTCCTGTCTTCTGCATCATCTGAAAGGACATGACAGGTGGATGAGTGGGTGGATGACCCATTTTGATCTGACCATGGTTTCCAAAGCAAAACCTATTTCGGTAGTGCAAAAGTCTGCCTTACATCAATATTTTGTTCATTTCCCATATTTCTGGGCTAGCTTTCTTTCTTGCCTTTCCACCAGAATCCTAAATCAGCACTTTTTTTTCACTAGCTCATGTATCTTTCCAGAGTATTAAATCATAAGGGGATTCTGGGAGATAAAATCCAAAACCCTCTGAAAAACATCCCTTGGGCGCCATCTTGTTTATGAAATGCTGCTTTGATGTTTCTCGTCAGCTCTTCACAAAATTGTAAACTCACACTCAAATTATCATCAGAGGTTCATTAGGAATCCTCAATCTGAGTATTGTATTGGCAGTTCTGTGTTAGCAAAAACTTCAGAAGAGAAGGATTTAGGGGTAGTGATTTCTGACAGTCTCAAAATGGGTGAACAGTGCAGTCAGGCGGTAGGGAAAGCAAGTAGGATGCTTGGCTGCATAGCTAGAGGTATAACAAGCAAGAAGAGGGAGATTGGGATCCCCTTATATATAGTGCTGGTGAGACCACATTTGGAATACAGTACTGTGTTCAGTTCTGGAGACCTCATCTACAAAGAGATATTGACAAAATGGAACGGGTCCAAAGACGGGCGTCAAGAATGGTGGAAGGTCTTAAGCATAAAACGTATCAGGAAAGACTTAATGAACTCAATCTGTATAGTCTGGAGGACAGAAGGAAAAGGGGCGACATGATCGAAACATTTAAACATAGAAACATAGAAAACTGACGGCAGAAAAAGACCTCATGGTCCATCTAGTCTGCCCTTATATTATTTCCTGTATTTTATCTTACAATGGATATATGTTTATCCCAGGCATGTTTAAATTCAGTTACTGTGGATTTACCAACCACGTCTGCTGAAAGTTTGTTCCAAGGATCTACTACTCTTTCAGTAAAATAATATTTTCTCATGTTGCTTTTGATCTTTCCCCCAACTAACTTCAGATTGTGTCCCCTTGTTCTTGTGTTCACTTTCCTATTAAAAACACTTCCCTCCTGAACCTTATTTAACCCTTTAACATATTTAAATGTTTCGATCATGTCCCCCTGAAAAGTCCCGAGACAAGGCTAGGTAAAGACGGTTCCTTTATTTCAGCTCTTAAAGGTAAGTGACAATCAGCGGAACACCGTCTGCTCAACCTGGGGAGAAACCGCTCTTTTTATACATTTGCGGCTCCCGCCAAAAGAGAGCAACCCGCGTCTGAGCCAATCAGACGCGACTTCCTGTTTCCCGCTCAGACAGCGTTTCCACACGGAACCAACTATTTACAAGGATACAACACCCCTCCCTCCTTAGTCAGAATACATCACTCAAGAAAGCCACGTGACGAAATCCTCCAATCTGCTTGGTTTTCGCGAGGCTCGCTCCGACCTGCGCAGTTCATTTGAGTCCTCGCTTCCAACGGTGGAGGTCGGTTCGCCTGCACTTCCCCAGTGCGGCTGGGGCCTGGTTTGGGCTCCAGCCCGCTGAGTCGATCGGGCAGGCACAACACCGACCTCTGAGGATGAAGATGGCTCGGCGTCGCTGGAGGATCCTTCCTGACTCGATAAGTCCATTTGAATGTCCATTAAAGCATGTTGCGCGTTACAGTCTATTAGAGTGGGACAGTCTGTTTTAGCGGTTTGCTCAGGGGAGGTTTCAATGCGCTTACGTACATTCGACCATCATCCAATTTTACAATGTATGTTTTAGGAGCAGTTTGTTGTACAATAGTTCCCTTCATCCAATTCAAACCCCCATCAAAATTCTTTGCAAAAACACTTTGACCCAAATACATTTGTCTTTCAGGGTTCACATACATAGGGTTATGAGTACAAAACCTTGGGTGTAACCTATCCAGTGGGGATCTCAGTTTCCTTCCCATTAGTATTTCAGCAGGGCTTACATGTGTGTGGGAATTTGGTGTAATATGTTGTGTTAACAAGAATTGGTCCAGATGCTGTTGTACATCTCCAGGGCCTGACCTGTGCAATGCCTCTTTTGCAACCCGAACGTATCGTTCTGCCAAACCATTAGCCCAGGGCGAGTAAGGCGAGATGAGGGCATGTCTGACCCCCAAGTTATCTAAAAATAATTCAAATTGCCTGGCTGTCAATTGGGGGCCATTGTCTGACACTAAGATGTCAGGACAGTCATGGGTGACAAACAAATGGCGCAGAACCTTAATGGTGGCACTCGTAGTTATATTATTCATTGCAATGATTTCCACCCACTTGGAAAATGCATCTACCACTATTAAGAAATATTGTGACCCCACTGGCCCTGCAAAATCAATATGGACCCTGGACCAAGGCCCTGCAGGTTGTTCCCACTCTGCTGGAGTTGTTTGGGGGGGGGTTAGGCCGCGACTCTTGGCATGGATCACACTTGGCTACCCACTTTTCAATATCAGTATCCAGACCTGGCCACCATAAGTGCCCCCTAGCTAGGCCCTTCATCCTGACAATCCCAGGATGGCCCACATGTAACATTGTGAGTACTTTGGTCTTTAGACTTTCAGGAATGATTACTCTATCACCCCACAACAGGCAACCTTTAACATATGACAATTCCAGTCTTTTGGTTTTAAAATCACATAAATCAGATTCTACAGAGTCATTCTGCCACCCCTTAAGTACACAGTTTACCACCTTTTTCAGAATTGGGTCTTGCTGCGTGTGCGCAGCCACCTCCCTTGCAGTAGTTAGTGGGTTATCTTCGAGCTCTATCATTAAAACATCAGCAGATGGGGCAGGGTCCTCTACTAACTCTGCCATTGGGCACCTACTGAGACCATCTGCGTGGTTGATGGTTTTACCCCCTTTGTGAATGAGCTCGTACTGGTATCCTGAGAGGAACAAGGCCCACCTGATTAATCTTGGAGACATAAATGGGGGAGTTGGTTTGTTGGGGGCTAAGAGGCCTAGTAAAGGCTTGTGGTCGGTAACCAATTCAAAACTCCTGCCAAAGAGATAATTATGAAACTTCTTCACCCCAGCCACTAACGCTAGAGCCTCCTTATCTAGTTGGCTGTAATTTCTCTCCGTATTGGTCATTGTCCTTGAAAAGAAAGCAATTGGGGCCTCTGTATTATTTGGCAACACATGTGCCAAGACCCCTCCTACGCCATATGGGGACGCATCGCACGTAAGCCTGACGGGTAGTAACGTGCTATACTGGACTACTACACTTGCGGAAGTTAACAACTGTTTTATTTGTAAAAAGGCTTCGTGTTCAGTTCTCCCCCATGTCCAAAGGGTTCCTTTCTGAAGTAGCCGGTGTAGAGGCTCTGCTGCTGTTGCCTTCTGTTTTAAAAAGACAGAGTAAAAGTTTAGAAGGCCTAAGAATGCCTGCAATTCTGTTCTATTCTGTGGCTCTGGGGCTTCCCTGATGGCTTTTAACTTTTCAGTAGTGGGGTGTATGCCTTCCCCATCTATTCTATATCCTAAGAATTCTACACTGTTGGTTCCCCACACACATTTGTCAGGTTTGATCCTTAACCCTTTATCTTGTAGTCTATGTAATACTTCTCTTATTCTTTCGTTGAGTTGAGATTGGTTTTCTCCTGAAATTAAAATGTCATCAAAATAGGGAATGGTCCCTTTAATTCCTGACAACAAACGTTCCATTATGCTTTGAAAAATCCCGGGAGCTATGCTTACCCCAAATTGTAATCTGGTACATTTAAATGCACCCCTGTGGGTGACAATTGTCTGTGCGAGTGCTGTTGGTTCATCGACAGGGAGCTGCTGGTAAGCTTGGGCTAAATCGATTTTTGCGAACACTTTCCCTTCCCCCAGGGAGTGAAGGAGCTGTTGTACCACTGGAATGGGGTAAGGGTGATGTTGGAGGGCTTTGTTGAGCGTAGACTTATAGTCAGCGCAAACCCTCAAAGAGCCATCCGGTTTAAAAGGCGTAACTATGGGTGTTTCCCATGGCCCCTGCTCTACAGGAACTAAAATGCCCTGGCTTATGAGCTTATCTAGCTGTAGGTCAAGCTTGGGAAGGAGCGGGAGGGGTACCCTGCGAGGTTTGAGCCGGACAGGAGGGACCTTGGGGTCAATAGAAAAGGAGATAGGGGGCCCTTTATACGATCCCAAGGTGGGGCTAAACACTTCTGGGAATTCCTGTAAGAAGTTAGGCATGCTATCAGAGTTAACAGTACAGATACCAGAAATTTCAATTCCCAATGGTTCCATCCAAGCCAAACCCAGGAGAGAGTGTCTAGCCCCTGTAACAACAATCATAGGAAGGGTACATTTAACAGTCTTAAACATAATAGGTACATTCGCTTGGCCTAGAACAGGTATTATTCCCCCTTGAAAATCTCTAATTACCAATGAGGTTTGTAAAAGGTCAGACTTTGAGAGGCTAGGCATGTACATTATAAGCTTTTCCCACGGCATAATGGTGTATTTAGACCCCGTATCAAGTTCCATAGAGCATGGCTTGTTGTTTAGGAGCAGTGAGATTACAATCTTGCCCCCATTTTTTGTTGCCGTGCTATTCACGGAAAATTGATTGTTACCTCTTGAGTAGTCGCGGTTAGCGGTTGAGTAGTTCTTGCGGCCGGAAAACCAGGGAAACCGGTTTTCGCGCAGTTGAGGTGTTTGATTCTGGAAACGAGGAGGACGAGGAGTGGAGAAAGATTCCTCAGGCAAAGGTGCTCTGCAGGCTTCGGCGATATGGCCGCGTCGGTTGCAGCGGCGGCAAATGGCGTCCCGGAAGGGGCAGCGTTGGCGCGGATGGTTTCCTCGGCAGCCGGCGCAGGGAGCGATGGGGCGAGGGTATCTGGGTTGTCTCAGTTGGTCCTGTTGCAGCAGGAAACAGCTGTCCTTGTTGAGGGCTGGTGGGCTGAGGTCGTCTGGGGCCTCAGCGCGGGAAAACGTGGAGTCGATCTTGGCGATGACTTCTCGCTTGTCGTGCTCCTTCAGCTCTTTGGCAGCAGCGTCGGCGACCTCTGCGGTTTGTGCCAGCTTGATTACTGCCTGGAGAGACGGCTCGTTTTCGGTGAGGAGTTTGTTCCGCACCATGGCATTTCTCATGCCGAAAATTAAGGCATCAGTGAGGCGAGCTTCCGGGCTATCAAACTTGCATTTTGAAAGCACCGTTCGAAGACGCGTCGCGAACTGATTAATGGATTCGGATTCGAGCTGGGCCATTCTTGAAAACTGGTGCCGGAAAATGACGGCTGGTTTTGTAGGCTTGAAATGGCTCGCGAGCTTGGTTTGCAGGACGTCCCAAGCGACGGATTTGGCTGGGAGCGGATCGGTGAGAGCCTGGGTGAGATCGAATATTTCTGGGCCGCAGTAGTTCAGGAAGATTGCCCGCTTTCGTTCGGCGTTGGCGTCCCTTATTCCCGCGGCTTCGAGGAAGATCTCGAACTTGGCTATGTAGGCGTCCCAGGAAGATTTCTCCGGATCGAAGAACTCAGGAGCCCGGCCGATTTGAAGGTTGTTCATCTTGCACGCGTGGTTCTTCCGTCCGTCGTCGCCAGTGAAAAGTCCCGAGACAAGGCTAGGTAAAGACGGTTCCTTTATTTCAGCTCTTAAAGGTAAGTGACAATCAGCGGAATACCGTCTGCTCAACCTGGGGAGAAACCGCTCTTTTTATACATTTGCGGCTCCCGCCAAAAGAGAGCAGCCCGCGTCTGAGCCAATCAGACGCGACTTCCTGTTTCCCGCTCAGACAGCGTTTCCACACGGAACCAACTATTTACAAGGATACAACACCCCCCTTTTCCTTCTGTCCTCCAGACTATGCAGATTGAGTTCATTAAGTCTTTCCTAATACGTTTTATGTTTAAGACCTTCCACCATTCTTGTAGCCCGTCTTTGGACCCGTTCAATATGTTAAAGGGTTAAATAAGGTCCAGGAGGGAAGTGTTTTTAATAGGAAAGTGAACACAAGAACAAGGGGACACAATCTGAAGTTAGTTGGGGGAAAGATCAAAAGCAACATGAGAAAATCATATTTTACTGAAAGAGTAGTAGATGCTTGGAACAAACTTCCAGCAGATGTGGTAGATAAATCCACAGTAACTGAATTTAAACATGCCTGGGATCCATCCTAAGATAAAATACAGGAAATAGTATAAGGGCAGACTAGATGGACCATGAGGTCTTTTTCTGCCGTCAGACTTCTATGTTTCTATGTTTCTATTATTTATCTACCATACGCGACGGTTATTAATGCAAGAGGGCATATGGATTTCAACACAGGAAGCTGGGGCTTTTTATCACATGAAATTATTGGTACATTTTTAGTTGACTAACATTTCCTCGATGGGTAACTGCCTTCTGGAAGATTTTCTCAATCCGTTTTAACTTCGTTCCTGGAGATGGCGGAGACCAGAAACTATTTTGATGCCCCAAGGCAACCTGCCAATAGTGAACCACAAACCTAACATTTTTGCCTTGAATTTAGTGTGAACACAGCCTTGGTATTTTTCTTAGGATTATGGGAATCCAGACAATGGAATATAGGAAAACACGTAAACATGGTCATTCAGTTCCAAGAAGCCCAAAATTAAAGCTTGAATCCACATCCGTCTCTTGCAGAGAACTGAATTTTAAGGGTTATGAAAATGAGGAGGGACTGTCCCAGCTCATTCATTAATTGTATATAGGCAGTCTTCGGCTTCCAATGATTCATTTAGTGACTGTTCAAAGATAAGAAAGGGACTGAAAAATGTAACTTATGACCGCTTTTCAAAGTTACATAGAAACATAGAAGATTGATGGCAGAAAAAGACCTCATGGTCCATCTAGTCTGCCCTTATACTATTTCCTGTATTTTATCTTAGGATGGATATATGTTTATCCCTGGCATGTTTAAATTCAGTTATTGTGGATTTACCAACCACGTCTGCTGGACGTTTGTTCCAAGCATCTACTCCTCTTTCAGTCAAATAATATTTTCTCACGTTGCTTTTGATCTTTCCCCCCACTAACCTCAGATTGTGCCCCCTTGTTCTTGTGTTCACTTCCCGATTTAAAACACTTCCCCCTGAACCTTATTTAACCCTTTCACATGTTTAAATGTTTCGATCATGTTCCCCCTTTCCCTTTTTTCCTCCAGACTATACAGATTGAGTTCATGAAGTCTTTCCTGATCAGTTTGATGCTTAAGACCTTCCACCATTTTTGTAGCCCCTCTTTGGACCCGTTCAATTTTATCCATCTCTTTTCGTAGGTGAGATCTCCAGAACTGAACACAGCTATTTTTAGATGAACACAGCTACAACTTTTGCAACCTCCCTATGTTGTTGTGATCAAAATCCAGCCGCTTGGCAACTGGTTCTGCACATGCTTAGAACCACTGAAAGGCCGAAAATTGCTGAAATCTTGTTTATGCGAGTGTCCTCACGCGAGATTTCAGCAATTTCCGCTGATTTCTTTGCTTCTGCACATGTGCAGAAGCAAAATATTGTGTGTGGGGGCACGAGTGCATGTAAGAACATAAGAACATAAGAAGAGCCAGGCTGAATCGGGCCAAAGCCCATCGAGTCCAGCATTCTGTGTCCCACAGTGGCCCACCAATTGTCCATGGGGATCTTGAGCAGAAAGAGAAGGCAAGACCCTCCCTTTCTCTTGACCCCCAACAAATGGTACTCCAGGGAATCCTGACTGCCTCAACCAACCTAGAGGCAGCACATGGACATCTGTTTCAATAACCACCGATACACTTGGCATCCATGAATCTGTCTAATCCTGCCTTGAAGCTATACAGGCTGACAGTTGTCACGACCTCTTCTGGAAGTGAATTCCATAAACCAAGGACCCTCTGGGTGAAGAAATATTTCCCTTGATTTGTCCTCACTTTCTTACTTATGAGCTTTAGGGAGGGCCCCCTCGTCCTACTACTGTGTGATAGAGAAAAGAGTTTTTCTCTAGCCACCTTTTCTATCCCATGCATGATTTTATACACTTCGATCAAGTCACCCCTTAAACTCCGCCTTTCAAGGCTGAAGAGACCAAGGCATTGCAACCTGGTTTCATAAGGGAGGGGCTCCATTTCCTTTATCATTCTTTTTGCCCTTTTTTGCACCTTTTCCAGTTCCATTATATCCTTCTTGAGATGCAGTGACCAGAACTGTACACAGTACTCCAAGTGTGGTCTCACCATCGATTTGTACAGAGGCAATACAACACTTACCGACTTATTTTCGATTCTCTTCCTAAACATGCCAAGCATGAAATTTGCTTATAGCTACCAGATCGTCGATCCCAGGCATACCGTGGGCAGCCCAATACTGTTTGCGACCCTCTGACAAGCAAAGTCGATGGGGAAGCCAGATTCACTTAACAACCAGGGTAAACAACTGATCAACTGCAGTGATTCACTTAACAACTGTGGCAAGAAATATCGCACAATGGGGCAAAGCACAGTTTGCAAATGTTTGACTTAACAACAGAAATCTGGGGCTCGATTGTGGTTGTAAGCCGACAATACCTGTAGCTGGCCACCTTAAAAAAATATCTCTGCACGCAATTTATTTATTTATTTATTTAATTGGATTTGTATGCCGCTCCTCTCCGAGGACTCAGGGCAGCTCATAGCATATATAAAAACAAAACAATAATGTAAATCCAATTAATACTACAATTTAAAAACAATTAAAAGAAAAACCTATCAACCAAACATTCAGCAATCATACTTAAGGCATTCAGTGGTCAGGGGAAGATCTAAGAGTCCCAAGCCTGGTGGCAAAGATGAGTTTTTAAGCTCTTTCAGAAGGCAAGGAGGGAGGGGGCAGTGCGAATCTCTGGGGGGAGTTGATTCCAGAGGGCCGGGGCTCCCACAGAGAAGGCTCTTCCTCTAGATCCCGCCAGCTGACATTGTTTGGTCGCCGAGACCTTAAGGCAGGGGTCCCCAAACTTTTTACACAGGGGGCCTGTTCACTGTCCCTCGGACTGTTGGAGGGCCGGACTATAAAAAAACACTATAAACAAATCTCTATGCACACTGCACATACCTTATTTTAAAGTAAAAAACAAAATGGGAACATGCTATTTAGAGGGGGGGGGGGATGAAGTCTGAAATTCATATATGTTTATGTTTTGTTTTTAATTTTCTCTTGTTAACATCTGATTGGCTATACAAGGTTTTTAGGTTTATAGAAAAATGTATAAAGAAAGAAGGAAGCACTTTGGCATAATGGTTAATAAGTTAGAAATATAATTGGTGTTGTACTTTTTGAAGGAACATTAAGGAGGGAATTTAATTAAAAGAAAAGTATTACCTGGTGTTCTGTCTGGGTGCCCCCAGACTTCAACACCAGCTGGAAAAAGCAGCCAGACACGCTGGTAAAAGCAAAAGCACTTTATAGTTTGAAAAATAAACACAGAGAAAAACCTGTTCTTCCCAACAGGCAGGCTATGAGGCTTCACAGCAAAGTCCTGACGGCCAGACAATACAGCAGACTTCTTGCTGGCACACACACCACTGTAGAGAATAAGCCCCCACGCCTTTTTCCCCAAGGTTTCAGCCTTCAAGGCCACAAGCCAGAATCAGAGACGCCAAAGATCACAGCCAGGTCCCAGGACTCCCAAAGATACTACTCCACAAGACAGGAAGGGTGGGTCTGCCTTTTCAGCCTTTCTGGGGAGAACCACAACCAAACCCAGCTGTTACCTATTTAGGACTGGAAGTACCTGGCTAATTGTCCCCTTCGTTGTGCTGCTCTTCGCTGCCTGTGATCGATGATGGCTTGAGCATTTTCATCTAAGGACTCCAGGCTGCTTGCTGGGGAGAGGTCCACCCCGGGGGATTCTGGCTGTTCTCCCTCTCCCTCGGCCTGATATTCCTCCTCCCCTTCTGCCTGGGCCTCCTCCTCCTCCTCCTGTTCCTCATCCTCCCCCTCTGAGCAGGGAGCCGGCAGAGGTTCAGCCGTTCCCTGAGGAGCCTCAGACGGAATCACAACACCTGGATGACAACATTAGAAAAAAAAACTTTTGCAACTTTTTTGATGATTGATATTAGTTACTAACAAAATACCACATTTTATTCATGGAAAATTAGATGGTACACTGTATTGTTTGAATGTATGTTGAGAGAAAAATTTTTAAAAATGTACACCCCCCCCAAAAAAAGTCCTTCCTTCCTCCATCCCTCCATCCATTTCTTCTTCCTTCTTTCCTTCCTTCCTTTTCCCTCCATTTCTCCTTCCTTCCTTCCTTCCCTCCCTCCCTCCTTCCTTCCTCTCTCTCTCTCTCTTGCTTTCTTTCTCTCTCCCTCTCCCTCTCTTTCTCCCCCTTCTTTCCTTCCTTCCCTCCCTCACTTCTTCCTTCCTTTCCACTTCTCTTTCCCCCCCCTCTTTTTCCCTTCTCCTTCCCTTTCTTTTTCTCCACTTCTCTCTCTCACCCCTGGGCCGGATAAATGGCCTCAGCGGGCCGCATGCGGCCTGCGGGCCGTAGTTTGGGGACCACTGCCTTAAGGAGACCAACTCTGTGGGACCTAACTGATCGCTGGGATTCGTGCGGCAGAAGGCGGTCTCGGAGATAACCTGGTCCTGTGCCATGTAGGGCTTTATAGGTCATAACCAACACTTTGAATTGTGCTCAGAAACTGATTGGTAGCCAATGCAGTCCATGGAGTGATGGTGAGATGTGGGCATATCTTGAAAGGCCCAAGACTGCTCACGCGGCTGCATTTTGGACAAGTTGGAGTAAGTACTGTATACAGATCTGGCATGGCTTAGCTATAGCTCTTCAAGTTGATTTTCTTTTGGCTAAGATGTCAGTTTTTATATTTTTTCCCCACCATGTGCCGTACCTATTTTAGGTTCACACTGAAGTTTTCATGAGTTTCCCCCTTCAGAAATGGCCAGGGGGGGGAAATACCGGAAAAACCAGTTTCAAAGCATAAGTAACTAAACTTGTTTTAGGAAACCATATGTATGTTTACTCAGAGGTAATCCCCAAGTTAATTCACCCTGTGTATACAGAGCGCCCAGTTTTATTCTCCATGCAAGTTGAACATCTCACAATTCGCATCTCAGACATTAACACCCTTGAAAATGTCCAAAGATACTTCACCAGAAGAGCCCTTCGCTCCTCCACTCGAAATAGAATACCCTACGAGACTAGACTTACAATCCTGGGCCTAGAAAGTTTAGAACTATGATGCCTTAAACAAGATCTAAGTATTGACCACAAGATCATATGCTGCAATGTCCTGCCTGTCGGCGACTACTTCAGCTTCAACCACAACAACACAAGAGCACACAACAGATTTAAACTTAATATTAACCGCTCCAAACTTGACTGTAAAAAATATGACTTCAGTAACTGAGTTGTCGAAGCGTGGAACTCATTACCGGACTCCATAGTGTCATCCCCAAACCCCCAACACTTTACCCTTAGATTATCTACGGTTGACCTATCCAGATTCCTAAGAGGTCAGTAAGGGGCGAGTACAAGTGCACTAGAGTGCCTTCCGTCCCCTGTCCTATTGCTCTCCTATATCTCCTATACCTTTCTTCTATTCCTATATCTCTTCTTCTATTCTTTCATTGATATGTTCTATTACTATATCTTCTTTTCTATTATTTCTTAGATATATTTTACTATGAGTATCTCCTCTATAACCTTCATCATGTATTTTACTATGTGTATATAGATATATACCCACTAAAACCCTCATTGTGTATTGGACAAAATAAATAAATAAATAAATAAATAAAGTGAAATAAAAATTCTATTACAATTGACATCTGCAGGCTGATGTATAAATTTACAAGAGTGACTTGAGCACTTGGCCCGGCACAAAAATATATAGAGGTGGAGTTCTTGCCTCACAATCACGAGGTTGTGAGTTCACTCCTAGGTAGAATAGCAATAGCATTTAGACTTACTGTATTTTTCGCTGTATAAGACACACCTTTTTTCCTTCCTAAAAGAGGCTGACAATTAGGGCGCATCTGAATGTAGCTTTTTTTCCCCCAGCCCTAACTAGCTGCTAACGATCTTCCCAGCTCTTACCTTGCAGGTTCTTTCATTGTTTCTCTCTGCTAAGAATGTTTTCCAAGCCCTAAATCTTTGCAGGTTTTTTTTTCATTACTCTAACTTGCTCTGAGTAAGTTTCTTTCCAGCCCTAAACAAGTGCTAACAATGTTCCCAGCTCTTACTGGCTCGCAAGTTCTTTCATTGTTACTCTCTGCCAAGAATGTATTCCAAACCCTGTCTTTGATTTTTTTTTTCATTGTCTATTTGCTCCAAATGTTTCTTTCCAGCCCTAACCAGGTGCTAACAATGTTCTCAGCTTTTACTGGCTTGCATCAACACCCTTGAAAATGTCCAAAGATATTTCACCAGAAGAGCCCTTCACTCCTCCACTCGAAACAGAATATCCTACGAAAATAGACTAACAATCCTGGGCCTAGAAAGCCTAGAACTACAGCGCTTAAAACACGATTTGAGTATTGCCCACAAGATCATATGCTTCAACGTCCTAACGGTCAATGACTACTTCAGCTTCAACCGCAACAACACAAGAGCACGCAACAGATTCAAACTTAATACGAACTGCTCCAAACTTGACTGTCAAAAATATGATTTTAACAATCGAGTTATCGAAGCGTGGAACTCATTGCTGGACTCAATTGTGTCAACCCCTAACCCCCAACATTTCTCCCTTAGACTCTCCACGATTGACCTCTCCAGGTTCCTAAGACACCAGTAAGGGGCGTACGTAAGTGCACTGGTGTGCCTTTAGTCCCCTGTCCAATTGTCTTTCCTTTCTCTCACTTATCATATATATTTTCTTACTTTCATATATCCTCTCCTCTAAGTTCACTTTACCCTTATATATATTACTACATGTCTATTTTTCTTCCTATGTATTTGTGTATTGGACAAATGAATAAATAAAAAATAAACAAATGTATTCCAAACCCTGTCTTTGTAGGGTTTTGTTTTCATTGCTTTACCTGCTCCAGATATTTCTTTCCAGCCCTAACCAGGTGCTATTAATGTACCCAAGCTCTTTCATTGTTACTGTCTGTGAAGAATGCTTTCCAAGCCCTAAGTCTTTGCAGGTTTTTTTTTTCATTACTCTAAGTTGCTCTGAGTAAGTTTCTTTCCAGCCCTAATCAGGTGCTAACAATGTTCCCAGCTCTTACCCGCTTGCAAGCTCTTTCATTGCTACTCTCTGCAAAGAAAAATGTTTTCCAAGTCCTAAGTCTTTGCAGGGTTTTTCCCATTGCTCTACTTGCTCAGACTATTTCTTTCCAGGGGCTAATGATATTCTCAGCTCTTACTGGCTTCCAAGCTCTTTCATTGTTACTCTCTCAGAATAAATTTTTTTAAACCTTTAACCAGGGGATAAAACAATGTGCTGAAGCTGACCAGACTAAGTACACTAGCCAGATGAATACCTGATAAGCAGATTCTTTTCCCTATTTTCCTCCCTCAAAACTAAGGTGCGTCTTATATTCCGGTATGTCTTATACGATCTCAGCATCTACTGTTGTCCTACTATCGCAGCACCATTGAGAGTGTCCTGACATACGGCATTCTAGCTTGGTATGGGAGCAGCTCTGTAGCGAACAAAAAAGCTCTACAGAGAATTATTCAAACTGCCCAGAACATCATTGGGCTCCAGCTACCCGCCCTGGATGACATCTTCACATCTCGCTGTTCTAGGAAGGTGCATACCATTCTCAAAGACTCTTCTCATCCTGCTTACAATCTTTTTGAACTGTTGCCTTCTGGCAGAAGATACAGAACAACTAGAACTCGGACCACACGTTTCCTGAATAGTTTTTATCCCAGAGCTGTACTCGCACTTAACAATGAACTAAAGGGTCACCATCATTTCATTTCATTTCATTTTATTGGATTTGTATGCCACCCCTCTCCGTCGACTCGGGGCGGCTAACAACAGTGGTAAAAACAACATGCGACAATCCAATACTAAAGAAGCTAAAAACCCTTATTTTAAAACCAATCATACATACGAACGTACCATACATAAATTGTGGAAGCCTAGGGGGAAAGAATATCTTAATTCCCCCATGCCTGACGACAGAGGTGGGTTTTAAGAAGCTTACGAAAGGCAAGGAGGGTGGGGGCTATTCTAATCTCTGGGGGGAGTTGGTTCCAGAGGGCCGGGGCCGCCACAGAGAAGGCTCTTCCCCTGGGTCCCGCCAAACGACATTGTTTAGTTGGTGGGGCCCGGAGAAGGCCAACTCTGTGGGACCTAATTGGTCGCTGGGATTCATGCGGCAGAAGGCGGCAGTGAACTGTTGGACAATATTACTCAGTCTGTCATGTAGATGGTTGAGTGGTTCAGGGTGGGGAATTTGTAGTGGGTGGGACATTTTATTCTATTTTTTATTTTATTTTATTTTATTCTATTTTTAAATTCATCTATTCTGATTTTATGTATGGTGGGACTGGTCTCTGGGTGTCACACGACTTTCGTTGCCCATGACAATCTGTTGTTTTGACAATGACAATAAATTTATTATTATTACTATGAAAAATACAGTATATACTGCTTCATAGTGCTTTGACAGCTCTCTTTAAGTGGTTTACAGAATCAGCCTATTGCCCCCAACAACCTGTATCCTCATTTGACCCACCTTGGAAGGATGGAAGGCTGAGTCAACCTTGAGCCAGTGGTGAGATTTGAACTGCTGAATTACAGCTAGCAGTTAGCTGAAGTAGCCTGCAGTGCTGCATTCTAACTACTGCACCACCCCGCCTCAAGCAGACGTAGGGTCTCCTGCTTGGACAGGGGGGTTGGACTAGATCAGTGTTTTTCAACCAGTGTGCCGTGGCACACTAGTGTGCCGCGAGACATGGTCAGGTGTGCCGCGAAGCTCAGAGAGAGAAAGAAAACAAGAGAAAGAAAGAGAAAGAAAGAGCAAGAGAGAGAGAAAGAAAACAAGAGAGAAAGAAAACAAGAGAGAAAGAAAGCAAGAGAGAAAGAAAGAAAGCGAGAGAGAAAGAAAGAGAGAGAGTAAGAGAACAAGAGAGAAAGAAAGTAAGAGAGAGCAAGAGAAAGAAAGAAAGCAAGAGAGAGAGAGAAAGACATAGAGGGAAGTAGGGAGGGAGAGAGAAAGAGCAGAAAAGAGGAAAGAAAGAAGAGAGAAAGAGGGATGGAGAGAGAGAAAAAAGAGGGAGAGAAAGAGGGAGAGAGAAATAGAGCGAAAGGGAGGAAGAGAGAATTTTTTTGTCCAAACTTTTTTTAGCCACCCCTCCCCCCTTCAATGTGCCCCATGGTTTTGTAAATGCAAGAAATGTGCCGCGGCTCAAAAAAGGTTGAAAATCAATGGACTAGATCAGAGGTCCCCAACCTTTTTTGCACCAGGGACCGGCTTTAAGCTAGACCAGTTTTCCATGGCCCGGTGGGGGGGGGGGGAGCTAGCTGTCAGCGGCGCCGTAAAAGGGGCGATCAAGAGAGGAATGGGTGAATGAATGGACGGAGGGTGGGAAGGAAGGAAGGAAAGAGGGAAGGGACAGGAACAGAAGAAGGGTGCAAAGGAAGCAAGGAAAGGTGTGAAAGGGGAGAGGAAGAGAGGAAGGAGTGAAAGAAGGGAATGAGGGAGGAAAGAAGGGAGGAAGGAAAAGGAAAGCAAGAAATGGAGGGAGGAAAGGAAGGAAGGAAAGAAAGAAAGAAGGGGGGAAGGGACAGGAACAGAGGAAGGAAGCAAGGAAACTTATGAAAGGGGAGAGTAAGGGAAGAAGGTAGGAAGGAGAAAGAAAAGAAGAAATAGAGGAAGGGAAGGTAAAAGAGAGAAAGAAAAAGAGCAAGAAAGAAAGCAAGAAAGAGAAAGAAAGAAAGAAAGAAAGGCAACTTCAAAGAAAGGCTCACTGAGCATCTCTCACTCTCTCTCTCTTTCTATCCCTCTTTCTTTCTTTCTCTTCCTTTCTCTCTCTCCTCTTCCTTTATCTCCTCTCTCTCTCCCTCTCTCTTTCTCTCCCCCCTCTCTCCCCTTTCCCTCTCTTTCTCTCTCTCCCTCTCTTGCTATCTCTCCCCCTTTCCCTCTCTCTTTCTCTCTATCCCTCTCTCTCTCCCTCTCTTGCTATCTCTCCCCCTCTCCCTCTCTCTTTCTCCCTCTCCCCCTCTTTCTCTCTCTTCTTCTCACTTTCTCTCTCTTGTTTTCTTTCTGTCTCTTTTGCTTTCTCTCTCTCTCACTCTTTCTTGTTTTCTTTCTCACGCTCTTTCTCTCTCTTGTTCTCTCTCTTGCTATCTCTTTCTCCCCCCCTTTCTCTCACTCTCTCTTTCTCACTTTCTCTCTATCTTGCTGTCTGTTGCTATCACTCACTCTCGTTCTCCGTTCTTCTCAGCGGTGACGCGCGCACGCCCTGCCCGCCTCACCTTTGCGAGAGCACTTTCGCCCCGGGCTCTCAGCAAGGGGGTTTGCAGGAGAGGTGGGGCCGGCGAAGGTGATATTCAATGTCGGGGGCGCACAGGCGGTTGCACGCGCTCCCTATCTCCCTGCTAGCCCACTCGGAATATTCAAAATAAGAAAAGCCTTCGCCGGCAAAGGTTTTTCTTATTTTGAATACTCCGAGTGGGCTAGCAGGGAGATAGGGAGCGCGTGCAACCGCCCGTGCGCCCCCGACATTGAAGACCTCCGCTGAGAAAAGCCTTTGCCGGCATTTCCTCTCGGCGTCAAGGAGGCGCAGCGGCGGGCGGAGAGAGGGAAGGGGGGGGCAGCGGCGTCCCTCCTGGCCTTGGTGGGCCGCCCGACCCTCCCCACCTCCTGCAAACGCGGTGGGCGGCGGGGGGAGAGCGAGGAGCCGGTTCCGGCGGGCGCGGGGCTTGGCTGGCTGGCGGGGGGAGCGCCGCTGGTGGTGCGGAAAGGCCGAGGGGGCCCTGGCGCCGCGGACCGGCTGAAAACCCCCAACGGCCCAGTGCCGGTCCGCGGACCGGCGGTTGGGGACCTCTGGACTAGATGACCTACAAGGTCCCTTCCAACTCTGTTAATGTTAAATATGGAGGAAGGCCTGCTTTTCATAGCGCTAAGTTCGTTCTTAAATTCTGCAAAGAAAGGCTAGAGAAACTTATCACTGTTTATCTGATGGTTTTTCTATGTTGCTTTAGTTTTTCTTTTCTTTTTACTTTTGCACAGTAGGACAAGGATTTTGCACACCTAATTCTTGATGTTTTGCCTCCTTCTACCCCCCAAAATCTCCCACTATTCAGAATTTGAAGCAACTGCGTTTTTCAAGAGGTATGTCAATGGCAGGATTTGGGTATCAATTTATCATTGGCTATATGTCTCTGATGAGAAACATACCTTAATAAATCAATTTCAATTCAATTCAATTTATTAGATTTGTATGCCGCCCTTCTCTGAAGACTCGGGACGGCTCACAACAATGGTAAAAACAATATTATAGTGGCACAAATCTAATATTAAAAGAAATAACTAAAACCCTATTATATTAAAACCAGACAACACATACATACCAAACATAAATTATAAGGAGTCTGGGGGAAAGATGTCTCAAATCCCCCATGCCTGGCGGTATAGGTGGGTCTTGAGTAGTTTACGGAAGACAAGGAGGGTGGAAGCAGTTCTAATCTCTGGGGGGAGTTGGTTCCAGAGGGCTGGGGCCGCCACAGAGAAGGCTCTTCCCCTGGGGCCCGCCAGATGACATTGTTTAGTCGACGGGACCTGGAGAAGGCCAACTCTGTGGGACCTTATCGGTCACTGGGATTCGTGTGGTAGCAGGCGGTTCCGGAGGTATAATAATAATAATAATAATAATAATAATAATAATAATAACAACAACAACAACAACAACAACAACAACAACAGAGTTGGAAGGGACCTTGGAGGTCTTCTAGTCCAACCCCTGCTTAGGCAGGAAACCATACACTACTTCAGCCAGATGGTTATCCAACATCTGCTTAAAAATTTCCAATGTTGGAGCATTCACAACTTCTGGAGGCAAGCTGTTCCACTGATCAATTGTTCTGTCAGGAAATTTTTCCTTAGTTCTCGGTTGCTTCTCTCTTATTTAATTTCTTTTTTAATTTTTTAAAAAAATAAACTTTATTTAAACACACAAAATACAAACAATAAAACTCACCCAGAAAAAGAAAAAAACCCATTAAAATAAAAGTTGGATAATTTGTGACATGCCTGTAGTACAAATCAAATAGTGCTTATTTACTATTACATAGATTGTATTTACATATATACATGAAGTTTTGGCAAAAATCTTATTCTGGTATATCTTTTGGTTTTCCTTTTATGACCGATTCTCTGACATTTACTTCCCATATTATCTCCTTGTTTAATTTCCACCCATTGCTTCTTGTTCTACCCTCAGGTGCTTTGGAGAATAGGTTATTTATTTTATTTATTTATTTTATCCAATACACAATAATACACAATGAAGGTTATAGAGGATATAGTAGAGAAGAAATACGAGATATAGGAGAGACTATAGGACAGGGGACAGAAGGCACTCTAGTGCACTTATATACGCCCCTTACTGACCTCTAAGGAATCTGGAGAGGTCAACCTTGGATAGTCTAAGGGTTAAACGTTGGGGGTTAGGGGATGATACTATAGAGTCTGGTAAGGAGTTTCATGCTTCGACAACCCGATTACTAAAGTCATATTTTTTACAGTCAAGTTTGGAGCGGTTAATATTAAGCTTGAATCTGTTGTGTGCTCTTGTGTTGTTGTGGTTGAAGCTGAAGTAGTCTTTGAGAGGCAGGACATTGCAACATAAGATCTTGTGGGCAATACTTAGATCATATTTAAGGTATCGTAGTTCTAAGCTTTCAAGACCTAGGATTGTAAGTCTAGTTTCGTAGGGTATTCTGTTTCGAGTGGAGGAATGAAGGGCTCTTCTGGTGAAATATCTTTGAACATTTTCAAGGGTGTTAATGTCTGAGATGCGATATGGGTTGCAAACAGATGAGCTGTATTCGAGGATGGGTCTGGCGAAAGTTTTGTAAGCTCTTGTAAGTAGTGTGAGATTTCCAGAGCAGAAGCTACGTAGGATTAGATTAACAACTCTTGAGGTCTTCTTAGCGATGTTGTTGCAGTGGGCTTTGGCACTTAGATCTTTAGTTATTAGTATCCCGAGGTCCTTGACCGAGTGGGGATTATCTGTGATAATTTGTTTATTAAACCTTAAGTTTATTAAGGTTGACTCCTCCTTCTTTGTGGCATACCTGATTTTAGATCTTTGATAGAAATATTTTTGCCTTTCTCTTCTCCTGCCGGGAGGGTTTTTCCGCACGTACCAGAGATACTCAGGCTCGGAAAGTTTGAAAACAAACTGCAGACTTGTGGGGTCTGTTCTATTTCTTTGGCAGTGGGGTCTGTTCCCAACCTTTTTGGCAGTTCTCCCGGGAAATTTTGCAAATACCAACAAACCAACGTGGACAATTTGGGTTTCACTGATCCGGAGCAATTTTCCCTCGCTGCAATTTTGCAAAGGTCACCGTGAAGTCAATTTACATTCCCTGGCTATTTTGCCCACTGGGGGAAAAGTGTATATGTTGGGGTGGGGTGGGGGGGAGAGACGGTTGCTTTTGAACACAAAAGAGAATAGCTTTGGAAGCAGCTGAGCCGAGCAGTGTCCTGGATGTGCCCCAAGCTGTGGCGTATCCTTCAGAACGTTCTGTTTCCACAGGGTCATATGCTCTGGACCGTCCAGTTGCCAGCAACTTGATGGACTACGGGTTTTCCATCTAGGCTCTCTGCCAAACACACGAACAGAATCTCTCCAGGATCCTAAGAGAGTGGAACTGCAGCAGGTTGACCTTGAGCTGGAAAAAACTCAACAACAACAACAAATTACCCTACTCCTCCAGACTTCAAATACTAAATCTAGAAAATTTACAACTACGTCATCTCCGAACTGATTTAACTGTTGTTCATAAAATCATACATCATAATGTACTCCCTGTCAGTGACTACTTCACCTTTAACAACAACAACACAAGAGCACATAATAGACACAAACTGAATGTAAATCGCTCCAAACTTGACTGCAGAAAATACGATTTCAGCAATAGAGTGGTCACCGCCTGGAACTCATTACCTGACTCTGTTGTTGCTTCCCCCAACCCCCAAATCTTCACCCTTACATTATCTACAATTGACCTCTCCCCTTTTCTAAGAGGTCTGTAAGGGGCGTGCATAAGTGCACTTATGTGCCTAATGTCCCTGTCCTACTGTCTTATTATCCTTTCTATTACTACGTTCTACTTATGTTATGTTATGTTAATATGTACTATAATACTATACTTGTTTGACAAATAAATAAATAAAAAATAAATAAAAACAACAACAGAGTCTTTGGAGGTCTTCTAGTCCAACCCCCTGCTTAGGCAGGAAACCCTACACTACTTCAGACAAATCGTTATCTAACATCTGCTTACATGCCTTCTGCCGCACGAATCCCAGCGACCGGTCAGGTCCCACAGAGTTGGTCTTCTCCAGGTCCCGCCGACTAAACAATGTCGTCTGGCGGGACTCAGGGAAGAGCCTTCTCTGTGGCGGCCCCAACCCTCTGGAATCAGCTCCCTCCAGAGATTAGAACTGCCCCCACCCTCCTTGCCTTTCGTAAACTCCTTAAAACCCACCTCTGTTGTCAAGCGTGGGGGAACTGAGACATCTCCCCCTGCCTATGTAGTTTTAGTGCATGATATGACTGTATGTATGTTTTTTAAATTGAGGTTCTTTGCTTTTAGATTTTTAAATGTGCAAGTGTTATTTTAGATTTTGAATTATTAGATTTGTCAATGTACATTGTTTTTGCCACTGCTGTGAGCCGCCCCGAGTCTGCGGAGAGGGGCAGCATACAAATCTAATAAATAATAATAATAATAATAATAATAATAATAATAATAATAATGTTATGTTTAATGAAAAGAAGGACCAGGGGGACACATGATGGCAGTCTTCCAATATCTCAGGAGTTGCCACAAAGAAGAGGGACTCAAGCTATTCTCCAAAGCACTAGAAGACTAGAACGGTGATTTTCAACCTTTTTTGAGCCTTTTTTACATTTTAAAATCCTGGGGCACACCACCAACCAAAATGACACAAAATGACACCCTAAGACACTTTCCTCTCTTTTTCCATCCCTGTCTCCTCCCCACCCTTGTGTGTGTGCGTGTGTGTACACACTCTTGAACCATTTCCAGAAACAGGTGAGGACTGGGGGGGGTTTCTCTCTTATTCTTTAGGTGCTTTTTATCATATGCTTTAAATCAAGAGTCACTTCTCTCTCTCTTTTGTTTCTCTCTCTTTCCTCTCATTCTCAGTCTCAATCATTTTCTCATTTCTCTTTTTTTCCTCCCCTTTTTGCTCTCTCTCTCTCTCTTGCTTTCTCTCTTTCTCTCTCTTGCTTTCTCTCTCTCTCTCTCTTGCTTTCTCTCTCTCTCTCTCACTCTTTCTCTATCACTTTCTCCCTCTCTCTTGCTTTCTTTCTCTCTCTCTGTCTCTCTCTCAGCAAAAAGTTGCAAGACTGGAACCTGAGCTTCTTTTTTCGCGGCACACCTGACCATGTCTCGCGGCACACTAGTGTGCCACGGCACACTGGTTGAAAAACACTGGACTAGAACATCTCCAAGGTCCCTTCCAACTCTGTTGTTGTTGTTGATATTTTGCCCAATCATGCTTTTTTAAAGTAAATGAGTTTGTCTGCTGCAAAGCCAAGCATTTGTGTCAGGCGTAGTTATTTCCCATAATTTATTGACCTGGGTATTTATAGACCACTACAGTAAACGAAGCAATCTAGTAACTCAATCTGTCCAACCTACAACAGATGAGAATAACCTATGACACACGCAAAAAAGAGTCAGAGTTAAGGTGACATGGATGGGACTGCCAGGTTGAATTGTTTGACTCCTCACATAACCCTCTGGAACAAGAGTTGTCAAGGCCTCATTGATCCTGGTTCTTCCTCGCCACTGGAACCGCAGGAAAAAGCAATGGCTGCCAACCTGCTCTGCTCTGGCAATCTCTCACTACTTACCAGAGCTTACAAAACTTTCGCCAGACCCATCCTCGAATACAGCTCATCTGTTTGGAACCCATATCGCACCTCAGACATTAACACCCTTGAAAATGTCCAAAGAAACTTCACCAGAAGAGCCCTTCACTCCTCCACTCGAAATAGAATACCCTACGAGACTAGACTTTCAATCCTGGGCCTAGAAAGCTTAGAACTAAGACGCCTTAAACATGATCTAAGTATTGCCCACAAGATCATATGCTGCAAAATCCTGCCTGTCGGCAACTACTTCAGCTTCAACCACAACAACACAAGAGCACACAACAGATTTGAACTTAATATTAACCGCTCCAAACTTGACTGTAAAAAATATGACTTCAGTAATCGAGTTGTCGAAGCGTGGAACTCATTACCGGACTCCATAGTGTCATCCCCAAACCCCCAACACATTACCCTTAGATTATCTACAGTTGACCTATCCAGATTCCTAAGAGGTCAATAAGGGGCGAGTACAAGTGCACTAGAGTGCCTTCCATCCCCTGTCCTATTGCTCTCCTATATCTCCTATACCTTTTTTCTATTCCTATATCTCTTCTTCTATTCTTTCATTGATATGTTTTATTCCTATATCTTCTTGTCTCTTCTTTCTTAGATATATTTTACTATGAGTATCTCCTCTATAACCTTCATCATGTATTTTACTATGTGTACAGTGTTCCCTCGATTTTCGCAGGGGATGCGTTCCGCGAAGTAGAGATGCGGAAGTAAATACACTATTTTTGGCTATGAACAGTATCCCAAGCCTTCCCACTTTAAACCCCTAAATTACAATTTCCCATTCCCTTAGCAACCATTTAGATTATTACTCACCATGTTTATTTATTAAAGTTTATTAAAAAAAATATTTTTTAAAGGCAGACGAAAGTTTGGAAATGACATATGACATCATCGGGGGGGGGAAACCATGTATGGTATAGGGGGAAAACCGCAAAGTATTTTTTAATTAATATTTTTGAAAAACCGTGGTATAGACGTTTCGTGAAGTTCGAACCCACGAAAATTGAGGGAACACTGTATATCCATTAAAACCCTCATTGTGTATTGGACAAAATCAATCAATCAATAAATAAATAAAACCTGCGTTCCATTGAGGACCTGTATACAGTACTGCAAGAGTCAAAAAGAGGGCCATCAAAATAACTACCCTCAAAACAACGCTATAGAGCACTGCGAATCAAGACAACTAGACACAAGAACAGCTTTTTCCTGAATGCCATCACTCTGCTAAACAAATAATTCCCTCACCACTATCAAGCTATTCACTAAGGCTGCATTACTATTACTATTAGTCTTCTCTTTGTTCCCATCACCCATCTCCTCCCACTTATGATTGTATGACTGTAACTTGTTGCTTGTATCTTTACTATTTAGATTAATATTGATTGTTTCCTGATTGCTTATTTGTTCCCCATGACAATCATTAAGTGTTGTACCTCATGATTCTTGACAATTGCATGAATTTTTATATGTACACTGAGATGATATGCACCAATGACAAATTCACAGCTTGACGGCCAACTGTAAGAATGGTATGTATGTATATGAGTGTGCTTTTTCTTTTTTTATAATAACTTTTTAATGGTTTTTTTTATTTTATATATATATATATTTTTAAAAAAACAAAACAAGACATACATACATACATTAGAAAACCCCCACAAAACATATAACACAGAAGGAGGAGCACTAATCGCTCCTCTCTTGGTTAGTAAAAAGCTTTGGTTGATTAGATCTAATCAAAGGAAAAGTACCGGTAACATATTTCATATCCCTGTTATATGCAATTTCAAAATGAAATACTTTGTAATCTTTAAGTTCATTGAGTATTTCTTATATTCAGCTGAGTGTAGACCCTATCCCAAATAATATTCCATATTTTATGGGGTTTTTTAGTTTGTTATGTCTTAACCTCAGGTAAGTATTTGACTTCTTGTTGTAAGCTGCCCTGGGTCCTTTGGGATTGAGCAGCATAGAAGTCAAATAGATAGATAGATAGATAGATAGATAGATAGATAGATAGATAGATAGATAGATAGATAGAAAAATAAAATAAAATAAAATAAAATAAAATAAAATTAGAAACATAGAAACATAGAAGTCTGACGGCAGAAAAAGACCTCATGGTCCATCTAGTCTGCCCTTATACTATTTTCTGTATTTTATCTTAGGATGGATATATGTTTATCCCAGGCATGTTTAAATTCAGTTACTGTGGATTTATCTACCACGTCTGCTGGAAGTTTGTTCCAAGGATCTACTACTCTTTCAGTAAAATAATATTTTCTCACGTTGCTTTTGATCTTTCCCCCAACTAACTTCAGATTGTGTCCCCTTGTTCTTGTGTTCACTTTCCTATTAAAAACACTTCCCTCCTGAACCTTATTTAACCCTTTAATATATTTAAATGTTTCGATCATGTCCCCCCTTTTCCTTCTGTCCTCCAGACTATATTAGATTTGTCGTTGTACTGTATTGTTATACACTGCTCAAAAAAATAAAGGGAACACTTAAATAACAGAATATAACTTCAAGTAAATCAAACTTCTGTGAAATCAAACTGTCCAATTAGGAAGCAACACTGATTGACAGTCAATTTCACATGCTGTTATGCAAATGAAATAGTTGTGCAAATGAAATATTCAATGAGAATATTTTATTCAATCAGAACTAGGATGTGTTATTTGAGTGTTCCCTTTATTTTTTTGAGCAGTATATTTATATGCTGTTGGCCGCACTGAGTCCTCGGAGAAGGGCGGCATACACATCTAAATAATAATAATAATAATAATAATAATAATAATAATAATAATGTAATAATAATAATAATAATGATGTTGTGGCTAGCTCTGGCCCAACTCCTGCCCCAAGGACTGTGGATGTGGGGGAGACATCCACATGCTGCAGGCCTGTTTTGCTCCCGGTGGAATCTGCTGGTGAAGGCTCCTCTGACCAAGAAGACATGAGTGACAGAGAGGAGAGTGTGGCAGACAGCTCAGAAGGAGATCAATTATCTAGCTCCTCCTTGGATTTAGAACAAGAGTTAATGATACAGCCACCCATGTGGAGAGCGATGCATAGGCAACAACAACTGAGAGATTATTATCAAAGAAAATGAGGCCACCTGTGGTTGGGTGGGGCTGTGGTCATTAGTGAGGCTGCTATAAATAACAGCCTGTGGGTTTGGCCATTGTGGAGGATTATCTGATCCTTGTGTTTCGTGACTGCTTTACTGACTTTGACTTTTTGTGTGCTGATTTTTCCCCGCTTTGAAACTAAAGCAGAGCAAAGTGTGTTTCACTTTGTGAAAGAAGAAGGACTGTGAATTGCCTCACAGCTGCAAGCTAAGTATCTCAGAACTGATAAGGGACTTGTACAAATTACCAGTTTGTTTGGAGACGAGTGCTCTTTGCTATACAAAAAGAGTGCTTCGTTTATTTGCATTTTCGGTATAAAGAACATTGTTTTGAATTTTCAAACATGTGTGTGTCTGACATTTGTATCTGTGCATTTTCGGGAGGATTCTACCAGAGAGCTCGACAGAACAAATAATAATAATAATAATAATAATAATAATAATAATAATTAATAATAATAATAATAGTAGTAGTAGGAGGAGTAGGAGTAGGAGTAGAGTAGGAGTAATAATAATAGTACTACTACTACTAATAATAACAATAACAACAACAACAACAACAATAATAATAATAACAACAACAACAACAACAACAATAACATTTTTGTCTGTGATGCCCTCAACCCAGCCGGAAGAAAAAAGGCTCCTTTATCCGATGCCAACATGAGGAATGCTGCAAAAATTGTTGGCTAGTAACATCAAAGGAAACTGCTGGGAATAAACTTTGAGCATCCTCAGACCTGGGCAGAGAGATAAGAACAGTCAGTGCAATTTGTCTGTTCACTGAGGCCAGAGGAGAATTCTTCAAACCGTTCCCGGGCCTGCAAAATCCTGATTATTATTATTTTTTAAGTAAAATTGCCTTTGCGTCTCACAGGAGAACAAAAGTGGAAATATCAGAACCCACCTTGTGTTGCAATCAGTATCCCAGTTTAACAATAACGCCCATCTAATGGAATGGGGGCAATGAAAAGGGGCTAATAGAAATTAAATCCCAAAAGAAGAGGTTGCAGGAAAAAGGGATTATGCTGAGCCTTGAGAAATTAGATGATTAACGGGCAGTGTTGGGCTGCCAAAATTTTTACTGCTGCTCTGTGGGCGTGGCTTATTTTGTGGGTGTGACTTGATTGTCATGTGACTAGTTAGGAGTGGCTTGACAATCATATGATTAGGATGGCTTAAAGGTCATGTGACTGGGTGGGAGTAGTTTAGCGACCAAGGTAAGTTTTCAAATAGGCGCTTGGACTCTTTTTCAGTTGTTTAAGTCAGTGTTTTTCAACCAGTGTGCCGCGGCACACTGGTGTGCCGTGAGACATGGTCAGGTGTGCCGCGAAGCTCAGAGAGAGAAAGAAAACAAGAGGGAGAGAAATAAAGAGCAAGAGGGAGAGAAAGCAAGCAAGCAAGAGAGAGAGAAAGAAAACAAGAGAGAGAGAAAGAAAGAAAGAGAAAAAGAAAGCAAGAGAGAGAGAGAAAGCAAGAGAGAGAAAAAGAAAGAGAATGAGAGAGAAAGCAAGCAAGAGAGAGAGCAAGAGAGAGAGAGCAAGAGAGAAAGAAAGAAAGAGAGAAAGAGAGGGAGGGAAGGTGGGTGAGAGAAATACATAGAGGGAGGTAGGGAGGGAGAGAGAAAGAGAGCAAAAAAGAGGAAAGAAGGAAGAAAGAAAGAGGGATGGAGAGAGAGAGAAAAAAGAGGAAGGGAGAGAAAGAGGGAGGGAGAGAGAAATAGAGCGAAAGGGAGGAAGAGAGAGATACTTTTTTGTCCAAACTTTTTTTAGCCGCCCCCCCCCTCAATGTGCCCCATGGTTTTGTAAATGTAAAAAATGTGCCGCGGCTCAAAAAAGGTTGAAAATCACTGGTTTAAGTCACATTCTTTGAATAGCCACAAAAAGGACAAATGACAGACGGCATTATTTGTTGAGGAGCACAGGAATGTTTTAAGGTTTTGTACTGAACCCACAAGGTTCAATATGATAGCAGATTAGGTAAGTGGCTCAATTTCTCTCAGATTAGAGATGGATTCCATAAGGTTGTCTCTCTTACTCTTTCCCTCTCACTCCCTCTCCTTCCCTCTCAGTCCCTTCCTCCCTCTCTCAGATTAGAGATGGATTTCATAATATTGTCCCTCTCACTCTTTCCCTCCCTCCCTCCCCTTCCCTCTCCTCTCCCTCACTCTCTCTCAGATTAGAGGTGACATTCATAATTTTGTATATACAGTGGAACCCCGACATAAGAGCTGCTCTACTTAAGAGCAACTCGAGATAAGAGCTGGGAGGGGAGAGATATTTTTGTTCTACTTACAAGCCCAAATTCGAGATACAAGCGCCAAGGAGCTGTCTCCTGAAGCCAAATGCTAACTTCCGCGTTCGGCTTCAGGAGACAGCTGCGAAGCGGCGCGCGTGTTTTAAAAGGTTGCAGCCGGCCTGGGGGGCTCGGGGGGGTGCTTGCAGCTTTCTTTCTTGCTCTTTTTCTTTCTCTCTTTTACCTTCCCTTCCTCTATTTCTTCTTTTCTTTCTCCTTCCCACCTTCTTCCCTCCCTCCCTCCCTTCACTCATTCCTCTCTTACTCTCCCCTTTCACAAGTTTCCTTGCTTCCTTCCTCTGTTCCTGTCCCTTCCCCCTTTCTTTCTTTCTTTCTTTCTTTCTTTCTTTCTTTCTTTCTTTCTTTCTTTCTTTCTTGCTCTTTTTCTTTCTCTCTTTTACCTTCCCTTCCTCTATTTCTTCTTTTCTTTCTCCTTCCCACCTTCTTTCCTCCCTCCCTCCCTTCACTCATTCCTCTCTTACTCTCCCCTTTCATAAGTTTCCTTGCTTCCTTCCTCTGTTCCTGTCCCTTCCCCCTTTCTTTCTTTCTTTCTTTCTTGCTTTCTTTCTTGCTCTTTTTCTTTCTCTCTTTTACCTTCCCTTCCTCTATTTCTTCTTTTCTTTCTCCTTCCCACCTTCTTCCCTCCCTCCCTTCACTCATTCCTCTCTTACTCTCCCCTTTCATAAGTTTCCTTGCTTCCTTCCTCTGTTCCTGTCCCTTCCCTCTTTCCTTCCTTCCTTCCCACCCTCCGTCCATTCATTCACCCATTCCTCTCTTGATCGCTTAAAGCCGGTCCCTGGTGCAAAAAGAGTTGGGGACCTCTGTCCTACAGGATTGGGTGGCAGAGAAGTTGAACATATGTAAATTTAAAAGTTTAAGAAAGTTTACAAGTTAAGTGAAAGAAACTTCATTATTCATTTATATGTACATGTACATTTCTTCATTAAAAACATGTCTTTCTGCATAATTTAGACTAACTTTGTGAGTTTTTTGAGGGCTGGAACCAATTAAAATTATTTACATTAATTCCTATGGGGAAAAGTCGTTCGAGATAAGAGCTGCTCGACTTAAGAGCCCAGGTCCGGAACGAATTAAACTCGTATCTCGAGGTACCACTGTACAGTGTTCCCTCGATTTTCGCGGGGGATGCGTTCCGAGACCGTCCGTGAAAGTCGAATTTCCACGAAGCAGAGATGCGGAAGTAAATGCACTATTTTTGGCTATGAGCAGTATCCCAAGCCTTCCCTTAACACTTTAAACCCCTAAACTGCAATTTCTCATTCCCTTAGCAACCATTTAGATGTTTATTTATTAAAGTTTATTTTAAAAAAAATTATTAAAGGCGGACGAAAGTTTGGCGATGACGTATGACGTCATCGGGCGGGGAAAAACTGTGGTATAGGGGGAAAAAACGCAAAGTATTTTTAATTAATATTTTTGAAAAACCGTGGTATAGACGTTTCGCGAAGTTCGAACCCGCGAAAATCAAGGGACCACTGTATATCTCTCTCTCCCTCACTCTCTCGTTCCCTTCCCCTCCCTCCCTCTCCCTTCCTCTCTCCCCCCCCCTCTCAGATTGGATTTCATAATTTTGTTGTCTCTCTCACTCTCTCCACGCTCACTCTCTCCACCCCCCTCGGATTAGAGATGGATTTCATAAGGTTGTTGTCTCTCTCCCTCTCTCACTCCGCCCCCTCCCTCCCTCTTCCTTCCTTCCTCTCCCCCCCCCCCTCAGATTAGAGATGGATTTCATAATGTTGTTGTCTGTAATTGATGCTCCTAGGAATCAGTTTGTGTTTCCCCTTTGGGCAATTAACTTTGAAGAAATCAAACAATTAGTGTGGGTGTGTAGGAGTGTGAGTGTTTATATTTTTTCATGAATCACTGAGCTAGGTGTGGCTCCCAACTGGGGAGAGCTGCCTTGGACAGTGACTTACACAGAGCTGCAACAGTTCACTTTTGCAGAGAACCAACTCTCTGCAGAGGGAATTATGGGGTAATTCGGTGATAGCTGGTATTATAGCATAAATTATATGCATTATTGAGATTTCCCATGAGGGCTGATGAAAGAAGATAGACTTTTAACAGAATAACAGAGTTGGAAGGGACCTTGGAGGTCTTCTACTCCAACTGTTTGCTCAAGCAGGAGACCCTATGTCAGGCCGAAGTCATCGTTTTGAGTTGGAGACTTTAGCCACAACAAATTCTTTCCAGAGATTCAAGGTCATTCTTTGTTCAGCACCAGCCGGAAGTACATGGGAGGATTGTGGATGTTGAGGCAACTGGAGTGATCCATGTGATGAACTTGTGGGTGTGGGGACGAGGGATGAACCTTCACCTGGGTGGAGAATTGTAGGAAAAGTTAGTATCTGGTCAACTACAGTTTGTAACCAACATGGCTCTGTTAATGAATTGGAACTTGCAAGACGGCCAAGGTTTGAATTTTGATTTATTTCTCGGATGCTTATTTATTTATTTATTTATTTATTCATTCATTCATTCATTCATTCATTCATTCAATTTTTATGTCGTCCTTCTCCTTAGACTCAGGGCGGCTTACAACATGTTAGCAATAGCACGTTTTAACAGAGCAAGGCTATTGCCCCCACAATCCAGGTCCTCATTTTACCCACCTCGGAAGGACGGAAGGCTGAGTCAACCTTGAGCCGGTGGTGAGATTTGAACCGCTGACCTTCAGATCTACAGTCAGCTTCAGTGGCCTGCAGTACAGCACTCTACCTGCTACGCCACCCCGGCTCATAAATTGGAGCATTGACACCCTATACCAGGAGTGTCAAACTCAATTTCGTTGACGGCCACATCAGGGTTGTGTTTGACCTCGGGGAGCTTGACATCACTCATGTCAGGGGCATCTGTTCCAAACCCTCTGAAAGCAAAAATGGGCTCTTGATCTCCATTTTACATAGAAACATAGAAGATTGACGGCAGAAAAAGACTTCATGGTCCACCTAGTCTGCCCTTATACTATTTCCTGTATTTTATCTTAGGTGGATATATGTTTATCCCAGACATGATTAATTCAGTTACTGTGGATTTACCAACCACGTCTGCTGGAAGTTTGTTCCAAGGATCTACTACTCTTTCAGTGAAATAATATTTTCTCACCTTGCTTCTGATCTTTCCCCCACCTAACCTCAATATGTGTCCCCTTGTTCTTGGGTTCACTTTCCTATTAAAAACACTTCCCTCCTGAACCTTATTTAACCCTTTAACATATTTAAATGTTTCAATCATGACCCCACTTTCCCTTCTGTCCTCCAGACTATACAGATTGAGTTCATGAAGTCTTTCCTGATCAGTTTTATGCTTAAGACCTTCCACCATTCTTGTAGCCCGTCTTTGGACCCATTCAATTTTATCCATATTTTTTTGTGGGTGAGGTCTTCAGAACTGAACACAGTACTGTATTCCCAATGTGGTCTCACCAGCGCTCTATACAGCGGGATCACAGTCTCCCTCTTCCTGCTTGTTATACCTCTAGCTATGCAGCCAAGATTCTACTCGCTTTCCCTACTGCCTGACCGCCCCTGTTCACCTATTATTCTTATTAGGTACAGTATTTTCTTTAAAAATTATTAAAAAAGAAATTCAATAGCTTGACAGCTGCCAGAATAGCTTTTGCACAGCAGTGGAAAAACAAAGAAATTCCAAAAGAAGAAGTGGTAGTTTAAAAACTTATCAACTGCACAGAGATGGACATAATGTCAAAAAGGTTAAAAGGGCAGGAGGACTCAGAATATTATAAAGTATAGGATATATTCTACAAATGGTTAGAAAAGAGAAATAGAGCATGTAATTAAATCATATGGGGGGAAAAGCAACTTAAAACTGAAGTAATAATGTAAATAATATACAACAATATATAATAGTAAATAGTATAAGAATTCTATGTTAAACAAACTGTAAAAAGCATAAGTAAGGATTGCCAAAAATGCTAAGAAAAGGTTGTAAATCTATAAGTTTTAGTTAATTCCTCCAAAGCTCTGAAAATAGCTTCTGACAAGAGGTAGGTTGTAAAGAACCCCAATATATTTTTATGTTTGTTTGTTTGTTCGATCGTTCCTTCCTTCCTTCCTTCCTTCCTTCCTTCCTTCCTTCCTTCCTTCCTTCATTCATTCATTCATTCATTCATTTATTCAATTTTTATGCCACCCTTCTCCTTAGACTCAGGGCAGCTTACAACAAGTTAGCAATAGCACTTTTTAACAGAGCCAGAATATTGCCCCCACAATCCAGGTGTTTTGTATTGTGTCATGAAAAAAATGTAATAAAAAAAAGATAATTAAAAGGGTAACACAAGGAGGCTTTTACTAACAACAAGCCTTTCTACTGTATTCCTGCATGGAAAGGTGGGGTAATTAACTGCTAGAAAATATCTACAGACCCCCTGCATCCTGCAGATAAATTGTTTCAACTTCTACCCTCAAAACGACGCTATAGGGCACTGCAGACCAGAACAAGGGCAGCTTTTCCCCAGATGCCATCACTCTGCTAAACAACTAATTCCCACAACACTTGTCAAATAATTTACTAAGACTGTATTATTATTATTATTATTATTATTATTATTATTATTATTATTATTATTATTATCATCCTTCCTAATACCTATCTCTTCCCACTTAGGACTATATCCATGTTGTTTGAATCTTTCACTTTACCATATTTTTCAGAGTATAAGATGCACTGGGTTATAAGACGTGCTTTAGTTTTGAGAAAGGAAAATAGGGGGGGGGAGGGAATCTACCTACCAGGTATTTATCTGACTAGCATCAGATAGTCTGTTCAGCTTCAGCACATTATTTTATCCCCTGGTTAGGGCTGAAAAAGCCTTTTTCAGAAGGAGTAGGAATGAAAGCAAGCCTGCAAAGACTTGGGGCAGGAAAAACTGCTTCAGAGGGAGTAGAAACTTTTTAAAATGCAGCAAATCAGGAAGATAGTTAGCACTGCGTTAGGACTGACAAAGCCTTTTCCACAGGGAATAGGAATGAAAACAAACCTGCAAGGACTTAGAGCTAGGAAAATCCTTCTTAGAAGGGAATAGGAAGCTGGGAAGAATCCCAACGACTGGTTAGATCCCACAGAGTTGGCCTTCTCCGGGTCCCGTCGACTAAGCAATGTCGTTTGGCGGGACCCAGGAGAAGAGCCTTCTCTGTGGTGGCCCTGACCCTCTGGAACCAGCTCCCCCCCAGATATCAGAGTTGCCCCACCCTCCTTGCCTTTCGCAAGCTCCTTAAAACCCACCTCTGTCGTCAGGCATGGGGGAATTGAAATTTCCCTTCCCCCTAGGCTTATAGAATTTATACATGGTATGCTTGTATGTATGAGTGGTTCTTTAAATTGGGGTTTTTAAAGATTATTTTTAATATTAGATTTGTTTACATTGTCTTTTTATATTGTTGTTATCCGCCCCGAGTCTTCGGAGAGGGGCGGCATACAAATCTAATAAGTAAGTAAGTAAGTAAGTAAGTAAGTAAGTAAGTAAGTAAGTAAGTAAGTAAACAAACAAACAAACAAACAAACAAACAAACAAATAAATAAATTAGCACCTAGTTAGGGTTGGGG
Source organism: Erythrolamprus reginae (assembly GCF_031021105.1). Taxonomy (NCBI): domain Eukaryota; kingdom Metazoa; phylum Chordata; class Lepidosauria; order Squamata; family Dipsadidae; genus Erythrolamprus; species Erythrolamprus reginae. Next base: position 21,254,264 of record NC_091950.1, read on the forward strand.
GGAAAAAGCTTCGGAAAAGCTACATTCCACACACCCAAATATTCCACCTCCTTTAATGAGGAAAAGGATGTGCCTTCTACTCCAAAAATGCAGTAATATTGTTTTTATTGGTTTCCTAGTACGATTTGATAGTTTTTAGTAACCTTGACTATCACTAAGTGTTGTATCTTTTTATTCTTTTTTCGGGGGTAATTTTTTTTTTGTATTTTTCTCCATACATTTTCTTCAATGCGTTTAAAAATATTTTCATATTATAATAAAAATAGTATCGAGTTAGTACATTCTTTAGAGTTAATCTCCCCCCCCAAAAGTTATTAGTTCCAAATTAATTACTTTTCGGTGTCAATCCAACCCCCCCCAAACCTTGACCTCTAATTTTGTCATCTAGATATCTAATTTTTGCCTAATTGAATTCAAGCTTAATTTCTTTTAAACCTGATTAAAATAGTATCCTTCGCCTTTAATACTTCAGATATGCCATAATGCCCACTGCTCCTTCTTATGTAGTCTCCAAAACCCTTACAGGGAAAAAAAAAACGTTATCAACTACAAATAATGAAAAAGAGAAATTATAGTTTAAAAAAGGGAAAGAAAAGAGCAAAGAAAAAAAGAAAGAAAAAGACAAATAAACAAAAAGAAAATCAAACTCTATTATTATACCAGTATTATAACAATGTAAAGATTAACCAAACCATTATTTTAAATCTTCAATTAATAATAATCTTAATATTATAATAATATTTTGTTTCAAATCATAATCAATTATCGTTAATCTATATATATAATTGGATTAACGATAATTGATTATATGACATATATGATTATATGTCATATGTTTTTTTGCTGAATTTGAAAATTAAGGGAGACTAGATCTATTTCGGCCTTATTTTGGCCTCATCAACTAGCCATACCCACTGGGACTTGAACCTGCAACCTTTACCTTGTAAGGCAGAGAATTATCCTCTAGGCTACAGTATCCAATCCCTTCAGCTCTGCACCAGGGAAGGGTTACATATTTTTGTGTCGAATCACCCTGGTGTATTGAAGGAACATCACAGCTCCTTATTTGCCTCTCGGCCCAACCCAGGGCCATTTCCAAAGCAGTTGATTTTATTGATAGCCGACAATTCTATCTGTATGTGTCACATGTTTTTTTGCTGAATTTGAAAATTAAGGGAGACTAGGATAGATCTATTTCGGCCTTATTTTGGCCTCATCAGCTAGCCATACCCACTGGGACTTGAACCTGCAACCTTTGCCTTGTAAGGCAGAGAATTATATATCAGTGTTGCATCTTTTTATTCTTGATTAATGCATTTTATTCTCCTTATGCACCCCGAGAGCATATACAGTGATACCTCGTCTTACAAACGCCTTATCATACAAACTTTTCAAGATACAAACCCGGGGTTTAAGATTTTTTTGCCTCTTCTTACAAACTATTTTCACCTTACAAACCCACCGCCACCACTGGGATGCTCCGCCTCTGGACTTCCGTTGCCAGCGAAGCACCCGTTTTTGCGCTGCTGGGATTCCCCTGAGGCTCCCCTCCATGGGAAACCCCACTTCCGGACTTCCATGTTTTTGTGATGCTGCAGGGGAATCCCAGCAGTGCAAAAATGGGCGCTTCACTGGCAACGGAAGTCCAGAGGTGGGGGTTCCCAGCGAGGGGAGCCTCAGGGCAATCCTAGAAGCGCAAAAACGGGCGCTTCGGCTGGCAAAAGGGGTGAATTTTGGGCTTGCACGCATTCATTGCTTTTCCATTGATTCCTATGGGAAACATTGTTTCGTCTTACAAACTTTTCACCTTAAGAACCTTGTCCCGGAACCAATTAAGTTTGTAAGACAAGGTATCACTGTACACCAAAGACAAATTCCTTGGGTGTCCAATCACACTTGGCCAATAAAGAATTCTATTCCAAAAAGAATTCTACTCTAGAAAGCCACAAAAAAAACCCCAACCCCTCAACTCATATCAGAAGGAATCCTCAAATGAGCAAGGCAACCTACAGAGGCACAGAGGGAACCCTCCTCTTTGGGTGGATGGAGGGCTTTGGGATTTATTGCTCCAGCTGCTCACAGCGATCTTCCCAATTGCTTTTAAGGAGAAGGTCAGCATCATTCCAGGGGCCTCCTCCGTTTCTCAGAAACCCAACTTGGTCTCTCAGTTCTGTTCCGAGTTCTTGATGAAAACATGTTTTGCTGCCTTGTGGAGGGCGGGACAGAGGCTGGAAGGGGAGGGAGCCAATGAGAGGACGCAAATGCTCAGCTCCTCCTTGTGGCTGTTTGCTACAAGTGATAAATGCGTTAGGGTGGATCTCGGCCTCCGCAGTCTTTTAACCCCGGAGGGGAGCTTCATCCCAGAAGAAATCAGCTTTCCATCTCTGTCTAAGCTTTTGACAGTAGGTCATGAATGTGAAGATGCCAAACACTTTTCACTGAAAGAATAAATTTACAATGGAATAACAGAGTTAGAAAGTCTTCTAATTCCACCCCATGCTTAGGCAGAAAACCCTACAATATTTCAGACAGATGGTTATCCAACATCTTCTTAAAAACTTCCAGTGTTGGATCAATTGTTCAGGAAATTTCACCTTCGTTCAAAGTTGCTTCGTTCCTTGATTATTCATTTCATTTCATTTCATTTCATTTTATTGGATTTGTATGCCGCCCGTCTCCGTAGACTCGGGGCGGCTAACAACAGTGGCAAAAACAACATGTGACAATCCAATACTAAAGAAGCTAAAAACCCTTATTTTAAAACCAATCATACATACAAACGTACCATACATAAATTGTAGTAGCCTAGGGGGAAAGAATATCTCAATTCCCCCATGCCTGACGACAGAGGTGGGTTTTAAGAAGCTTACGAAAGGCAAGAAGGGTGGGGGCTATTCTAATCTCTGGGGGGAGTTGGTTCCAGAGGGCCGGGGCCGCCACAGAGAAGGCTCTTCCCCTGGGTCCCACCAAACGACATTGTTTAGTTGATGGGACCCAGAGAAGGCCAACTCTGTGGGACCTAATTGGTCGCTGGGATTCGTGCGGCAGAAGGCGGTCCCAGAGATAACCTGGCCCGGTGCCATGAAGGGCTTCATTCATTCATTCATTTATTTATATATTTATTGTTAGAGTTGGAAGGGACCATGCGGGTCATCAAGTCCAACCCCCTGCCTAAGCAGGAACCCTATAGCATCCCAGCAAAATGGTAGTCCAATTTCCTCTTAAAAATGTCCAGAGTACTGTATTGGAGTTCACAACGTCCGCTGGTAGGTCGTTCCACTGGTTGATCGTTCTGACCATCAGGAAGTTCTTCCTTATTTCCAGTGTTTCCACCCATTGCTTCTTGTTCTACCCTCAGGTGCTTTGGAGAATAGGTTGACTCCCTCTTCTTTGTGGCAACCCCCTGAGATATTGGAACAGTGCTCTCATGTCTCCCCTCGTCCTTTTTTTCATTGATAAGGCCACACTTGGAATATTGCATTCAGTTTTGGTTGCCACGATGCAAAAAGGGTGGTGAGACTCTAGAAAAAGTGCAGAGAAGAGCGACAAAGATGATTAGGGGACTGGAGAGTAAAAGCTATGAAGAATGGTTGCAGGAACTGGGCATGGCTAGTTTAATGAAAAGAAGAACCAGGGGAGGCATGATAGCAGAGTTCCAATATCTCAGGGGTTGCCCCAAAGAAGAGGAAGTCAAGCTATTTTCCAAAGCACCGGAAGGTAGAACAAGAAGCAATGGGTGAAAACTAATCAAGGGGAGAAATCACTGAGAACTAAGGAGAAATTTCCTGACAGTCAGAACAGTTAATCGGTGGAACAGCTTGCCTCCAGAAGTTGTGAATGCCCCAACACTGGAAATTTTTAAGCAGATGTTGGATAACCATCTGTCTGAAGTAGTGTAGGGTTTCTTGCCTAAGCAGGGGGTTGGACTAGAAGACCTCCAAGGTCCCTTCCAACTCTCTTGTTGTTGTTATTGTTATTAAAGTAGATATACCCAGATCCTGCAACCGTTCTTCATATGTTTTAGCCTTCAGTGCCCTATTCACCTTTGTTTCTCTTCTCCATACCCTTTCTTGAGTCTCAACATCATTTTTACATCATGCCAACCAAAACTAGATGTAATATTCCAAGTGTGACCTTACCAAAGCATACTATATTATTATTATTAACACATTATGTGATTTTGATTCTATCTCTGTTTATGCAGCCTAGAACTGTGTTGGTTTTTTTGGCATCTGCAGCACATCGCTGGCTCATATTTAAATGATTGTCCACTAGGACTCCAAGATCCCTTGCACAGTTTCTTCTATTGAGCAAAAACAATGAGTTTGCATAATGACCGCCACAACTATTGAGCAAAAACAATGAGTTTGCATAATAATCACCACAAAAAAATTGAAAAATCAGGTCAATCACATCATTACCCATTTTACGACCATAATGAGCATTCTCCATTATATACATTTGTCGAAGACCAATACCTGTGCATTTTGTTGTCTAAATGTGGAACCTTATTTTTTTCACCATTGAATTTCATTTTGTTAGATAGCGCCCATTGTTCAAGTCTGTCAAGATCTTTCTGCATCTTAAGAATATCTTCTTCAGCTATTCCTTGACTTACAATAGTTTGTGTTGTATTACGTTGAATTGTTGTATTTCATTTGAAGTTACAACAACACTGGAAAAAATTGTGGCCATTAAGTCAAGTACCTTTATTCTCCACATGGAATAAATACAATGCTGGTAAAAATTTCAGAAGCTTAGGCATTAGAATAAAATAGAATTCTTTATTGGCCAAGTGTGATTGGACGGACAAGGAATTTATCTTGGTGCATATGCCATCAGTGTACATAAAAGAAAGAAAAGATACTTTCGTCAATAATCATAAGGTACAACAGTTAATGATAGTCATAGGGTACAAATAAGCAATCAGATCACACATTAGGAAACAGTCAATATAAATTGTAAGGTTACAAACAACAAAGTTACAGTTATGCAATCCTAAATGGGAGGAGATGGGTGATAAGAACAGTCAGAAGATTAATAGTAGTGCAGACTTTGTAAATAGTTTGACAGTGGTGAGGGAATTATTTGTTTAGTAGAGTGATGGCATTCAGGAAAAAATGTTCTTGTGTCTAGTTGTCTTGGAGTGCAGTGCTCTGTAGCGACATTTTGAGGGTAGGAGTTGAAACAGTTTATGTCCAGGATGTCAGTTAATATTTTCACAGCCCTCTTTTTGACTCGTGCAGTATACAGGTGGAAGGCAGTTTGGTAGTACAGTGATACCTTGTCTTACGAACTCCTCGTCATACAAACTTTTTGAGATATGAATCTGGGGTTTAAGAATTTTTTGCCTCTTCTTCCGAACTATTTTCACCTTACGAACCCGCTGCCACCGATGGGATGCCCCGCCTCTGGACTAGCGTTGCCAGCCGAAGCGCCAGTTTTCATGCTGGTGGGATTCCCCTGAGGCTCCCCTCCATGGGAAGCCCCACCTCCGGATTTTGCGATGCTGCAGGGGAATCCCAGCAGGGGAATCCCAGCATTGCAAAAACAGATGCTTTTATGCTGCGATTTCGCTGAGGCTTCCCTTGCTGGGAAACCCCACCTCCGAACTTCCGTTGCCAGCTGAAGCGCCTGTTTTTGCAATGCTGGGATTCCCCTGCAGCATCGCAAAAATGCGGAAGTCCGGAGGTGGGGTTTCCCATGGAGGGGAGCCTCAGCGGAATCCCAGCAGCGCAAAAAACGGCGCTTCGGCTGGCAAAAGGGGTGAATTTTGGGCTTGCACGCATTAATCGCTTTTCCATTGATTCCTATGGGAAACATTGTTTCATCTTACAAACTTTTCACCTTACGAACCTCGTCCTGGAACCAATTAAGTTTCATCCACTAAATTAGCTTCTATCCTGACACCATTCAGGAATTTTGTCCTACAACTCCCATTGTCCTCAATTATTCCTTTGCATTGTTTTTTTAACTTTTAATTATGGTTTGCTGCCCAGAGTCACTGGTTCGAGATGGGCAGTTCCAGGTAGTCTTTGACAAAAGTATATAATGGAGAATGCTCATTATGGTCGTAAAATGGGTAATGATGTGTTTGACCTGATTTTACAATTTTTTTGTGGCGGTCATTATGCAAACTCATTGTTTTTGTTATGGGGCCATTTTGACCACTTGTTTCAGGGAGCCAGAAAGTCCATTAGATTGCAGTTTTAGAAGTAGTTTGTCATGCACCATGGAATCAAAGGCTTTACAGAAGTCTATACAAATTGCATCTATTGTTTTGCCTCGATCTAGTTGTGTAGTCCATATGTTTTTCCAGTGTGGGAGTTGCGGATTACAGGATTTTTTTTTCTGGAACTAAATTGGTTGTCCAAATTACTCAAAATTCTCTGAACTACTCAAAATTTCTGCTACAGGTTCTCCAAACTATTCAAAATTTCCACTACTGGTTCTTCAGAACCTGTCAGAACCTACCGGATTTCATCCCTGTAAGCAACTGGTTATAAGCTGAGGACTACCTGTATATAAATGTAATAAATAATTGCTCAATAAACCAGCTAATGGGTGGATGAAATGACAGTGCAGTGTTTCTCAACTTGTTGGCTGGAAAAATCTGGGAACCAAAGTCCGCACATCTTAGAAGATAAATATTTCATTTGAATTTAGCAGGTTACTTCAATTTCTTTCACCACAAGATGGGGTGGATTTTTTTCCATGGCAAGGCTCTGCCCCCCCCCCCCCTTCAGCCCTTAACAGCTAGAATTTCAGCTGGTGAAAAAAATATTTTTGCTGATCGGAAATTGATTACCAAAATCCTGTCTGTCTATCTGTCTACCTCCTCTTTTCTAATGTCCTCTTTGTTTTGTATTCCCAGATTATAGAAAACTAATGCAAACAAAATCCCTTTGCATCTGGGTTATCCAGGATAATGAAGACGAAAACCACATTTGTCATTTCTGAAAACTAGCCAAGCCCACTTTCTAAAGTTGACACTTGCTAAAACATACATGTATTTTACACTTAGGTCTGTCTCGTCAAACATGTGCCATCTTTCGTCGTAATTTTAAAGACCTTTTGGCAAACACTATATTGCTTGCACAAACCAACCGCATTGCAAAAGACAAGAGCCTGCAGATTTCAAATGGGAAACGCATTTGAGTTCAGTTAATCCCTTGAAATCTGCTTAATTATCTAGGCTTGCATTCAGATGCCAACAAAGCATTGTTTCCTTACAGGAGATGTATGGGCTGGCATTCTCCACCTGCCTGCTCACACAGAGCATCCTGGCAAAGCTATATGTTATTATTACAGACTTGCGTGTGCTTTGTCTTGTGGTAACCCTTTGGTTAGGTAATATTTGGCAGCTGTTCAGGAACGGCTGCCTCTGTGTATCTAGAGATAACTCTCATCACCATACATACATACGCAGAATCCAAGGCCTGTCCTGTCCTGCAGAACGGCAGGCAAAGGAACCGAAGCCAAGGTCCAAGGAAAGGGTGTTTCCTGCAGCTGGAGCAACAGGAAAGTAACCAAACGTGATTGACAGCCGTCTGCAAGAGCTGCTTGGCTACCTTGCTTTTTCTCCTGGAAGGATATATATATATTCCCCACCCACTCCTCCAACTATGCAGCGATGGAAGATTTTAAATTGGTTGTACAGTTAAAAGTTTATATTTTTCATGGGTTTAAAGTCTGAATTGCGTGCAAAAGTAAGTTATTATTCTGTATCCCTTGCTAAGTTCTGGATATTTATTTATTTATTTAATTTATTTTATTCATTTATTTATTTAGTTATTTATTCATTAGATTTGTATGCCGCCCCTCTCCGTAGACTCGGGGCGTCTCACAACAAAATAAAACAATTTATGACAAATCTAATAATTTAAAAAACATTTTAAAACCCCATTATTAAAACAGACATACACACAAGCATACCATATATAAATTGTATAGGCTCGGGGGAGATGTCTCAATTCTCCCATGCCTGACGGCAGAGGTGGGTTTTAAGGAATTTACGAAAGGCAAGGAGGGTGGGGGCAGTTCTAATCTCCGGGGGGAGCTGGTTCCAGAGAGTCGGGGTCGCCACAGAGAAGGCTCTTCCCCTGGGACCCGCCAAACGACATTGTTTAGTCGACGGGACCCGGAGAAGGCCAACTTTGTGGGACCTAATCGGTGGCTGGGATTCGTGCGGCAGAAAGCGGTCCCGGAGATATTCTGGCCTGGATATATTGGTACAGTGGTACCTCTACTTAAGAACTTAATTAGTTCCGTGACCAGGTTCTTAAGTAGAAACGTTCTTAAGTAGAAGCAATTCTTCCCCTAGGAATCAATGTAAAAGCAAATAATGCGTGCCAACCCATTAGGAAAGAATTAAAAGCTTGGAATTTGGGTGGGAGGAAGAGGAGGAGGAGGAAGAGGAGGAGAACAGTCACTGCTGAAGGAAGAAGGAGAGGTGAGGGGAATAAAAAAAATCCAAAACTTTAAGGCTTATTAAAAAAAAGAGGGACTCTGAGGTGGCGAGGAGGAGCATGCACCTCCTATACACCCGGCGAGAGGCTGCCTCCCATACACTGGCTGCTGCTGCTGCTTCCTGCTTCCTGCTTCCTGCTTCCTCTTCCTTCCCATGCTGCAGGGCTCCCCTCTCCTCTCGCTCACTCGCTTTGTAGCTGGCGCCTTTCCTTCGCTGTGGTGACTCCTTGGCTGCCCAGAGCGAAGGGAGCGTTTCTTTTCTCTGGGCGCTGGTAGAGGTTTATTCCTTGTCCAAGTCCCCAGAGAAAGGAAAATACGTTATTCGCTCTGGACTGCCAAAGCCTCCTTAATCACCCCCAAAAGGCTCCTCAGGCAACCCAGATGGCTGGGATTAAAGGGGGAATAGCAGGAAACTGGCTGGGCCTTCTTGCCGCTCTCAAATTTCCTGGGAAATTCTTCCCAGCTCGGGTTCTTAAGTAGAAAATGGTTCTTAAGTAGAGGCAAAAAATCTTGAACACCTGGTTCTTTTCTAGAAAAGTTCTTAAGTAGAGGCATTCTTAAGTAGAGGTACCACTGTACATAGAAAAAACAGAAAGTCCAGTTGCCTCTTGAAGAAGCACCTTTGGGACATGCATACACAGGCACACCCCACCAGTGAAAATATAATCCAGAAAACATTGGATTGTGCAGAGATGGATAGAGTGAGATTGAAAATAAAAGATAAAGGAGACACAGAATGCTGTTTACAATAATGTAGAATAGCTTTGATCAATTAAATTGTTAGAGATAACAGGTAGAAATTAGATGAAGAAAGAGTATTGTTATGATTAAGTAAAATATGAATGTTGTCTATAATTATGTTAATATAATTAACAGGAACATAAATAAGTGAGTATAATTATAAATGTTCTGTTGTAGTATTATTACTACTATCAGTATAGGTCAGTGATGCGAACCTATGGCACGGGTGCTGTTAAATCACTGCACCGGAGACTTCTGTTTGTTCAAAGCATCTTTTATTTCTAAATGCAACAGCCAACTGTTCCTCTCAAATAGCAACTCCCAACAAGGGCAACGGCTAACCCGTTGCCCTATTTATACCTTTACTTTCGTGCGGGCTTTTTTACTGAAAACCGTTTGTTTTTGGCAGCAACCTGAATTTAGCCGCGTCTTAACCAATCAGCGATTTTCTGTATTTCTTTAAACGAACACAACTGGTGGCACAGGTGGCACGCAGAGCCATATCTGCTGGCACACAACCCATTGCCCTAGCTCAGCTCCAACGTGCATGTGTGTGCTGGCCAGCTGATTTTTGGCTCTCACAGAGGCTTTGGGAGGGCGTTTTTGGCTTCCAGAGAGCCTGCAGGGGGATGGGGGAGAGCGTCTTTACCCTCCCCTGGCTCCAGGGAAGCATTTGGACCTGGGGAGGGTGAAACACAAGTAGGGGTTGGGGAGTAGGCAGGACGAGGTGGAACACAGTTCCACCGGCGGAAATGTCGATCAGCGGCAGTAACTTCTTAGATTACGAGTCTCAGCTCAGCTCTCCTTTTCCCCCCCTGCTGCTGCTGCTGTGCACTCCTTGCTTTTTTCCTCTTTCCTCCTTCCTGGCCTCGGATAAGTTTCCCTCTCTCCTGCCCAGCTCCCCTCCAGCCTCATGCATCCACCTCCCAAGGCCAAGAGAGCCATGCCGCACTGAAGCAATCTGGGCTGCGGTCTTTTTCCCCTCGCAAAGTCCTCACTCTGGCCACAGCTGAGATGAAAAGGCATCGTGCGGCAATAAGAGTTCACTTGAATGATGATGATTGTTCAAGCCACTCCCATCTGGTCACATGGCTGGCAAGCCACTCCCACCCTGTCACATGACCATCAAGCCACACCCACAGTGCAGCAGTAAAAGTTGTGGCTGCCCATTACTGAACACGAGCCTACTGGGCCCACCAGAAGTTGGGAAACAGGCCGTTTCTGGCCTCTAAAAGGCCTTTGGGGGTGGTGGTGATAAGCTGTTTTTGCCCTCCCCACAGGCATTAAATTATGGGTGTGGGCACTCACGCATGCTCTCGGCACCCAAGGAAAAAAGGTTCGCCATTCCTGGTATAGGTGTTTTTTCCTTTTTTTTCTTTTGTAAAATGATATGCCTGGACAATATACTGTACTATATTCAAAGTATTTATATAGAAATTTAGAAAACTTGACTGGGGAAAAAAAAAAGCCCCTTTGGACATGCCCAAGCATACACCCCACATACTGAGATTATGTTTGAATGACAGCAATTAAGACGGCAATCCAACTAAAATGTGGTTTCCTGCCACTGCTTTGTAAGTTCTTAGGTGTTACACCCAAGTCTGGGAAGTGTTGCCAAGTGACCTTGTTTTTTAATTATTATTATTATTATTATTATTATTATTATTATTATTATTATTATTAATTAGATTTGTAGGCCGCCCTTCTCCTCGTGGACTCAGGGCGGTTTTCTCCAGTTCATAATCTTATTTTAGAAATACTGGTTTGCATGTGGCGTGAGAAATAGATGATGGGTTTGTGCAAGCCAATAAGACACTTCTGAGGTTACCTGCTGCTTCTCTGGATGAGCCCCTGCTGGGTTTCCAGATAGGCCTCGACTTACAACCATTCATTTAGTGATTGTTTAAGGTTGCAATGGCACTAAAAAAAAAGACTTACGACTGGTTCTTGCACTTAAAATTGTTGCACCATCCCCCACAGTCATATGATCAAAAGTTAGAACAATTAATCAGTGGAACAACTTCCCTCCAGAAGTTGTGAGTGCTCCAACACTGGGAAGTTTTTAAGAAGATGGTCGGATAACCATTTGTCTGAAATGCTATAGGTCAGGGGTATCCAAGCTTGGCAACTTTAAGACTTGTGGACTTCAACTCCCAGAATTCCTCAGCCAGCTTTGCTACCAGTACGATGGCATCGATCATACACAGGGGTGGGCAGCAGGCAGGACGGGGTGGAATGCAGTTCCACCAGTGGAAATGAAGATGGGTGCACAGCTCCAGCTGATCGGCAGCTGCCACTTCTGGGATTACCGGTCTCGTCTCGGCTCTCCTTTTTCCCCCTGCTGCTGCGTCTGCGCTCCTTGCTTTTTTCCTCTTTCCTCCTTCCTGGTCTCGGACAAGCTTCCCTCTCTCCTGCCCGGCTCCCCTGCAACCTCACGCGGCCACCTCCCTCCTGAGGTGCAAGCAGATGGCGTGGGTGGAAGCGGCGTTGGCAGCATTTATGCTTCTGGCCGCACTCGTTTGCCTAACTACCCAGCTTGAGGTGGGGGGGGCAACCCAGGAAGGAGAGAGCAGGAAATGCGAAGCAAATTGTTACCCCAGTGAACGACACTGGTAAGGTTGTAAGTCGAGGACGATGATGATTGTTCAAGCCACCCACCTGATCACATGGCCGGCAAGCCACTCCTACTCAGTCACATGACCATTAATCCACACCCACAAAATAAGCCACACCCACAGTGTGGCAGTAAAAATTTTGGCTGCCCATTAGTGATCATACGCTACTGCTTATGACCATTTTTCACACTTATGGCTACTGCAGCATCGCAATGGTCACGTGATCAAAATTCAGACACTTGGCAACTGACTCCTATTTATGATGGGTGCCAGGTCCTGGGTTGCCATGTGATCACCTTTTGAAACTTCTGGCAGGCAAAGTCATTGGAGAAGCCAGATTCACTAAATAACCATATTATTAATTGAACAACTGCAGTGATCCAATTAACAATGATGGCAAGAAAGGTCGTAAAATGGGGCAAATCTTAACAATTTTCTCATTTATCAACAGAAATTGTGGGCTCAATTCTGGTCATAAGTTAAGGATCACCTGTATTAGCTTGCAGTTAAACTTTGATCCTAGGGGTAGAGAGCCAGGGTGGCGCAGCAGGTAAAGTGCTGTACTGCAGGCCACTGAAGCTGACTGTAGATCTGAAGGTCAGCGGTTCGAATCTCATCACCGGTTCAAGGTTGACTCAGCCTTCCATCCTTCCAAGGTGGGTAAAATGAGGAGCCGGATTGTGGGGGCAATATTGGCTCTATAAAAAGTGCTATTGCTGACATGTTGTAAGCCGCCCTGAGTTTAAGGAGAAGGGCGGCATAAAAATCGAATGAATGAATGAATGAATGAATCAATCAATCAATCATTCAATCAAAAATAAAAATAAAAATAAAAATAAAAATAAAAATAAAAATAAAAATAAAAATAAAAATAAAAATAAAAATAAAAATAAAAATAAAAATAAAAATAAAAATAAAAATAAAAATAAAAATAAAAATAAAAATAAAAATAAAAATAAAAATAAAAATAAAAATAAAAATAAAAATAAAAATAAAAATAAAAATAAAAATAAAAATAAAAAGTCTTTCTTTCTCAAGAATTAGTCTCCAAGTGGCCAGAAATAGCAATTTTTCCATATTGGAAGTTGATTACTACCAGTGATGGTGAGCTATGGCGCGCATGCCACAAGTGGCACACAGAGCTATATTGGAGGGCACGTGAATCTTTGGCCTATGTCAGCTCCAGTGCGCATGGACATGTGGGCCAGCTGATTTTCGGCCTTGGGGAAGGCCATTTTCACCCTCCGGAGGCTTCAGGGAAGCCCTGGAGTGTGAAAAATGGCCCAACGGGCAAACCAGAAGTTCGGGAAAATGGACTTCCGGTTTGCTCATTGTGCTGTTTTCACACTCCGGACGCTTCATGGAAGCTTCTTGAAGGCCCAGAGTGTGAAAAATGGCCCAACAGGCAAACCAGAAGTTTGAGAAAATAGACTTCCCATTTGCCTGTTGTTCTGTTTTTCACACTTCGGAGGCTTCATGGAAGCTTCTTGAAGGCCTAGAGTGTGAAAAATGGCCCAAAGGGCAAACCAGAAGTTTGAGAAAATAGACTTCCCATTTGCCTGTTGTTCTGTTTTTCACACTTCGGAGGCTTCATGGAAGCTTCTTGAAGGCCTAGAGTGTGAAAAATGGCCCAACAGGCAAACCAGAAGTTTGAGAAAATAGACTTCCCATTTGCCTGTTGTTCTGTTTTTCACACTCCGGACGCTTCATGGAAGCTTCTTGAAGGCCCAGAGTGTGAAAAATGGCCCAACAGGCAAACCAGAAGTTTGAGAAAATAGACTTCCCATTTGCCTGTTGTTCTGTTTTTCACACTTCGGAGGCTTCATGGAAGCTTCTTGAAGGCCCAGAGTGTGAAAAATGGCCCAACAGGCAAACCAGAAGTTTGAGAAAATAGACTTCCCATTTGCCTGTTGTTCTGTTTTTCACACTTCGGAGGCTTCATGGAAGCTTCTTGAAGGCCCAGAGTGTGAAAAATGGCCCAACAGGCAAACCAGAAGTTTGAGAAAATAGACTTCCCATTTGCCTGTTGTTCTGTTTTTCACACTTCGGAGGCTTCATGGAAGCTTCTTGAAGGCCTAGATTGTGAAAAATGGCCCAAAGGGCAAACCAGAAGTTTGGAAAAACAGATTTCCAGTTTGCCATTGTTGCAAACTGGTTTGTCCCTTTTTTTCACCATCCCATGCTTCGGTGAGGCCTGTTCACATGCATGTGTGGGTGGAGGTTGTCACAGGGGACAGCATGGGGGTGCACATGCGTGGGGGTGAGAGAATAGGTGTGGGCACATTCACGTATGCTAGCACCCCCCTCTCTTTTGGCACACAAACCAAAAAAGGTTCACCATCACTGCTCTAGTGCAGCGTTTCCCAACCGGTGTGCCGCGGCACACTGGTGTGCCGCGAGACATGGCCAGGTGTGCCGCCAAGCTTCAGCTGGGCGGGGCGCTGCCGGTACTTCCGTCCTGGGGCTCCCGCTCGCAGCTGTCTCCTGCTCGATGCCGCGGTTTTCGGCGCTCTCCTGCTGGGCCCCAAAGAAGGAAGGCAGGAAGGAGAGCTCCATTCTTCGCACCTTTTTCCCGCCTTCTTTCTTTGGGGCCCAGCAGGAGAGCGCCGAAAACCGCGGCATCGAGCAGGAGGCGGGGGACAGCTGCGAGCGGGAGCCCCAGGACGGAAGTACCGGCAGTGCCCCGCCCAGCTGGAGCTCCTCTTTCGTCGACGGCAAGTGTCCGATGGGAGCAGGGGGGGGGGGGTGGCCGCAGCGGCCGCAGGCAGTCGGGGGAGATGGCGGCGGCGAGAGGGATCGCTCGCTCGCTCTCTCTCAGCTGACTGCAAGTGGGAGCCCTGACGGTGGCGGTTGGACGTTCTGCTGGACGTCGTACATGCTGGCGCTGCGTGCCTGGCATATACGGTGTCCAGCACCACGTCCAGCTGCCGCCGTCAGGGCTCCCGCTTGCAGTCAGCTGAGAGAGAGAGAGAAAGAGAGACATATAAGAGGCAGAGAGAGAGAGAAAGAGAGACATAGCAAGAGAGGCAGAGAAAGAGAGACAGAGCAAGAAAGAGAGACAGCAAGAGAGGCAGAGAAAGAGAGATAGAGAAAGAGAGAGAGAAAGAGAGACATAGCAAGAGAGGCAGAGAGAGAGAAAAAGAAAGAGAGACATAGCAAGAGAAAAAGAGAGACTTAGCAAGAGAGGCATAGAGAGAGAGAGAGAAAGAGAAAGAAAGAGAGACATAGCAAGAGAGACAGAGAGAGAAAGAGAGATAGCAAGAGAGGCAAAGAGAAAGAAAGAGACATATAGCAAGATAGTGAAAGAGAGAGAGAGAGCAAGAGAGAGAGAAAAAAGCAAGAAAGAGATAGCAAGAGAGACAGAGAGAGAGAGCAAGGGAGAGAGAAAGACATAGAGGAAGGGAAGGAGGGAGAGAGAAAGAGAGCAAAAAAGAGAGGAAGAAAGAAAGAAAGAGGGATGGAGAGAGAGAATGAAGGGAAGGAAGGAAAAGAGAGAAAGAGGGAGAAATAGAGCGAAAGGGAGGAAGAGAGAGGGGTTTTTTGTCCAAACTTTTCTTTAGCCCGCCCCCCCCCCCTTTCAGTGTTCCCCAGGATTTTGAAAATACGAATAATGTGCCGCGGCTCAAAAAAGGTTGGGAAACACTGCTCTAGTGTATATGTACACAAAATGTAAGACTTGTACTGAGTCTGCGGAGAGGGGCGGCATGCAAATCTAAATAATAATAATAATAATAATAATAATAATAATAATAATAATAATAATAATAAAACTTCCAATTGTACCAGATTAAAACGCCCATCATTTCCCTTCAGTGTGTCTCTTTTAAATACCCACAAATTTTCATTTAGCTCTGTATAACCTCTTCTAAATCCTGGGAAATAATCTCTCAGGTTCAAATATTTACATAGCAAACAGATCTCTTGTATGTGACCAATCAGTCAAGAGTGTAACCACCTCTATTTGAAATGAGAGGTATATTTGAGGGATAATGCCAATAGTAATTTGAAAGATTTCAGCATAAACCAGCTGTGGGGATCCCAGTGGTTATCGGGACAATGGGTGCCATATCAAATAGCCTTGGATTAAATTTTGCCTGAGATGGAATTTAAAACATTGACATCCCAGCGGCTGGTTAGGTCCCACAGAGTTGGTCTTCTCCGGGTCCCGTCGACTAAACAATGTTGTTTGGCTGGCCCCAGGGGAAGAGCCTTCTCTGTGGTGACCCCGGCCCTCAGGACTCAACTCCCTCCAGAAATTAGGACTGCCCCCACCCTCCTTGCCTTTCGTAAACTCCTTAAAACGCACCTCTGTCGTCAGGCTTGGGGGAACTGAGACATCCCCCCCTTGCCTATGTAACTTTGTGCATGATATGACTGTGTGTATGTATTTTAACTACTGGTGTTTTGTTTTGTTTTAGATTTTGTAATGTAAAACTGTTATTTTAGATTTTAATTATTAGATTTGTTACCATGTATTGTTTTAATCACTGTTGTGAACCGCCCCGAGTCTACGGAGAGGGGTGGCATACAAATCTAATTAATAATAATAATAATAATAATAATAATAATAATAATAATAATTTCCATCTGTCAAATTACAAAAGGCCCTTTGCAAAAGATCTGTTGCTTTTTCTTAAAGTCTCATAGGAAGGATCACATCTCTAGGGATCAGCTTTTGCAGAAAACGGGGCTCCCCAAGTTGTAACTCTTCAATGTCCTTGGAGGTTGCACCCCAAACATTCTCTCTCTACACTGCTAACCAGAGCTTACAGAACATTTGTTAGACCAATTCTGGAATACAGCTCACCTGTCTGGAACCTGCATTGCATATCTGACATTAATAAAATTTAGAGTCCAGAAATATTTCACAAGAAGAGTCCTTCACTCTTCCGCTCACAACAAAATACCTTATTCCACCAGACTTGAAATACTGGGATTAGACAATTACAACTACATCTCCTCCGATCTGATCTAAATGTAATTCATGGCGCTGGCAGCATTTACGCTTCTGGCAGCACCCATTCGCCTACTTACCCAGCCTGAGGCAGGGGGGCGACCCAGGAAGGAGAGCGCGGGAAACGCGAAGCAAATTGTCACCCCTGTGAGCGACACTGGTAAGATTGTAAGTCGAGGACGATGATGATCGTTCAAGCCACTCCCACCAGATCACATGGCCGACAAGCCACTCCTACCCAGTCACATGACCATTAAGCCAAACCCACAAAATAAGCCACACCCACAGTGTGGCAGTAAAAAGTTTGGCTGCCCATTACTGGGTAAGGGTGATAAACCGGTGGAACAGTTTGCCACAGGAGGTGGTGGGCTCGCCTTCGCTGGATGTCTTTAAACAGAGATTGGACAGTCATCTTTCTGGGATGGTTTGATGAATCCTGCATTGAGCAGGGGGTTGGACCCGATGACCCTGGAGGCCCCTTCCAACTCTATGATTCTATGATTCTATCCTGTACATGCTTGACAAATAAATTCAATTCAATTCAATTTATTAGATTTGTATGCCACCCCTCTCCGAAGACTCGGGGCGGCTCACAACAACAATAAAAACAGTATAACAATGGAACAAATCTAATAATAAAATTACATTAAAAAACCCCAACAATTTAAAAACCATACAACACATACATACCAAACATAAAATATAAGAAAGCCTGGGGGAGATGTCTTAATTCCCCCATGCCTGGCGATATAGGTGGGTCTTGAGTAACTTGCGAAAGACAAGGAGGGTGGGGGCCGTTCTAATCTCCGGGGGGAGTTGATTCCAGAGGGCCGGGGCCGCCACAGAGAAGGCTCTTCCCCTGGGGCCCGCCAAACGACATTGTTTGGTCGACGGGACCCGGAGAAGGCCAACTCTGTGGGACCTTATCGGCCGCTGGGATTCGTGCGGTAGAAATAAATAAATAAAATAAAATTAAGCTCCCTGCTTGTCCACCCCCCATTTGAAGTCTTGTCCTGCTCTCCCCAGGAAAAGGAACAGAAAGACCAGCGGCTGGACTAACAGATGTTAAGGAAAACGGGCCCAGGGGTAGCTATGAGACATTCAAAGCAGGAACCAGGCAGTACGTGTTCAGAGAGACATGACGCTGGGGAGCAAAGGAAACAAACCGTCCCTGGTTTCCCCGGAGGAAAAGCAAGGCAAGATGGGGCAGGGAGGGGGGGGGCTGTAGCCTCTTGTGCAAAACAGAAAACACAACTTGCAAGGGAAAGCAGAACTTGCAAGAAGGGAGACGCAGAATGGGGTGTCCTTAAGCGCTGGAGTTCAGGACTTAGGAAATTCCTGCCCGTGCGTGTATTTATTTAAATGAGTAAATAAACATTTCCCAGATGTTTATTGCAACAGAAGTATAGACTTGGAGATACACACAGCCACACACACACACACACACACACACACACACACACCAGTAATCCTTGGTGAATCACCACATTACCAAAATAAAAAGTCAAGACTTGGGAAAAAGTGCAAAGAAGAGCAACTAAGGTGTTTAAAGGCCTGGCAACAAAAACATATGGAGAACGATTGTAGAAATTGGGTTTGCTAATCTAGAGAAAACAAGGACTGGGGAGTGAGTGAGAGAGAAAGAAAACAAGAGAGAGAGAGAGAGAAAAGGAGAGGAAGGGAGAGAGAGAGAGAGAGAGAAAGGAATGAAAGCAAAAAGGGGAGAAAAAAGAGAAATGTTATTTATATGTTTGTTTATTCATTCATTCATTCATTCATTCATTTAGACTTCTGTGCCGCCCAATCCCGAAGGGACTGCCGTTTAGACACTATACTTTTCCGCCCACACCGAAAAAAAATTAGAGAGAACATTGACTGGGGTGGGAGGGATATGATAGCAGAAGGCTACTTCTACTGCCTGTCCACTCCCTGCAATTTGGCAGTTCAGTTCTCACCAGGCTCAAGGTTGTCTCAGCCTTTAATCCTTACGAGGTGGGTAAAATGAGGACCCAGATTGTTGGAGGCAACACAGTGTTCCCTCAATTTCCGTGGGGGATGCGTTCCGAGACTGCCCGCGAAAGTCGAATTTCCGCGAAGTAGAGATGCGGAAGTAAATACACCATTTTGGGCTATGGACAGTATCACAAGCCCTCCCTTAACACTTTAAACCCCTAAATTACCATTTCCCATTCCCTTAACAACCATTTACTCACCATTATTACTGGTACTCACCATTGAATAAGACACTTAGTGATCCTGATATTTATAAACATAATTATTTATTAACAATATATATATTTTTTAATTTACAAAAATTATTAGTTTGGCGATGTCATATGACGTCATTGGGTGGGAAAAACCGTGGTATAGGGAAAAAAACGCGAAGTATTTTTTAATTAATATTTTTTGAAAAACCGTGGTATAGGCTATTCGCGAAGTTTGAACCCGCGAAAATCGAGGGAACACTGTACGCTGATTCTGTAAACCGCTTAGAGAGGTCTGTAAAGCACTATACAGTGGAACCTCGACATACGAGCAGCTCTACTTACGAGCTACTCGAGATAAGAGCTGGGAGGGGAGCGACATTTTTGTTCGCCTCCCGAGCTCACATTCGGGATACAAGCGCCAAGGAGCTGTCTCCTGAAGCCGAACGCTAACTTCCGCGTTCGGCTTCAGGAGACAGCTCCTTGGCGCTCGTATCCCGCGTGTTTTAAAAGGTTGCAGCCGGCCTGGGGGGCTCGGGGGGTGCTGGCAAGCCCCCCAGGCCGGCTGCAACCTTTTAAAACACGTGCGCCGCTTCGCAGCTGTCTCCTGAAGCCGAACGCTAACTTCCACGTTCGGCGGCAGCGGGTTTTTTTGTTGTTGCACGGATTAATTGACTTTACATTGTTTCCTATGGGAAACAATGTTTCGTCATACGAGCGTTCCGACTTACGAGCCTCCTTCCGGAACCAATTAGTCTCGTAAGTCGGGGTTCTACTGTAAAGTGGTATTTAAATCTAAGCGCTATTGCTATTTTTCAATGCCACTGTAACTTTGAACTAAGCCAACTGTTGTAAGTCAAGGACTACCTGTATTAGTTGATACACTAAAGCAGGAGAATATAACCGGGAAGGAAAAAATGTAAAACTCGGAAAGGGACGCATGAAGAATAGCAATTCATGCTGAGCTGCACCAGGGAAACTTATTTTCTGTAATTTAACTCTGCCTGATTGGGACTGTCTAAGGCAGTGGTTTTCATCCTTGGGGTCCAGACCCCTTTGGGGATCGAACGACCAATTCACAGGGGTCGCCTAAGACCATAGGAAAAGATGTTGTTAGGAACGAAAGCTTCTATTCTGGCACCTTGGAACCAGCAATGGGCCATTTCTAGAACAGTTGAGATCGCTGTTCCGGTAGTGGAAATGCGGTTTGTGCCCGCATGCCCCCGTGCAAGATTTGGCTGCTGCGCAAGTGCAGCAAGCAAAATGGAGCATGAGGACAATCGCACATGTGAGATTTTGGCGATGTTCGGGCTTTTTTTGCTTCTGTGCATGCGCAGAAACAAAGAAATCGGTGAAAATTGCCAAAATCTCATGCTGCAAGCATCTTCATGCAAAATTTTGCTTTTGCGCACATGCACAGAAGCCGAATCTCATGCTGGGCACACATGCACATGTGCCAAATGTGCATGTGCTTGTTCCTGCCGCGAGGGGTGGACCAGTAGTACCAGTGGCGGGCAGCTCCTCGCTGCTTGGAACATATTTTTACAATCCGACCAGTCAGGTAAATATACAATGGATAATTACTAAGGAAATGGCAGTATTAGTTAAAAGTAATGTGATGGGAGAATTTAGAGAAATAAAACAAACAGCGATAGAAAGCGTTCAGGCGGTAATAGTCTTGGGTTGGAAGGACGTGACAAAATAGACAATGCAAAATTAGTATCAGTACATGGTGGACCATATTCGATTTGAGATTATGGATAAAAGGATGAATTCAGTTAATGAAACTGAGTTGTGACAACTGATGGGACGATGGGACAAAGTAAGACAATATATGGTGAGTAGAATCCGAGACCAAGCTACAAGGAATAAATTGGAATCACTCTTGTGTGCTTGTTTTTTAATATTCTGGGGTTGTTTTTTATGAATTTTTTAGCTTAAAATTGTAATTGGATTGGTGGGTATTGGATTTGTTATTATGTATTGTTTTTACCATTGTTGTGAGCCGCCCTGAGTTTGCGGAGAGGGGCAGCATATAAATCCAATAAATCTAATCTAATCTAATCTAATATATAATATGTAAACAAATATTTTACTCTTGAGTTAAAATGGTATATATGAGAAACCCCCCCGATTTGGTGGTGGGGTGTGAATGCTTGTCTGGTGGTGGGCACTACTCACAGAGCACCTGTTTTATGTTGTGTGTGTGTTCATATTTTTAAAAAAATCAATAAAAATATTAAATATAAAAATCCGACCAATCAGGCATTTACAGTGGGAGTATCAAAAGGTTTTCAGAGCTCAAAAGGATTGCATGCAGAAATAAAAATTTGTTTTCTCTATAGCAGTTCATTCATTACATAAATGCAGGACCCTATAGATTTTTTTATACATAAGCATAAAGATTAAAAAATGATATATGCAGTGTTATCTTCATTTTAGATGTCAAAATGGTTTTGTGGCTCCCGGTGTTTTCTTTTCTGTGGGAAACAATGAGTCCAAATGATTTCTTGAGTGTTTAAGGTTGCCAACTTCTGGCCTATGCAGTTAATCAGTCCATCAGCTGTTAACCCGTCTGGGAATTGGAACATCCAGGTTCTGATGCAATACTTGACTTACAACAGCTCATTTAGTAACTGTTCAAAATTACAGGTGAAAAAAGTGACTTATGACCATTTTTGCACACTGATGACCCTTGTAACATCCCCATGGTCTTGTGATCAAAATCCAGACACTTGGCAACCAACTTATATTTATGACGGTTGCAATGTTCCGGGGTCATGAGATCACCTTTTGCAACCTTCTGACAAGCAAAGTCAACAAGGAAGCTAGGTTCACTTAACAACCATGTTACTAACAACTACAGTGATTCACATAACAACTATGGCAAGAAAGGTTGTAAAACAGGGCAAAACCAACTTAACAAATGTCTCCCCAAAACAACAAAAAATTTGGACTCAGTGGTTGTCATAAGGTAGTTCTCGAACTGTTTTGTTCATTTAGTGACTGTTCTAAATTACAATGACACTGAAAAAAAAAGACTTATAACCATTTTTCACATTTATGGCCATTACAGTATCTCTCCAGGTCATGGGATCAAAATTCAAATGTTTGGCAACTGACTCATATTTATGACAGTTGCAATAGCCTGAGGTCACATGATCTCTGAGTCGTCCTGAGTCCCTAGGGAGTTGGGTGGCGTGTTGTGTGTGTATATATATATATATATACCTGTGTATATATATATGTAGATAATTCTACGTTCGGGTTTTACCCCATGTAATATTTTGAGTGTCTATGTGATGTTTTGGTGAAATCACATTCACCATCATCAGGCTGAAGTTGTTAGCTTCGTGCTGTTTTGAATATAGTTTATATATTTATAAACTATATTCAAAGCAGCACGAAGCTAACAACTTCAGCCTGATGATGGTGAATGTGATTTCACCAAAACATCACATAGACACTCAAAATATTACATGGGGTAAAACCCGAACGTAGAACTATCTACATATATATATACACAGGTATATATATATATATACACACACAACACGCCACCCAACTCCCTAGGGACTCAGGACGACTCAGAGATGTTTTGGTGAAATCACATTCACCATCATCAGGCTGAAGTTGTTAGCTTCGTGCTGTTTTGAATATAGTTTATATATTTATAAACTATATTCAAAGCAGCACGAAGCTAACAACTTCAGCCTGATGATGGTGAATGTGATTTCACCAAAACATCACATAGACACTCAAAATATTACACGGGGTAAAACCCGAACTCAGAACTATCTACATATATATGCCCGTGAAAATCTATGAAAACAAATATATATATAGAAAATATATATATAGAAAAAAAAACATATAGCCCCTCCCTGGTACAAAGCTGAAGGGATCAGATCTGGTGGCCTAGAGGTTAATCCCCAGGATCAAATCCCAGTAAAGGTATGGCTAGCTGATGAGGCCAGAACAAGGCCGAAATAGCGCTATCCTAGTCTCCCTTAATTTTTAAAATTCAGCAAAAACATGTGATACATATATATATACACATACACACACACACATATATATGGTTACATATTTTTGCTGATGTTTATCAGGTATTTATCACTTATCAGCAAAAATATATAACCATGTATATTATAGTTTGCCAACTATAAAAAAAAAATTACTTGTGTTGGATATGAACCCTGAGTGGGGCTGAGAACATTCCGGGTAAGATTGATATAATAATAATAATAATAATAATAATAATAATAATAATAATAATAATAATAATTTATTAGATTTGTATGCCGCCCCTCTCCGAAGACTCGGGGTGGCTCACAACAATAATAATAACAATGTTACAATGGAAACAAATCTAATATTAAAAAACAGCTAAAACCCCCATCATTTAAAAACCATGCAACACACGCATACCATACATAAAATGTAAAAGCCTGAGGGAGGTATCTCAGTTCCCCCATGCCTGGCGATACAGGTGGGTCTTAAGTAATTTGCGAAAGACAAGGAGGGTGGGGGCAGTTCTAATCTCTGGGGGGGAGTTGATTCCAGAGGGCAGGGACCACCACAGAGAAGGCTCTTCCCCTGGGACCCACCAAACAACATTGTTTAGTCAACGGGACCCGGAGAAGGCCAACTCTGTGGGACCTTATCGGCTGCTGGAATTCGTGCAGTAGAAGGCGGTTCCAGAGGTATTCTGATCCGATGCCATGTAGGGCTTTAAAGGTCATTACCAACATTTTGAATTGTGACCGGAAACTGATTGGCAGCCAGAATAGCCAAAATTCTATCAATCATACCCTGGAAAAGACCCCAATTTCCCAAGACCTACATCTCTCTCTCTCTCTGTGTAACATATTTTTGCTGATAAGTGAATATATATAAAACAATCAATCCCTTTTTGCAACCTTCTGACAAGCAAAGTCAAAGGGGAAGTCCAATCACTTAACAACCGTGTTACTAAATTAACAACTGCAGTGGTTCCCTTAACAACTACTGGTTGTAAAATGGGGCAAAACTCACTGAACTAACATCTCACTCAGCAAAAGAAATTTCGCCTTCAGTTGTGGTCCTAAGTCAAGCACTATGTGAATTTATAACAGGAAGGAAGCATTTTCTTCCCTCATGCTTTGCTGAGGGGAGGGTGGGGGGGCTCCGTTAAAACCCCTGCTTATCCCCCATGGGAAACCCGACGCTGGTCTCGCCGACCCCTCGGTATGTATCATCGTCTCTTCAGGCCTTGCTTTGCAGACGTGAATTCGTGCATGTACTCGCCCGCGGGCCCATGAGTACATGAGTACGCATGCGAGTAAATGCACCTCTGCAAAATGAGTGTGAGGGGAGATTCTCGTGACTCTGGTGCAAAAGGAGCTATGGGGGCGGGGTAGGGAGGAAGGCGAGCAGGCCTTCTCGGAAAGAGGCTCTCCCGCAGCTGGAATTAATACAAAGGGGTGTGTGTGTGCGTGTGTATGTATGTGTGTGAATGGGGTAAGGTTTGCCCGGGGTAAGTCGGCCCTTCTGGCCTTGAGGAGGAAACGCGCGGTCTTCGCAGCCCTGAAGAGGGCAGGCAGCACCAGCTACTAATTATAAGGCAAAGTTGGTTTTACGTGCCCGCCCGCACACAAGGCCCGCGTGTATGTACGTTTGTGTGTTTACTGAGGGGAAAGTGCTTCGCACGGCGGTTTTAACCCGCAGAGGACACCCTCCCCCCGCTTCTTGTCCCTTTTACGCGTCGTACAAATTCGGCAACTCGGGTCGTTGAGTTAAAAAACAACAGCAACAACCCGTTGGGTGAAGAAGCACGTCCTGCGTTTCTTGCGAAAGCGCCCTCAGAAAGGACCGAATTCCTTTGACTCTCGTCACGAAAAATCAGCCTTGGGATCCTCTGTGGAATATAAAAGCTTGTGCAGGGGGAAAAATGAGATTATTTATTTATTTATTTATTTATTTATTAGTTTTGTCAAGTGTGAGAAGGTATGATGCTGGTAAAAGTCAAAAATTTGAAAAAAGTATTAGAAATAATAATATTCAAATACATGCAACTAGTAAAAATAGAGAAACATTAAGGACAGGGGACGGAAGGCATGCTGGTGCACTTATGCACGCCCCTTACTGACCTCTTAGGAATTGGGAGAGGTCAATAGTGGTTAGTCTAAAGGTAAAGTTCTGGGGTTAGGAGATGATACTAGTGAGTTCCATGCATCAACTACTCAGTTACTGAAGTTATTTCCTGCAGTCCAGTTTAGAGCAGTTTACTTGAAGTTTGTATCTGTTGTGTGCTCGTGTGTTGTTGTGGTTGAAGCTGAAGTTGTCCTTGACAGGAAGGACATTGACACATATGATTTTATGGGCTATGCTTAGATCACCCTGAGTCCTTCGGGATTGCGCAGCATAGAAGTCAAATTAAATAAATAAATAAAATATCCCCACCCCCCCGAAAGTCTTGCTGTCCTTGGTTTATCCTCGACATGTGTAAAATACACTTTCAAAAATAGTAAAATTAATCCTGGCAGGGAGGAAAAATCAAAGCTTCCCCTTTTCAGATGAAATAATAAAGACTGTAATGAGACGTTGGTTATCTTGGCAAAAAAGGCCCATCTCTGCTCAATTTTTGCCTCTTCGCTCAAATCCCCAACTCAGTGTT
Source organism: Erythrolamprus reginae (assembly GCF_031021105.1). Taxonomy (NCBI): domain Eukaryota; kingdom Metazoa; phylum Chordata; class Lepidosauria; order Squamata; family Dipsadidae; genus Erythrolamprus; species Erythrolamprus reginae. The sequence continues at coordinate 21,279,905 of NC_091950.1, forward strand.
GGACAATTCTACATGCAGGGTTTGATGCGTTGTGTGAAGGCGGCACCCCGAAAGCATGTTAAGGAAGGAAGGGACTGTGTTTATCTTTGCAAAATAAAACATAGCTTAGAAGGGCTGCAAAGCACTTGTGAAGCGGTATACTGTACTGTATTTAAACGCCATTGCTAGACCAGGGGTAGGCAAAGTTGGTTCTTCTATGACTTATGGACTTCAACTCCCAGAATTCCTGAGCCAATCATACTAGTTTGGGAATTCTGGGAGTTGAAGTCCACATGTCATAGAAGAGCCAACTTTGCCTACCCCTGCACCAGTCTAACTAGACAGCCACTTATCTAAAATGGGTATATGTGTGTAAGTGCACCATTGTGCCTACTGTCCTTGTCATGCATTATTATCCTTTTTATCACTATTTTCTACTTGTGTTAATACTAACTACAATTCTATTCTGCTTGAGAAAGGGGGCTGGACTACATGACCTCTCAGATCACTTCCAGCTTATTCTAATTCTATAATGTTTCTTTCTTTTGTCCTTCCCCCACCCCTTCTGCAGAGAAAGGCGGTAGTTATGAGGACAAAAGTACTCTGCACATGCTCTGTGCAGAGATGGAGAAGCTTAAAATGGAAATAAAAAATAAGGAAGAGTCGGAATATTATAAATGTTGGGGCAAATTCTACTGCTGCCTGGAGCAAAGAACAAAGTAATAAATGTACATTTAGTTATAACAATACCCTGTTTCCCCGAAACAAGTCACCCCCGAAAGTAAGACATAGGAGACGTTTTGTAGAATTGCCTAATACAGTGGTACCTCTACTTAAGAACTTAATTAGTTCCGTGACCAGGTTCTTAAGTAGAAACGTTCTTAAGTAGAAGCAATTTTTCCCATAAGAATCAATATAAGAGCAAATAATGCGTGCAAACCCATTAAGAAAGAAATAAAAGCTTGGGATTTGGGTGGGAGGAAGAGGAGGAAGAAGAGGAGGACAGTCGCTGCTGAAGGAAGAAGGTGAGGTGAGGGGAATAAAAAAATCCAAAACTTTTAGGCTTAAAAAAAAGAGGGACTCTGAGACAAGGAGGAGCAAGCGCCTCCCATAAACCCGGCGTGAGGCTGTCTTCCATACACTGGCTGCTGCTGCTTCTATCTGCTTCCTCTTCCTTCCCATGCTGAAGGGCTCCCCTCTCCTCTCGCTCGCTTTGTAGCCTTTCCTTCGCTGTGGTGACTCCTTGGCTGCCCAGAGCGAAGGGAGCGTTTCTTTTTTCTGGGCACTGACAGAGGTTTATTTCCTGTCCAAGTGCCCAAAGAAAGGAAAATGCTTTGTGCACTCTGGACTGCCAAAGCCTCCTTAAGCGCCACCAAAAGGCTCCTCTGGCAACCTGAGATGGCTGGGATTAAAGGGGGAATAGCAGGAAACTGACCGGGCCTTCGTGCCGCTCTCAAATTTGCTGGGAAATTTTTCTGAGCTTGGGTTCTTAAGTAGAAAAAGGTTCTTAAGAAGAGGCAAAAAAATTTTGAACACCCGGTTCTTATCTAGAAAAGTTCTTAAGTAGAGGCGTTCTTATATAAGGCATCCCCTGAAAGTAAGACGTAGGAGACGTATCGTTTCACAGCATTCCTGAACAGAACATATATAACCCTGCTGTCCATAAATTGCCTCCCAAAACACTGCATCAATCAGATTTAAAACACATCCATCCATTATGTAGTAGTACATAATGGTACAGTAGTAGTAAGAATTTTTTGATAGGATTCACAGTTTGTCTGGTTATGCTGGTTCGTGATGACAACTACTGTACAGTATATAATAAATGTTCATTTTTTTTGTTCAGCAATAAATGTGCATTCTTTTTCATTGAAAAAAAAATAAGACATCCTGTGAAAATAAGACGTAGCATTTTTTTGGGAGCAAAAATCAATATAAGACGCTGTCTTATTTTCAGGGGGAAAAAGGGTAGTTGTAGGAGTGAAAAAGTTTTTAACAAAGAGATTTTTCTTGGTGACAAATGAATTAAAGGAAAATAAATATAAGATTAGATATATAAACAAGATCAATGTATAGGACAGTCTACAATAAATATGTAAAATAGTTGTGTAATAGATTATGAGCACAGTGAGAAATGTAACACAGATTTGCTACACAAATGTCCAATGTTTTTAAATGTCTTTGTTTTTGTGTGTTGTGTTTATAAATAAAAAGTTTTTTAAAAAAAAAAGTATTCTGCACATGCTCGAGATCTACTATCCCTCCCCCTCCCCCTCCCTCCCCTTCAGGCTGAACAGGCTCTGCGCCTGCTTGAACGTTAATCGCCTCTATTTAAGGCCGCTCCATTTTCTCTGCGCTGGGGGAATTGCGCAGGCTGGGGCGAAGTCACTCTGCACATGCTCGGAAGGCCTTTGTCTCCGTTTTTCTCTTCCCTCCCCCCCAGCACGAGAGGAAGAGGAGGAAGAGAAGCGGAGGCGTTGCACGAGTTCCGCGGCAGGCTCCGCCTTGCCCGCCTGGCTCGGCTGACTAGGCGAGCGGGCTCAGCTGATGCAAGCGCCCGCCCGGCCCTCCCCTTGGCTGCCTATATATAAAGCCGAGCTCGAAGCGCCCCCACCGCGGAACCTCCCTTCCCGTGTCTTCGAGCCGCCAGAGGCGGGCTGGGTGCCTTTCCATCAGCAGTGGCGCCAGCGCTGCGGGGCCCGAGCTCGGTAGGCAAGCTGGGGGGGTGTGGATGGGGGGGGGCGCGCGAAAGGGGGGCCGAGAGAGAGAGAGACACAGAAGCGATGCAAAAATTCTGCACCCTTGCAAAATCCTTTTTTTTTTTTTTGCAAAAAAAAAGCAACTGCGCGGCTTAAAAAAACAAAACAAAGCTGCATGCATGAGATATATTTTTTGCACGGGGAAGGGCGAGGATGGGTGTCTTGCCGACCCCCCCCCACCACTCGAAAAGCAAAACTCGACCTATCTATCTTGCAACTCTTTCTCTTTCTCCCCCCCTCCTCTTATGCGGTTGCAAATTTCGTAGCAATTTTTTTTTTTTGCAAAGCAACGAAAGGGCTCTGGGGGCTTCTCGATGCGTTTTGAGGGGGTTTTTTTTGCAAACGGGCTTTTGCAATGTGGAATGGAGGCGGGGCTGGTGAGGGGGGTAGAAACAGTTTAGTGCCCCCCCCCAATTATTTAACACCGAGAAGTTTCCCCCCCTTCCCCATCATTTCCTGGCGGAATAATGAAGGTCTTTTTGCAATGGAGTACCACTCGGCTTCCTTTCGCTCTCCTACGAGATTCATAGATAGGGGGGGAAATTGGTTTTGTTGAGATGGGGGGGAGCTTAAGCGTTCCCCCCCCTTTAGTTCCCGATATCATGCCGGGTATTTTGGCTCCCCCTTCCCTTAAGTATATAATAGAAAAAGAGCGATCACGCCCCCTTCCATTTAGGATAGATGCGCGGTGGAGGTGGGGGGGGGGATTACTTGGATTTAAAAGAAAATGCACCATTGCAACAAAAAAAAAGCCCACTCTCATTGGAAATAAAGGGTGAGGGGTCTCAGTTTAAAGAGATCGACCTATTGCTGATAATACGGGGGAAAGGGGTGTGTTATTGAAGCGACTAACCCCCCCCCAGTCCCCCCCCGATTTCTCCTTTTCCAGAACATGCTACATATTTGGTCCTATGTAGTCTTTGGGATCTGTTTTTTTTTTTAGTAGTTATTTTGCAAAAATCGGTGGATGTATTTTCTATCAGTCATTTTGTAAATAAGGAAGAGGAAAAAAGAGGGGTGTGTATTCTACACGCCCCTTCTTTTAGGATGCCCCTCTCTTCTCTCCCCCCCCCTGAAACCCTGACGTCTAAATTTTGCTGGCAATACAGTAATACATAATGCTTGCAGATCTACCAAAGGAACACAAATAAATAAATAAATCTCCCATTGGGTGCATTGCTACACAAAGGAATACAAAAACCTGCTGCAGTCTACTCACACCCCCTTACATCTACTTTACTGTGTTAAAAAAAAGGGAGGGGGGGCCATGGGTTGAACAGATCAGAGGAAACATGTTTTCTTTTGGAGGGGGTGGATTTGGATGCCTCCTGTTAGGGAAGAATGTTTCAATATTTGGCCCCCTAAAAGGATGCAAGGATCTTTTTTTTAAAAAAAAAATGGTTCTTTTTAAAGTGTTGATTCCTATTGGGAAACATCTGTACAGCTTCCATTGTAATTCCCCCCCATAGGAAAGAGCAGGGTTGTGACTGTGTTTCTTGGGAGGAGGACAATTCATTTTCTTGAAAGGGGTGTGTGTGCCTTTTTCTGAGTTGCCTTCTTTTTACTCTGGGTGTTTATAGACTTTAATATGTTTCATTGTCATGTTTTGGTTAGCCTGATTATTCTTTTTTACCAGCTATTTAATCCAGCCAAAAATTATTCTACGAATCCTGACATTTGTCTGTTTCCCCCCCCTCCCTCCTTCCTCTCTTCCAGGGTCTCTTTCAACCAATCCGGACTAGCTTCATCCAAATTTTTCTCTCCTCCCTCCCTTGTTTCTTTTACTATTTTTCCTCCCATTCTCTTATTTGGAATATTCCTGCATTTGTAAAATCTCAAGATGGTGCAGAAGAAAACCGAGCTTAAAGGCTTCCATCGTTCTTTTAAGGTATGGTGTGATTAATTTCATGTTTTTAAAAAATGATATAAAAATCAGATGAATTTCTTTTCATGCTTTAAAATCTTTGCTACTTTGCTTTTGGTTGTAAAAAAATGAGCCCCTGGTGGGGTTTAGCTTTCTGTCTAGCAAATGGCAGTGGTTCTGAATTGTAGGGAGAATATCTAGCTGTTGTCAATAAAGAGAGGAAGTGGGGAAGAAACTGAAGTTTTGTTGATCATGCTTGCAAGTTCCGTGAGTCATTCCCAAGAGTTAATCTCTGACAAAGTGCCGTAGCTGTCCCTTAGGAATACATAATAATTCCTAAAATATTTACAACAGGTTTACAGGTGTTTCTGCAGTCTTTGGCACCAAGTGTTGCAAGTGATCTGTTTTTTCCAAATCTGATACTGTATTTCCCTCTCCATCCTGTTGTAACGTATTTTGTTGACTCCTGAATAGGCTGCTTCTGTTGAGACTTTTGCAGGTTTTATGCAATATATTTAATGGTCTCCTTCCCAGTATTCAGTGTTGTTGGTACTCAAGGTTTCTCGGTTTTGTACAAAGTACTTTGAAGTAGTATATTTGTAGTACTACTGAATTGTGGAATATGGCCCTCAATTTACAACCACAGTGGAACCCAAAATGTATGTTGCCAGGTGAAACATTTGTTAAGTGAGTTTTGCCCCATTTTATAACCGGTCTTGCTACAGTTAAGTGAACGTTGCAATTGGTAACACATTTGTTGAATTAATCTGGCTTCCCCATTGGTTAATCACAGCTGCAGCTGTGGGAAATAGGAATTTTAAATTGATCAAGGGGATGCTGCAAAGGTCATAAATGTGAAAATGATCATAAATCACTTTTTTCCCTGCTGTTGTAACTTTGAAAAATCATCTAAATGAACTGTTGTAAGTCAAGAACTACCTGTAGTCTCCGTGTTTATGTGTGTGTTGTAAAACCAGATTATGGATATTTTGCAAATACCTGGTGCCAAAAGTGTTGCAATATATTATTTTCATAGCAGTGTCTATCCCAGAATTTCTCAGTGTTGTGTGATGCTAGCAAAGGAATTCTGGGAGTTGAAGTCCACATATTTTCAAGCTGCTAATTTTCAGAAACACAATTTTTCTAATCTTCCAACTCCATTTTAGACCTTAATGTTCAGAATTTCCTGTTTGGCCTCTATCAAGGAGTGTTTCAATTTTGAATGGCATTGTTTACATCAGACTAATTTCTAGTTTGCTTAACTGTGTATAAGACCAGTTTGGTGCTGCTAATCATGATTTCCAAACCGAAGTTCAATTTGCTGTATCAAAAGCTGTTACTTGTTAAACTCAGTGACTCCTGACTTCCAAGTAGTTAATATTTTATTTAAACAAGAAATATGTTTGTGGGGAGGGGCAAGAATAGAGAAAGTTAAGGAACAACAGCGTTGAGAAAGCAAGTTGGAAGTTTTAAAAACAAATAAAAGCTTGTTGTATATATTACATAGAAGAAGAAAATATGTTTAGGATGTTGCTCTCACAGATTGAATTCACACATTCAACTAAGATATAGTGTGATTTGCTTATTAGCAATTAGGTTTGCAAACCCTGATGTGGGTTAAAAAATTAACGTGAATTCAGCCATGTGTAGTTAATACAGTGTAGTTAATTGTGTGAACACAGCTGCTATGTTTGGTATGTTATCTCAACATAATGGGTGTTTAGAGATTATAATTTTGCTTTCCAGTCAGTTTAATTTATACTTTTCCATAGCAATGAATTTCAGTGTGCCTTTTTGGGGCTCCACAAGAAAAAAACCTGGCTTGGATTTTAAAGAGGATATATCCTTGCTTTGTCTTGCTTTTGAAGAAGCTTGACCTAAGTGTAGTCCTAGGTTGTGATCTGCAATTCTAGCTCTAATGTCCCTATTGCAATCTCTGATTTTGCAGAGAAAAGAGACCCAAGAGGCATGTTTACAATGACAGCAAACTCACCTGCTTTTTAAAAAAACAATGAAAGTTTGCAATTGTTCAAACTTTTCTTATTCATTTTACAAATAATCTTTTACTTCTCCCTCCCCCCCCCCTTGGAGTAACACTGGATTGGAGTAACTCTTTGTCCCCCAAATGGAAAGCTAAGCTTCTAGTTCTTTTGAGTGATGTAAAGAAAGCTATTGCTGACATGTCCGAACATGCCTGAAGATTCGGGGATATACCAAAGCTGTATGGCTGAAAAAAACAACAGCAACAACAATAGGGTGTGAAAAATGTAGATTGAAGGCCCTTTCTTGGGGGATATGAAAGAGAGGTTCCATCAATCTGTAAAGTGATGTGTGAAAATAATCTGCATTTGTTTTGTGCTCCTAGACTGCCAGGTAGAAATTCAAGGTGATTTATAGGTATATGATGTGCGTGGTTTGTGCCTGGTGGCCTTTTTGGAAGAATAGAGATGGCAATAGTGCAATTGTGGGCTGGCCCGCCTGTCTCTCCCAGCTAAGCTGCCTTGTTCCCATTGTGCAGGTGGAGTAACTGAGCCTGAGAGAGCCTCCCAGCGAGTTTAAAAAACCTGTCCTGCTTACGAATTCTACCCCGCAGGGATGCCAGTCAGCACTCTGCTTTAAAGCACGGGGTTCGGCCTACGAGGACTTCTCCTCTTTCCTGTCAGCCCATGTTCATCTTTGTCTGGCTGCTCCTAATTATGGGATGTTGGCGTCCTGGCTGGCATCATTTGAGGGCTGGCCCTGAGGTAGGGTGGTTGGGCCGGTCTCTACTTTTCATTTAATAGAAGCTTCTGTGGCTTAAGTTGGGTTTGTCCTTCTTGAAAGATGGGCTTTGTCTTCATCACACAGGCTGGACTCAGAAAATGCCTCATTGCACTTGCAATGCCTTTGTATCACTGAATGTTGTGTCTTATGATTTATAATTATTGCATATTATGATTTATCGCTTGTCTGCTTGTATGTACACTGAGAACCTATGCTCTAGAGACAAATTCCTTGTGAGCCCAGTCATACTTAGCCAATAAAGAATTCTATTGTATTCGATTTGGGGCATTTGTTGGCAAGCTGGCACAAATGGCTTAAATAGCTCCCACCTGATTCCCTTCCCTCCCCATGATTTCAAAGTCAAGTTGCTAGTCCTGATGCAGCACTTCTGAACAACCAGTGACTGACAAGAATCAAGCATGGGGGCAGCCTTTGAAAATTGCACAAATCTTCCTAAAGTCCAAATGATGAAGACAAATTCCTTGTGTGTCCAATGACACTTGGCCAATAAAATTCTATTCTATTCTATTCTATGTAGGCATGCAGTAAGAGACCATCCTGGTTTACTGTATATATTATGCAATATATACAGTATCCTGGTTTACTACTACAGTGTTCCTTCGATTTTCGCGAGTTCAAACTTCGCGAATAGCCTACACCACAGTTTTTCAAAACAATATTAATAAAAAAATACTTTGCGGGTTTTCCCCCCCTATACCACGGTTTTTCCCGCCCGATGACATCATACGTCATTGCCAAACTAATAATTTTTGTAAATAAATAACAAAAAAAGAATTATTGTTAATAAATAATTATGTTTATAAATATCAGGATCACTAAGTGTCTAATTCAATGGTGAATACCAGTAATAATGGTGAGTAAATGGTTGTTAAGTGAATGGGAAATGGTAATTTAGGGGTTGAAAGTGTTAAGAGATGGCTTGTGTTACTGTGCATAGCCAAAAATGTTGTATTTACTTCCGCATCTCTACTCCGTGGAAATTCAACTTTCGCGGGTGGTCTCGGAACGCATCCCCCGCGAAAATCGAGGGAATAACTATAGATTATAACTATAGGTGGAGGATATAGAGATACTGTATTTAGTTCCATCTGATAATTGTGATGCAACAATAGGATAAGTCCCCTTCATCCCAGGTTCTCCAAATGATGTTTGCAGTGGTTTTGTGGATACTCCCGAAATTTGCTTCCTCATAGATCAGAATTTCCCAACCTTAACTTTTAAATGGTCAGGGAATTCCATGTATGTTAAATTTGGCTGAGATGGTTAAACTATGTTTTAGATTAAGATTTCATTGAGTAGGCCATTTTAGATTTTGTTAGTACTTAAGTAATCTAGCAATTATGCCCGGGCATTAAATTTCAAGATCCTAGCCTGCTACCGGTAGTTAGGGTTCAAACTCTTTTGCTTAGGGAGGGCTTGTGAATTTTCCCAAGAAATTCTCTCTTTGTAGTTTCTTCCACGAAGCCTGCCTTTTTACTCTGACGACAAACCTTGTGAGGTGCTCTACAGAGAGATTTGAGAGACAAAGAACAAGTTCCTTTCTACACTAAGTGTGAACTGAATTTGTTGGGAGGTAGCTTATTATATAGTAACTGTTCTGTCGGGCTCTCTGGTAGAATCCTCCCAAAAATTCACAAATTTCACACACACACACACACGTTTGAAAATTCAAAACAATGTTCTTCATACTGAAAATTCACTTAAACCAAGCCCTCTTTTGGTATAGCAAAGAGCACTCCTCTCCAAACAAACTGGTAATTTGTACAAGTCCCTTATCAGTTCTGTGATACTTAGCTTGCAGCTGTGAGGTAATTCACAGTCCTTCTTCTTTCACAAAGTGAAACACACTTTGCTCTGGTTTAGTTTCAAAGCTGGGAAAAATCACACAAAAAGTCAAAGTCAGTAAAGCAGTCAGGAAACACAACGATCAGATAATCCTCCACAATGGCCAAACCCACAGGCTGCTATTTATAGCAGCCTCACTAATTACCACAGCTCCACCCAACCACAGGTGGCCTCATTTTCTTTGATAATAATCTCTCAGTTGTTGCTGCCTATGCATCACTCTCCTCATGCGTGGCTGTATCATTAACTCTTGTTCCGAATCCAAGGAGGAGCTAGATAATTGATCTCCTTCTGAGCTGTCTGCCACATTCTCCTCCTCCCTGTCACTCATGTCTTCTTGGTCAGAGGAGCCTTCATCAGCAGATTCCACCGGGGTGGGGTGGGGGGCAAAACAGGCCTGCAGCATGTGGATGTCTCCCCCACATCCACAGTCCTTGGGGCAGGAGCAGGGCCAGAGCTAACCACAACAGTAACATCCAACAGTTGTGGCTTATTCAGCCAGTATAAACCATGAGGACCTAGCCAAAGCTTAAGTAAGGCTGAAGACTTGGAAATATGGTTGAATGAGGATTTGCAATCTTTGCTCCTAGTCAAAAACAACAGCACTAGCTAGAAGTATTGAGAAAAGGGGGCAGGAGTTGCAGAGTTAGCTATGATGTCTGGAATTCCTAGTGGGAAAGGGACAATGAAGATTTATTTTCAGATCCCCAGTTAAAAAAAATAGGCAGAAAATGAAATTGAGAATTGGAATCGAGATTCAGAAGAACCAAATCTATTGGGGTTTTCCCCCCTTGCAGTTTTGGGGATACAGTGTTCCCTCGATTTTCACGGGGGATGCGTTCCGAGACCGCCCGCGAAAGTTGAATTTCCGCGAAGTAGAGATGCGGAAGTAAATACACCATTTTTGGCTATGAACAGTATCACAAGCCTTCCCTTAACACTTTAAACCCCTAAATTACCATTTCCCATTCCATTAAAAACCATTTACTCACCATTATTACTGGTACTCACCATTGAATAAGACACTTAAGTGATCCTGATATTTATAAACATAATTATTTATTAACAATAATTATTATTTTTATTATTTATTTGCAAAAATTATTAGTTTGGCGATGACATATGATGTCATCGGATGGAAAAAAACGTGGTATAGGAAAAAACCCGCGAAGTATTTTTAAATTAATATTTTTTGAAAAACCATGGTATAGGCTATCCGCGAAGTTCAAACCCGCGAAAATCGAGGGAACACTGTATTGAGAAAAGGGGGCAGGAGTTGCAGAGTTAGCTATGATGTCTGGAATTCCTAGTGGGAAAAGGACAATGAACATTTATTTTCAGATCCCCAGTTAAAAAAAATAGGTAGAAAATGAAATTGAGAATTGGAATCGAGATTCGGAAGAACCAAATCTATTGGTTTTTTTTCCCCTTGCAGTTTTGGGGATATTCACCGAACACACAGTTTTTGCATTTTCCCTCCTCTCTCCAAAGTCTTTGCTGAATTGGGCTAGTTCTCTTGATGTCCCTTTTGCTAAATTAAATCTGCGTTATGTAATACCCGTTTCCCTTCACTCCGGTCGGGGAAATGTGGTTTGGGTTGGCTGCGCTTGAACATTTTGGACACTAACTTGAATGGCTCGCTGGTGTTTTTCCATCAGGTCTATAATTGCTCCAGTTGCCTTGTGGGTATTAACCAACCTGTTTTTACTGCCTAACCTTAATTTAGCACTGTTGTGTGGCCTTTTCTCTCTCTCTCTTTAAAGCGCCAATCAAAGGTAGAGAGGTACATTGGTAGATGTCTGCGTCTTTGCTTTCAGGAGTTGGGGGAATTTCGCTGCAAAATTCCAGTTGGGTGCAGTCGGTTTCTGTTTAAACAGCACAGCTTCCTGGCATGGAACCAAACGGCGGTGTGGTTGTAAAGTTCTTGTTTTGTGAGTGTGTTGAGAGCAGCTGGACGGAAAAGACTGGGAGGGTTGGGGGGGGGGGGCTGGGAGAGCCTGAATGGATGTGATTACATTTGTGTGTGTGTCTGTCCTGATGCTGCAGTTTGCTTCCCTGTGAGTGTCCACACTTTTTTTTTGCTGCTTGTGGTTGATGTAACTTCTGTTGTACCTTGTGGTTTGGATGCCAGCGAGGCCCTGGGAAGGGGGTAGGTGGATAGGTGGAGCTAGTGTGTTATGTAAGCACCCTTTGCCTTCTGCAGCTTTTCCTACAGGAGAAAGAAAGTGAATGTCAGGAAAGGAGGAGGAAAAAACATCTAGAAATATTTTTTTCTGAACCAGTGGGATCCCCAGAGAACAGCAAGTCTCAGAAAAGGAGTAACCTTGATGGACCTTTTGTTAAAAAAATAATATATAGAAACATAGAAGATTGACGGCAGAAAAAGACCTCATTGTAATAATAATAATAATAATAATAATAATAATAATAATAATAATAATAATAATAGTAATAGAATTTTTTATGGGCCAAGTGTGATTGGGCACACAAGGAATTTGTCTTGGTGCATGTGCTTTCAGCGTACATAAAATAAAATATACTTTTGTCAAGAATCATGTGGTACAACACTTAATGATTGTCATAGGGGTCAAATAAGCAATGAGGAAGCAATATTAATAAAAATCTTAGGATATAAGCAACAAGTTACAGTCATACAGTCAACATGGGAGGAAATGGGTGAAAGGAATGATGAGAAAAACTAGTAGAATAGAAGTGCAGATTTAGTAGAAAGTCTGACAGTGTTGAGGGAATTATTTGTTTAGTAGAGTGATGGCGTTCAGAAAAAAACTGTTGTTGTGTCTAGTTGTCTTGGTGTGCAGTGCTCTATAGCGACGTTTTGAGGGTAGGAGTTGAAACAATTTGTGTCCAGGATGTGAGGGGTCAGTAAATATTTTCCTCGCCCTCTTTTTGACTCGTGCAGTATACAGGTCCTCAATGGAAGGCAGGCTGGCAGCAATTGTTTTTTCTGCAGTTCTGATTCTCCTCTGAAGTCTGTGTCAGTCCTGTTTGGTTGCAGCACCAAACCAGACAGTTATAGAGGTGCAGATGACAGACTCAATGATTCCTCTGTAGAACTGTATCAGCAGCTCCTTGGGCAGTTTGAGCTTCCTGAGCTGGCGCAGAAAGAAAATAATAATAATAATAATAATAATAATAATAATAATAATAATAATAATAATAACAACAATCATCATCATCATCATCATCATCATCATCATCATCTATTAGATTTGTATGCCGCTCCTCTCCAAAGACTCGGGGTGGATCACAACAACATAAACAGTGTACAAATCCAATTTTTAAAAAAATACAATTTAAAAACCCTTATAATAAAATAATCGCACAATCCAATCAAACCATCTAGTCTGCCCTTATACTATTTCCTGTATTTTATCTTAGGATGGATATATGTTTACCCCAGGCATGTTTGAATTCAGTGGACTGTGGATTTAACCAACCACGTCTGCTGGAAGTTTGTTCCAAGCATCTACTGCTCTTTCAGTAAAATAATATTTTCTGGCATTGCTTCTGATCTTTCCCACAACTAACCTCAGATTGTGCCCCCTTGTTCTTGTTGCTCACTTTCCTATTAAAAACACTTCCCTCCTGAACCTGATTTAAACCTTTAACATATTTAAAGGTTAACATATTTAAATGTTTTGATCTTGTCCCCCCTTTCCCTTCTGTCCTCCAGACTATACAGATTGAGTTCATTAAGTCTTTCCTGATAAGTTTTATGCTTAAGACCTTCCACCATTTTTGCCTCTCTTTGGACCTGTTCAATTTTATCAGTATCTTTTTTGTAGTCTCCCTTCATTTTATTGTCAGAAAAAATAGGTTACATACATACATACATACATACATACATACATACATACATACATACATAAAAGTAAGTCCCCAGTGGTGTCCTGAGCCTGTACCATAAGGCTAAGCAAAGCCTCACAATTGCAGATGTGTTAAGGAAGAGTATGGACTGTGCTGAAACGAATAGACTTACATTGAAAATTAAAGATAAAGAAGATTTGGAATTTTATAAAATTTGTGGGAAATGTTATGAATGGATTGAAAATAAAAATAGTTTAAATAAATAATTATTTTGAAAGCAACGTAAAAGAATTAGAAATTTGGATGGTAGAAACCCGGATGACAAAAAGAGAAAACGGTGGCAGCATTGTTGTAAAACAAATTTAAAGTAGTTTAAGATTTATATTATTTTCAATATAAAAATTTTATGATTCTTTTTAGCTTAGTTGTGATAGAGTTACGATGGATGAAATGAAAATAGAATTTTAGGATGCTTTGTTAAATGTTTAAGATTAGAAAATGTTATATGTATATTGTTAGGCATTGATGGGTTTTTTATTTAGGTATGTTTTTTAAGGTGGAGAAAAAAATAAAAAAAATATGTACAACCCCCTCCCTCCCATTGCAGTTCAATGGCTGAGAAGGTTTCAACATTTGAAGCAGGGTGACCAACCTTAGCAACTTCAAGAACTCAATCTGTATAGTTTGGAGGACAGAAGGGAAAGTGGGGACATGATCGAAACATTTAAATATGTTAAAGGGTTAAATAAGGTTCAGGAGGGAAGTGTTTTTAATAGGAAAGTGAACACAAGAACAAGGGGACACAATCTGAAGTTAGTTGGGGGAAAGATCAAAAGCAACATGAGAAAATATTATTTTACTGAAAGAGTAGTAGATCCTTGGAACAAACTTCCAGCAGACATGGTTGGTAAATCCACAGTAACTGAATTTAAACATGCCTGGGATAAACATATATCCATTGTAAGATAAAAATACAGGAAATAGTATAAGGGCAGACGAGATGGACCATGAGGTCTTTTTCTGCCGTCAGTCTTCTATGTTTCTAAGACCTGTGGACTTCAAGTCCCAGAATTCCCCAGCCAGAGAATTCTGGGAGTTGAAGCCCACATATCTTAAAAGTTACTAATATTGGATTCCCCTGCTTTAGAGCAGCTGTGCAAACTGATTTAAAAAGCGGTAAGAAGCCATCAAGCCAGCACTGCAATTGTGACATGCAATTTTGCACGGGGATTACCCAAGGACACAGTGTACTCCATACCACACCCCCTGGCCCAAACGTTGTCGCCTTATTCACTCCTGAATCTTGCTGCTGCTTTCTCCCTGTATCTCCCATAAGACAGGGCAAGAGTCCCGCCCCCCCTAATTTTATATTATTTTTCACATAGGCTTTTAACAGTTCCCTTCCTGGTACTTGTCTTGGGTTTCTATTTTCTGTAATATAGTGTTCCCTCGATTTTCGCGGGGTCGAACTTTGCGAAAAGTCTATACAGTATACCACAGTTTTTCAAAAATATTAATTAAAAAATACTTGGCGGGTTTTCCCCCTATACCACGGTTTTTCCTGCCCGATGACGTCATGTGTCATCGCCAAACTTTCGTCTGCCTTTAATTAAAAATTTTTTTAAATAAACTTTAATAAATAAACATGGTGAGTAATAATCTAAATGGTTGCTAAGGGAATGGGAAATTGCAATTTAGGGGTTGAAAGTGTTAAGGGAAGGCTTGTGATATGTTCATAGCCAAAAATAGCGTATTTACTTCCGCATCTCTACTTCGCGGAAATTCAACTTTCGCGGGCGGTCTCGGAACGCACCCCCCCCCCCCCGAAAATCGAGGGAACGCTGTAATTATTTTAATCTCCAAACAAAGTGTTATGGGATTTGTGAACTTTTCTGGTCAGCTTTTTTCCTGGCATATTGCCGTTGCACATCTTGTGTGTGTGTTTGTGTGTTGTGCTGTGAAAGCAATATGAAATTTCTAAATAATGAAGCAATAATTGCCAAGTCTGGTCTCTCTGATATTGTTAAGTGTCCTCATTGACAAACCTATTAGCGTGAAGTTCAGAGTTTTTATTTATTTATTTTTCTACGCATTTATTATGCCTCACCTCAGCAGATTTTGTAAGAATGTTCGTGTGCAGGTTGTGAGTTAATACGTTTATTTATTGACAGGAAATCTTACTGAACTGGCAGTGCCATACTTGTTCCTACGCACTTCCACAACTTTTTGTATAGATTTTTTTTCAATCAGTAGTGAAATCAGTAGGATAAGGTTAGTGTGTCCTTTTTCAGTTTTATTGAACATTGGGTAACAGTATATGAAATTTCTTAAAACCTGGCTAGTTCTCCTGTCAGCTCATTAACTCTTATTACCTGTATTTGAGGCTGTAATGAAGATATGATTGGGTGATTTACAGAATTGTTTTCGACAAAGCAATGAGTCCCTTTTATTGACAAAATTAACAAGATGTTTGCTAATGACTGGAGTACAATTCTGTTTTTAATACATGTAATCCTTGACTTACAACTGTTCAGTGACCATTTAATAGAATAGAATACAATACAATACAATACAATACAATACAATACAATTCTTTTTTGGCCAAGTGTGATTGGACACACAAGGAATTTGTCTTGGTGCAGATGCTCTCAGTGCACATAAAAGAAAATATAGATTTGTCAAGAATCATGTACAACACTTAATGATTGTCATAGGGGTCAAATAAGCAATGAAGAAACAATCAATATTAATAAAAATCTTAGGATACAAGCAACAAGTAACAGACATACAGTCCTAGGTGGGAGGAAAAGGGTGATAGGAATGATGAGAAAAAACTAGTAGAAATAGAAGTGCAGATTTAGTAGAAAGTCTGACAGTGTTGAGGGAATTATTTGTTTAGTAGAGTGATGGCATTCGGGGAAAAACTGTTCTTGTGTCTAGTTGTCTTGGTGTGCAGTGCTCCGTAGCAACGTTTTGAGGGTAGGAGTTGAAACAGTTGATGTCCAGGATGCGAGGGGTCAGTAAATATTTTCACCACCCTCTTTTTGACTCGTGCAGTATACAGGTCCTCAAGGGAAGGCAGGTTGGCAGCAATTGCTTTTTCTGCAGTTCTGATTCTCCTCTGAAGTCTGTGTCGGTCCTGTTGGGTTGCAGCACCAAACCAGACAGTTATAGGGATGCAGATGACAGATTCAATGGTTCCTCTGTAGAACTGTATCAGCAGCTCCTTGGGCAGTTTGAGCTTCCTGAGCTTCCTCTTTTTGATTTGTGCAGTATACAGGTCCTCAATTGGAAGGCAGGTTGGCAGCAATTTGTTTTTTTCTGCAGTTAGAACAATGCTGAAAAAAGTGACTTACGACCATTTGTCACACTTACTGACTGTTGCAGCATCCCCATGATACAGGTCATCAAAATTTAGATGCTTGCAACTGGTTCGTATTTACAGTGGTTGCAGTCTCCTGGAGTCATGTAATCACCTTTTGTGACCTTCTGACAAACAAAGTCAATGGGAAAGCCATATTCATTTAACAGCTGTGTTACTAATTTAACACCTGCAGTGATTCAGATTATTAGAGTTGGAAGGGACCTTGTAGGTCATCTAGTCCAATCCCCCATTCTAGCAGGTGTCCCTACACTATTCTGGGCAAATGGCAGTCCAATCTCCCTTTGAAAGTCCCAAGTGTTGGACCTCTCACACAACCTTCGCAGGCAAGCTCTTCCATTAATTGATCGTTCTCACGGTCAGAAAGTTTCTCCTTATTTCCAGGTTGAATCTCTCCTTGGTCAGCTTCCACCTATTATTCCTTGTCTGGCCTTCTGGTGCCTTGGAAAACAGCCTGACCCCCCTCCTCTCTGTGGCAGCTCCTCAAATATTGGAACACTGCTATCATGTCTCCCCTGGTCCTTCTCTTATCAACTCTAGCAATAACTGAGATTCACGTATCTGTAGCAAGAATGGTGGTAACTTAGGGTGGCAAAATCCACTTAAGAAATTTCTCACTTAACAACATACATTTTGGGCTCAGTTGTGGTCACCCACCATAAGTCGAGAAATACCTGTATATTTATTTTTATACCTGTATATGTATATTTATTTTTTGCTTTTAGAAAAAGAACAAACAAATGGAACAAATCACCAAAATATATACATTGTTAAAAATATACAAGAGCTTCAAACAATGTTGAAAAAAATACCAAGATGCAGAGAAAAATATGTTATTGGGATAGTAAATAGTTATAATTCTATTATAATACAAACATTCAAAGGTGTGTGTTTTTAAATGCACTATATGACTATTGTGTTTATAAATGAATCCCATATTCCCTTATACTTATCTGTACAAAATCTACATCTGTAAACAATCCACTTATAGCAAATGTCATCAGCTCATCAACCCATTAAATGAATGAATTTATTCATACATTTATCTTCCCAATATTGCAACATCAGCTTGTTAGTTATAAATTGTCACTTTAAATTGTCTAGTTGTCAAATTCCATGCACTAGCTATGTAATGCAATAAAATACTACCCTCTGGAACGTGTTAGGGTTTCTTGCAGGGTCACATTTTTATAGTTTATTACTTTCTCACAAAAGTAATAATAATAATAATTACTATCTCTTTTTTTCCCTTTTGGAAATGTTGATCAAGGGTTAGCTCTATGTCATAAAAAACCCTTCCATGCAAAAATGTAGCTAGGTAAGACTGTTTTTTCCCCCTTGTTGCTCTCAGAAATGATAACTAGTGTGCTGTGGCAATTAAGGCAATGCTTCTCAATTATTTACTGTTACGCTCCCCCTAGGAAGAAGTAAACATTTCGTGCACCCCCCAACTTCCCCAGTGGAATTTTAGTGTTAATATTTATTATTTTACTTATTATAAGCTGCAAGCAAACTATTGGCTGGGGAAGGCTGCTCTGCCCACTTACATAGAAACATAGAAGTCTGACGGCAGAAAAAGACCTCATGGTCCATCTAGTCTGCCCTTATACTATTTTCTGTATTTTATCTTAGGATGGATATATGTTTATCCCAGGCATGTTTAAATTCAGTGACTGGATTTATCTACCACGTCTGCTGGAAGTTTGTTCCAAGGATCTACTATTCTTTCAGTCAAATAATATTTTCTCATGTTGCTTTTGATCTTTCCCCCAACTAACTTCAGATTGTGTCCCCTTGTTCTTGTGTTCACTTTCCTATTAAAAGCACTTCCCTCCTGGACCTTATTTAACCCTTTAACATATTTAAATGTTTCGATCATGTCCCCCCTTTTCTGGGGAGTAAGTCACACTGAACTTAGTTTAAGTTTAAGTTTTATTGGATTTATATGCCGCCCCTCTCCGAAAACTCGGGGCGGCTAACAACAATCATGAAAATATACAATAAAATCCAATACTAAAAGCAAGTGAAAACCCCTTAATATATTAGTGGAGCCTGTTTTTGGTTAGAGGATGCTTCTCCTTGTCCAGCAGCAGGTTCTCCCCGCCATTCATGGCTACCATGGCGCCAGCTGAGAAAAGAAGAACCCAGGCAGCTGCCCCGCCCTCCCTGGCCACCTTCTCTTCCGGGTTCGGAGCAGCGTGCAACTGGGAAAACCCCATCCTGGGGAATCAATGGAGAGGGATCACATGTTCTCCAGGATCACATGTGGTCCCCCCTGGCATCATTTTGCACACCTCCCGGGGGCCCACCCCTCTATTAGAGAAACACTGAACTTAAGGCAATGTTTCTCAAACTTAAATGTGAAGATGTGTGGATTTGAGCTCCCAGAATTCCTCATCCAGCCTGAGAAATCTGGGAGTTGAAGTCCACCACATCTTCAAGTGGAAAAAACTGCACTATGTTAATTGTTTTTATGCCACCTAGAGTCCACTTTTTCTGCAATGGGGAGCCATATCCATTTGATATATGAATAAATATAGTGGTACCTCTATCTAAGAACGCCTCTAATTATGAACTTTTCTAGATAAGAACCGGGTGTTCAAGATTTTTTTGCCTCTTCTCAAGAACTATTTTCCACTTACAAACCCGAACCTCCGAAACTGTAACCGGAAAAGGCAGGGAAAAGCCTCCATGGGGCTTTAGGAATCGCCTGGGAGGAAACAGGGCCGGAAAAGGCGGGAAGAAGCCTCCATGGGGCTTCTCTAGGAATCTCCTGGGAGGAAACAGGGCTGGAAAAAGCAGGGAGAAGCCTCCATGGGGCTTCTCTAGGAATCTCCTGGGAGGAAACAGGGCTGGAGAAGGCAGGGAGAAGCCTCTGTGGGGCTTCTCTAGGAATATCCTGGGAGGAAACAGGGCCGGAGAAGGCAGGGAGAAGCCTCCGTGGGGCTTTAGGAATCTCCTGGGAGAAAATAGGGCCGGAAAAAGCAGGGAGAAGCTTCCGTGGAGCCTCTCTAGGAATCTCCTCAGAGGAAACAGGGCTTCCACCTTTCCTGTGGTTTCCCCAATCGCACGCATTATTTGCTTTTACATTGATTCCTATGGGGAAAATTGCTTCTTCTTACAAGCTTTTCTACTTAAGAACCTGGTTATGGAACAAATTAAATTCATAAGTAGAAGTACCACTGTATAAATATGTAAAAAAAACCAGATGGAGAGAGACTCTACCACCTGCTTCTTTGGAATGTACAGGTGGGATGCTCTTCCTCCTTCTGGAGGTTCTCCAGCTAAATTCTCAATCAGAATTCCAAGGATTACAATCACGGCACACCTGAAAAGTGCCAGGTGGAGAAAGGTTGAGTTTTGGGTGTAGCAAACACCAACCGCCTTCCCCCAAATGAACCACCTGATGTTTGATAGTGGCCTTAGACACACCTGGGAAACTTCCTTAAAGCTTATCTATTCTCCTTGGTGTTCATTTTGAGATGGCTCTGGGAAGCTGGCAGGAAGATGTTCCAGCTTGTTAGACAAGCCTTTGGTTTGTTCTGCCTTCATAGCTTCTCCTCCTTCCTAGTGATCTTGGGAATGGCCCTTTCTTGTTGTATTTCTTTCTTAGTCACGTTTGAACCTAGTTTGTATATGCCTAGGTTCCCAATCTAAGAAAGAACGAGCATATTTCAGCTCTGCAGATCCAGCCCCCAACTTGTGGTCAACCTATTCTCCAAAGCACCTGGGGGTAGAACAAGAAGCAATGGGTGGAAACTAAACGAGAAGAGAAGCAACTGAGAACTAAGGAGAAATTTCCTGACAGTCAGAACGGTTGATCAGTGGAGCAGCTTGCCTCCAGAAGTTGTGATGTGAATGCTCCAACCCTGGAAGTTTTTAAGCAGATGTTGGATGACCATCTGTCTGAAGTAGTGTAGGGTTTCCTGTCTAAGAAGAGGGTTGGACTAGAAGACCTCCAAGGTCCCTTCCAACTCTGTTGTTTTTGTTGTTGTTGTTATTATTATTATGTCAGTAGTCCACAAGAATGTCCTTTTATAATATTGCTTCTTACTTATTTCTAGCTTTTAAACCGCCCGGTAACTCAAACTCTGTCGCTCATTTATGATTCAATTTATTAAACTCAATTATAATTATATTAACTCAATTTATAATTGAGTTTTTAAAAAAGCAGGTACTGTAAAAAAAATAAAAATGTAAAATAAAAACATTATAGAGGTAGTCCTTGACTTACAACCGTTGGCTTAGTCACTATTAGATGGTTACAGTGGCACTGAAAAAAGTGACTTACAGCCATTTTTCAGAGTGACAGCTGTAGCAGTTGTTAATCACAGTCACATGATCAAAATTCAAGCTCTTGGCAACTGGCTTGTAAATATGACAGTTGCAACCTTTCCCGGGGTCATACGATCACCATTTGTAACCTTCGCATAATAATCTCATTTAACTATTGCACCTATCTACTTAACAGCTGTGGTCGTAACAGGAAGATACAACTCAATTAGCACAGCCTTGCTTAGCAGTGGAAATTTTGCCTTCCATTGTGGCCATTAAATTGAGAACTACCTGTGAAAACGAATCGGCAGCACATTGGACATAGAAAAAATGATCAAAATACTATTGAAAACCAATTAAAAAAGCCTGAAAAAATAGAAAAATCTTCACTTGGCACCGAACTGATGCTAACTGGTTTATTGATTGAGTCTCCCTGGGTTTGTTTGTTTGTTTATTCATCTATCTATCTATCTATCTATCTATCTATCTATCTATCTATCTATCTATCTATCTATCTATCAGGGTTAGGGTTAGGGTTATCTATCCTATCTATCCTATCTATCCTATCTATCTATCTATCTATCTATCTATCTTATCTATCCTATCTATCTATCTGTCTGTCTATCTATCTATCTATCTATCTATCTATCTATCTATCTATCTATCTATCTATCAGGGTTAGGGTTAGGGTTATCTATCCTATCTATCCTATCTATCTATCTATCTATCTATCTATCTATCTATCTATCTATCTATCTATCTATCTATCTTATCTATCCTATCTGTCTGTCTGTCTGTCTATCTATCTATCTATCTATCTATCTATCTATCTATCTATCTATCTATCTATCTATCAGGGTTAGGGTTAGGGTTATCTATCCTATCTATCCTATCTATCCTATCTATCTATCTATCTATCTATCTATCTATCTATCTATCTATCTATCTATCTATCTATCTATCTATCTTATCTATCCTATCTATCTATCTGTCTGTCTATCTATCTATCTATCTATCTATCTATCTATCTATCTATCTATCTATCTATCTATCAGGGTTAGGGTTAGGGTTATCTATCCTATCTATCCTATCTATCCTATCTATCTATCTATCTATCTATCTATCTATCTATCTATCTATCTATCTTATCTATCCTATCTGTCTGTCTATCTATCTATCTATCTATCTATCTATCTATCTATCTATCTATCTATCTTATCTATCCTATCTCTGTCTGTCTGTCTGTCTGTCTGTCTGTCTATCTATCTATCTATCTATCTATCTATCTATCTATCTATCTATCAGGGTTAGGGTTATCTATCCTATCTATCCTATCTATCTATCTATCTATCTATCTATCTATCTATCTATCTATCTATCTATCTATCTATCTATCTATCTATCTATCTATCTACCTATCTGTCATCTATCCTATCTATCCTATCGATCTATCGATCTATCTATCATTTATTGATTGATTTGACTTCACTTGACTTGATTTGTATGCCGCCCCTCGCCGAGACTGGGGTGGCTCACAACATATGTATAAAAAAATAACAATACATCTGGAATCCAATTAATATGACTAGAAAAACTTAAGAAATTTGTAACAGAATTTCAAAAAACCTTTGGGCCCTCTGCAAACGGGATCCCATCATGGAACAAGCTCTTCTCCTCCTTTTCCCATTTGTAGAGTCCCACTAGAAAAGGGCTTCCCTAGGTGATGTTAAGTTTATAAAAAGACCCTCAGTGGTGCAGTGGTTAGAGTGCAGTACTGCAAGGTATATCTGCTGATTAGCAGCTGCCAGCAATTTGGTAGATTGAATCTCAGCAGGCTCAAGGTTGACTCAGCCTTCCATCCTTCCAAGGTTGGTAAAATGAGGACCCAGATTGTTGGGGGCAATATGCTTACTCTTAGAGAGAGCTGTAAAGCACAGTGAAGCAGTATGTAAGTCTAAATGCTAAATTTAACCTTTTAACATATTTAAATGTTTCGATCAAGGTGGGATATGATATGTTAAAGGGTTAAATAAGGTTCAGGAGGGAAGTGTTTTTAATAGGAAAGTGAACCCAAGAACAAGGGGACACAATCTGAAGTTAGTTGGGGGAAAGATCAGAAGCAACTTGAGAAAAAAATATTTTACTGAAAGAGTAGTAGATGCTTGGAACAAACTTTCAGCAGACATGGTTGGTAAATCCACAGTAACTGAATTTAAACATGCCTGGGATAAACATAAATCCACCCTAAGATAAAATACAGAAAATAGTATAAGGGCAGACTAGATGGACCATGAGGTCTTTTTCTGCTGTCAATCTTCTGTTTCTATATTTCTAAATGCTAAAAAAATATGCAAAATGATTTACACACACAAGAAATGAAAGTATTTGCTTCATCCTGCAGTGAGAAAGGATTTAAATATACATAATAGCAGCCTGGCCTATGCATGCTTGTCAGAAGAAATATTATTTTTGGTGGGGGTAGGGTATCCTTAAATACACAGGGATCTGCTGCAGGTCCTTATTAGACGTTCATACCAAGCGACTGTTTAGTGTCAAGTTCAGTAAAAGCCAGAATTGTCAAGAGGGGACATCCTTGACAGCTTTGAAAAATCCTAACTGGGATTGACAGCAGCGACGTTTGCCTCTTTTTTTTTCAACAACTGCTTTTGATCCAGCTGGTTGTAGAAAGAAAATCCTGATTTTTCTAACACTATTTCAACTGATTATTATTATTTTTAAACTGCCCAATATTTAAATCACCTTTTTTCTTTTCTTTCCATCTCATCAGGGCCAGAATCCTTTCGACCTGGAATTCTCTCAGGCCACTCACCTGGAATCTGTCTTCAATTTTGAATGTTCCTCTCGGCCCGGTGAGCTCCATTTTTGCCTTTGAGAAAGCAGTGGGAGGGACAGGGTGGTGAAGGAGAAGGGGGCAGTTTTATTTTCCCCAGGGAAGCACGTGAGAAACTGCGACTCTTGGGCAGGACTGAATCAGGAGGTTTGTGATCGTTCATAGACACGTAGACGCAAATACAAGTACAGTGGTACCTCTACTTAAGAACTTAATTTGTTCCATAACCAGGTTCTTAAGTAGAAAAGTTTGGTGGGACCCAGGAGAAGAGCCTTCTCTGTGGTGGCCCCGGCCCTCTGGAACCAACTCCCCCCGGAGATTAGAATTGCCCCCACCCTCCTTGCCTTTCGTAAGCTACTTAAAACCCACCTCTGCCGCCAGGCATGGGGGAATTAAGACTTCTTCTCCCCCTACAACTGTATACATGGTATGTTTGTATGTATGTTTGGTTTTTATATATTAAGGGGTTTTAATTTGCTTTTAGTATTGGATTTTATTGTATATTGTTCATGATTGTTGTTAGCCGCCCCGAGTTTTTGGAGAGGGGCGGCATATAAATCCAATAAAACTTGAAACGTAAGTAGAAGCAATTTTTCCCACAGGAATCCATGTAAAAGCAAATAATGCTTGCAAACCCATTAGGAAAGAAATAAAAGCTCGGGATTTGGGTGGGAAGAGGAGGAGGAAGAAGAGGAGGAGGAGGACAGTCGCTGCCCAGAGCGAAGGGAGCGTTTTTTCTCCGTACTGAAGGAGCGGGTCCAGCAGTCACATGGGTTGCTCATGTCCAATCCGGTGGAACTGAGCCTAGTATTAAAAAAGCTTGCCGGATCCGCCCCTTCCCCAGAATTCGCTCAGTTCGCATATCCTGCGGTTGTATTGTGAATGCTCGTTCAACATTCTAACACCTTCCCTTCGACCTTTCCTTCAAAAAAGTAGTAAGATTTATTGTCTTTATTCAATTACTTGCACTAATTGCGCCAGCCGTTTAAAAGAAAAAAAGAAATAAAGCGGCTCGGCTTTTTTCCTTGGGAGAAGTTGCGGTTTCGTTTTCCCCCGGCGGTTTTGCCGGTTACGATTCCTGCGGCCGCTTGTGGATTCTTCTAATCCCTTGGCCTGGAGGTTCTGGTGCAAGTATTTATCATTGAATTATTGTTTTATTATTGTATACAAATATTTAAGGGCTTATAAAATACCTCCTGCGGAGTGAGACGCCTTCTAGTCTCCTGGACTTAGTCGATCGCTTTTCCCTTAAGAAATTCTACGGAGCGATTTTTTCGGCGCGAAGGCCTTCGCGCCCTTTTTTAAAAAATCTAGGCCTCTCGTGTTGGCCTTCTGCCAGCCGCGTAGGCCTCAGTCCACCGCGTGGATCCGGGAGCGGGCCTTGGGGGTCCCAGGCTAAATTCTCCACCGGCTAAGCCTCCAACCAGAGTGCCTTGGTTTTACTTAATTGCAAAGTTTAGGGAGGCTGGCCCCGCTGGATTTGGGGGCACGAACTCTGGGTTTGCCCAGATTGTCCTCACGTCTCAGCAGCTTCGAGGCCTCGAAGCAGGATCCATTCCTCTTGGGAAGTCCTTGAAATCTTCTCCTTATAATTTAGTTATTGGCTCAGCCTTGTCTTCTGTTAATTGTCAGACTATGGCTACTTTTCCCAAGAGAGGCACAACTAAAGGTCCCAGAGAGGCCAGGCCTACAGGCGATGAGATTACTAGTATCCCCCAGGCCTCTTCCTCCTCTTCTCCAGGGGCCCGTCCCTCGACCAAGGTCACCAGGGCTGAGAAGAGAAGGGACCTAGCCCTACAAAAAATTCATGACAAATCAGCAAAACGTTTGAAAGTGCAGGCCCAAGTAATCAGTAGTCAAGACCCACCAGAGGCCTCTAGTCTGCCTCCTTCTGGGGTCCCTGTGTTATCTCTGGATGAGCCAAACCTAGACAGACCCCAACCTAACCTATGGGGCATAGGTCCAGAGGAACCAGATATTATTGAAGATTCCCCCCAGCCAGGATCCTCCCAGGCCTTTAGGAATTCTTCTGCCATTTCTGCTGATATTTCCACTTTACCTCCTGAGTTCCAATCTATTTTTGCTGTGTTGTCCAAAGCCATTGATGCCAAACTCTCCTCCATCAATGAGCTTCCTTTACCTCTTCCTCCTTCTCGTTCCTCCCGCCCCTTGGGTTCTTCCCCAGCGGTCAGAGCTCCTATTCAGGATGATTCAGAATCCTCCCAGGATGAATATGAGGATGTAGAGGAGGATGAAGACCCTTTCCAGGGCTTATCAGAGGATGAGGAATCCCAAATAAAGGTCCCTCCTCCAATTACTATTTTCCCTTCTCAACTATTCAAATCTCTCCTCCTCAAAGCTAGAATTTCTACGGGATTAGCAGCCCAGGAGAAACAAGCCTCCACTTCCACTGATCCCCCGGAGGAGAATTTACCTTACTTCACAGAGGAACAGGAGGATAACGAGGTAATTCCTATGCCTAAATTGTTTAAAGATGCCTTACTCAAACAGTGGGATTTTCCAGCCTCTGGCCTTAATCCCTCTACCAAGGACAGAAAGTTGTATAAACTCTCCTCTTCCTATGAAGAGCTTCTATCTTTTCCCAAACCAGATGAACCTGTCAAAATTCTTCACTCGGCAGCGGCTGTGCCAGGCGAGGCGGAGGAAGTCCTCCGTCCAGAGGACAAGCGCATCGAGCAAATGCTCAAAAGAGGATTCTCCGCTGATTCCTGGGCCATTAAAAGTTCTGCAGCAGCCTCCTTCTTCTCCAGAGCCATGCTGCTGTGGCTTCGCCAACTTCAACAGCACATTCCTCCAGATGACTTGAGAGGTCAACAAGACTTCAACAAAGTCTTTGCAGCTGCCCAGTACGTGGCTGATGCCACCTTGCAATCTACTAGATTTTCTGCTAAGTCTATTGCAGCTTCTACAACGGCAAGAAGACTCCTATGGATTCGCCCTTGGCAAGCGGGAGTTCGCCAAAAGTGGCAGTTATCCCAGGGCCCCTTAAAGCGCGACCTTCTCTTCGGTGATCTTCTGGATCCACTCCTCACGGAGACCACGGACAAGAAGAAGGTTTTGGGTCCAACCACGAAAAAGGTTACCAAAACGCAGTCCTTTCGTCGCCCAGGGCGCCAGCAAGACCAAGCGGCTTCCTATCAGAGATCTCCAGGTCAGTATTCCCCCCGCTTTCGTTCCCAAGGTAGGAACTCCAGGGGTAGAGGTTTTCGCTTCCAAAGGGGAGCTTCCTCTAACAGGGCTTCAAAAAAACCTAGATGGTAATCTTTCCTCCATTCCCATAGGGGGTCGCCTAGCTCATTTCGCTTCAAATTGGCGTCTCACCTCCAAGGACCCTTGGGTCATTGACACTGTTCAAACAGGCCTTCTTTTAGAATTTATTTCTCCTCCCCCTAAACGTTTTATTTCCTGCCCTTCTCCCAGGTCATCCTCAGATTGTAACCGTATGGAGGAGGCCATTTCTCATCTATTGTCCATTAGAGCCATTCAACCGGTCCCTTCCGGTCAGAAGGGCCAGGGGTTTTACTCCATCCTATTTATGGTTCCAAAGTCCTCCGGAGGTTGGAGAGCCATTTTGGATTTAAAGAAACTAAACCTATTCATCAAATATAGAAAGTTTAAGATGCACTCCTTGTCTTCTATTTTGGCCGCCATTCACTCGGGAGATTTCATGGTCTCCTTAGACCTCACTGAGGCCTACCTTCACATTCCTATAGCCAAATGCCACAGAAAATTTTTACGTTTTTCCTTTCAAGGCAGGCATTTCCAGTATAGGGCGATGCCATTTGGCCTTTCCTCGGCCCCTCGGGTCTTTACAAAGCTCTTGGGGTCCCTGGCGGCCTATATCCGGGCGTCTCCCATCCACATTTTATGTTATCTTGATGATATTTTAATTCATGGGAACTCCCTAGAGAGAGTGAAATCAGACCTTTCTGTTACCATGTCAGTCCTTCAGGACCATGGGTTTTCCATCAACTTTGACAAAAGTCACCTCCAACCTTCCACTTCCATTCCTCACCTGGGATCCATTATTGATTCAAAATCTTCCCAGGTTTTTCTCTCTCCCGAGAGAAAACTCAGTATAGTGGAATTAATTTCTAACGTTTTATCTAAGCCTTCAGTATCCATAGTTACTCTATCTTCCCTTTTGGGGAAGATGGTGTCATGCATAGGCATCATTCCTTGGGCTCGCCTTCATGCTAGGGAACTCCAGTGGCTTCTGTTGCCCTTTCAGAGATCGGGGCACAGCAACTCAAATCGACGCATCGTCATCCCACTGAGTGTTCGCAGATCCTTCAAGTGGTGGAAGTCTCCGGCCATGGACAGAGGATCCCCGTTCAGGTGCCCGGATCAATTTGTCATCACCACAGATGCCAGTCTATCGGGATGGGGCGCCCACGCCCAGGGGATGATAGCCCAGGGCACGTGGTCCCCGGAGGAAGCTTCCAGGCCAATCAATTGGCTAGAGTTAAGAGCCGTTTCCCTGGCTCTGAAGCATTTCTCTCCTCGCATTCCCAACCGGCACGTTCTCATTCTCACCGACAACATTGCCACAAAAAGCCATATCTGCAGACAGGGGGGCACGAGATCCAAGGCTCTCATGAGGGAGGCCCTCAAGTTGGGTCTTTGGGCGGAAAAACATCTCCAGTCGCTCCTAGCCGATCACATCTCGGGGAGTCTCAACGCCCAGGCGGATTGGCTATCCCGAGCAACGATAGACCCAGGAGAGTGGAACCTCCATCAAGACCTGTTCCATCAAATCACCCTCAGATTCGGCCTACCAGTTCTGGATCTCTTCGCGACCAATGCGAACGCCCAACTCCCTCGCTTCTATTCCAGATTTCCATCCCCGGGAGCGGAAGCAATCAATGCCCTCCGGAGTCCATGGCCTCCAGGCCTACTCTACGCATTTCCTCCGATTCCAATCCTCCCGGACGTGATTCACAAGGTCCTCACAGAGAGGGCCCGAGTAATCCTAATCGCCCCTCATTGGCCCCGCCGGCCCTGGTTCGCGGATCTCCAACAGCTGTCCGTCCAGGACCCTTGGCGACTCCCCGCTTCGGGGGATATGCTGCGGCAGGGGGCCTCTTTCCATCCAGACCCGGAGTGGTTCCACCTCACCGCTTGGCTGTTATCAGGAGAGATTTAGAACTGCGTGGGCATGACCCCGATTCAGTGGAGGTCATTTTAAAGGCCAGAAGGGGCTCGACCAATCGAATCTACGACCACACGTGGTCCAAGTTTCACCAGTGGTGTCTACAGGAAGGTCTCTCCCCTCTGTGCATCCCCATACACAGAATTATTTCCTTCCTTATGCAAGGCTTCCATAAAGGACTTTCCACCAGCACCCTCCGGCGTCATCTGGCAGCCATTTCATCTGTCCTAGGGGGTCCCCGCAGACAGCCTCTCCGATCCCTCCCTGAGGTTCAGGAATTCCTCAAGGGCATAGCCAACCTCAGACCTTCCAAGGTCCACAGGTATCCATCCTGGGATTTGCCACGGGTTCTCCATTCCCTCACGCAGGCACCATACGAACCCCTAAATTCGGCGTCCCTCAGGTACCTATCCTTTAAGGTAGCCTTCCTGGTGGCTATTACCTCTGCCCGACGCATTTCGGAGCTGGCTGCCCTCTCAATCAGGCAGGACCTTTGTCAATTCCATCAGGACAAGGTAGTCTTGCGACTGGACCCCACCTTCTTACCCAAGGTCAGTTCCATGTTCCACAGATCTCAGGATATTGTCCTACCTTCCTTCTGCCTCCAACGAGACCATCCCTTGGCAATTAGATGGCACACCCTGGATCTCACCAGAGCGCTGAGAATATATATCCAACGCACAGGACCCTTTCGGAGGTCAGAAGCACTTTTTGTAGCCTATCATCCCAGAGTCATGGGGGCCAAAGTGTCTTCAACAGTAATAGGCCGGTGGATCAGAGGGACTATATCTAAGGCCTATGAGTCGGCCTCCCTCTCAGTTCCAAGGAACATCACTGCGCATTCCACCAGGAGCGCAGCCACCTCGGCCGCTTGGGCGACTCAAGCCCCGTTGGAGGAGGTCTGCAAAGCAGCCACTTGGGCCTCGCCAAATTCCTTCATCAGGCACTACAAAATTGATTCTTATGCTTCAGCGGACGCTGCCTTCGGCAGAAGGGTACTCCAATCCGTTATCTCTCACGATAGCAAGCTAATCCCACCCTAGGGACCATCTATTGGGTATGTCCCATGTGACTGCTGGACCCGCTCCTTCAGTACGGAGAATAGGCGTTGATTGCTTACCTGAACGCCTCTTCTCGTACGGTGAGCGGGTACAGCAGTCACTTCCCGCCCTTGTATGTGTCTTCTTTACCTTTCTATACCTTTCTTCCTCTAACAATGAGAGTTGAACACTACAGAGCTTCACAACTGAGCCTAGTCTATGGATTCGCGAATTCTGGGGAAGGGGCGGATCCGGCAAGCTTTTTTAATACTAGGCTCAGTTCCACCGGATTGGACATGAGCAACCCATGTGACTGCTGTACCCGCTCACCGTACGAGAAGAGGCGTTCAGGTAAGCAATCAACGCCTATTTTCTCTGGGCGCTGGCAGTAATTTCTTCCCTCTCAAGCGCCCAGAGAAAGGAAAATGCTTCGTTCACTCTGGACTGCCAAAGCCTCCTTAAGCGCCACCGAAAGGCTCCTCTGGCAGCCCAGAAAAGCCTGAGATGGCAGGGATTAAAGGGGGAATGGCAGGAAACTGGCCGGGCCTTCAAGCCGCTATCAAATTTCCTGGGAAATTTTCCCGGGCTCGGGTTTTTAAGTAGAAAATGGTTGTTAAGAAGAGGCAAAAAAAATCTTAGCTAGAAAAGTTCTTAAGTAAAGGCATTCTTAAGTATTGAAAATTTAAAATTAAAAAAACCCCAGCTGTCTTTAAAATAAAAGCAACGCATGCGGGGCCGGATAGGGGCAGTCAAATAGCCAGTCCACAAGGCCAAAGAGCTTCCGCGGTGCAGTGATTAGAGTGCAGTGCCGCAAATTACTTCTGCTGATCACCAGCTGCCAGAAGTTTGGCAGACCGAATCTCAGTAGATTCAAGGTTGACTCAACCTCCCATCCTTCCAAGGTCAGTAAAATGAGGACCCAGATTGTTGGGGGCAATATGCTTGCTCTCTGTAAACCGCTTAGAGAGGGCTGAAAAGCACTGTGAAGCAGTATATAAGTCTAAATGCTATTGCTATATAATGGCCAGGCCTACAATGAAGGCTTGTTTAGGAATGAATTTAGGCATTTGTCACATTCATAGTGCCACCCAAAGCTTGTGTGGTGAACAAAATGCAGCTGCGAGAGCTATCATGGACTTTCCTAAATACGCCCATGTTACACCAACACTCTGCAGTCTGCATTGGTTGAGGATCAGTTTCCGGTCACAATTCAAAGTATTGGTTATGACCTATAAAGCCCTTCATGGCACCGGACCAGAATATCTCCAGGACTGCCTTCTGCCGCACGAATCCCAGCGACCAGTTAGGTCCCACAGAGTTGGCCTTCTCCGGGTCCCGTCAACTAAGCAATGTGGTTTGGCGGGACCCAGGGGAAGAGCCTTCTCTGTGGTGGCCCCGACCCTCTGAAATCAGCTCCCCCCAGATATCAGAGTTGCCCCCATCCTCCTTGCCTTTTGTAAGCTCCTTAAAACCCACCTCTGTCGTCAGGCATGGGGGAATTGAGACTTTCCCTCCCCCTAGGCTTACAAAATTTATGCATGGTATATCAGTATGTATGATTGGTTTCTAAATTGGGGTTTTAAATTAACTTAAATATTAGATTTGTTTACATTGTATTATTATTGCTGTTAGCCACCCCAAGTCTGCGGAGAGGGGCGGCATACAAATCTGATAAATAAATAAACAAATAAATAAATAAATAAATAATAAAATACAAACATGAATTACAAAAATCCGTGCCCCCCCTCCCACAACAACTGGGGCCTCCTTCCTGGGTTTTTTTTTTGCATTTCAAAGTGAATTTTCTGTAATCAGTTGCAGAGAAATTGGAGCATTGTGTATGTTCACAGTTACCAGGTTGCTTCGGAGCGCCCCCCCCCCCCCCCGGAAAATGGGCTGACATCTGTCTACAGATAATCCTTGACTTGTTTGTTTAGTGCAGTGGTTCTCAACTTTTCTATTGCTGCGATCCCTTAATACGGTTCCTCATGTTGTGGTGAGCTCCAACCATAAGTCTAGCACCAATTCATGAGAAAATATTATTTTACTGAAAGAGGAGTAGATCCTTGGAACAAACTTCCAGCAGACGTGGTTGGTAAATCCACAGTAACTGAATTTAAACGTGCCTGG
The DNA here is from genome assembly GCF_031021105.1 of Erythrolamprus reginae. Taxonomy (NCBI): domain Eukaryota; kingdom Metazoa; phylum Chordata; class Lepidosauria; order Squamata; family Dipsadidae; genus Erythrolamprus; species Erythrolamprus reginae. Next base: position 21,311,815 of record NC_091950.1, read on the forward strand.
GATAAACATATATCCATCCTAAGATAAAATACAAAAATAGTATAAGGGCAGACTAGATGGACCATGAGGTCTTCTTCTGCCGTCAGTCTTCTATGTTTCTATGGCCATCTAATCTGATTCAGATGGACTTCCCTTTGGCTCAGTGGGGAATGCTGATGAAACATGACATCTATAAGCTTTGGACATGCGGTTGAATTAAGACCTTTGCAAATGATGCTAAGGCCGCACTCACAGGGGTTCTCCCTTCTGCAAATCTAAGAAACGCCAGCCTGAGAAATAAGCCCCTCCCCGTGTCCTAGTTTATGGGCAAAAAATGCAAGCTTGTCTTCAAGATCAGGCTTGCCTGTAATTGTGGCGTGTTAATTGCTTCTAGGTTCGAATGTTGTCTTTATTGCAAGGCCTCTTTTATTCTTTCTTTTAAAACATGATATTTCTTGACAGATATGCCTTCAAGTCAGCCCATCGACATCCCCAATGCCAAGAAAAGAAACAAGAAGAAAAAACGCTGCAGAGCCACGGATAGCTTTTCAGGGAGGTTTGAAGGTGAGGCGCAACACCGCCAAGGCGCTAGTCCATATTGTTAAGTTTCCAGGAAAGGGAAAGACTCAGATGCCTCTAAACCTCTTCTTGTGAGAAAATATTTTAGTTTAAGCTTCAATATTGACATCGCAGATCCACAAGGGCATCGTCTTGATTCCTGGTAGTAAAAGAGGAAGTTCATATTTATTGATTCCTGTAGTCAAAGAGGAAGTTCATATTTATTTACTAATTTCCAAAATGGTTCAGAAACAAAAACACACAGGAAAAAAAGAAACTTAAAGGAGGAACTGACAACTGGCAAAATAATGAAATCTGTTTACAAGCCAGAGGGGAAAAAAATTGGGTTAATGTAAAATTCAACCCAAAGAACTGAGAAGAACAAGAAATAACAAGAACTGGTTTAACTTGTTTCCAATAAGCTAACTGGGAAAATCCTTTTGGGTCTTCTCTCGTTTTCACTGGACGTGTTCGTTCATCAGTTTGCTGGCAGACCAGATAGTGTTTCTGCTTTCTATATCTGGTTATATAAATACCCATCACACTGTTCCCTTTTGGAGTAAACAAGATAATGCAAAGTACAAAAAAAGAGAAGAAATTAAAGTCAGGGAATTTAGAAAAGGAAATATGCCCATGTCTCACCAACATTCCGCAGTCTGCATTGGTTGCCGATCAGTTTCCGGTCACAATTCAAAGTTTTGGTTATGACCTATAAAGCCCTTCGTGGCACCGGACCAGATTATCTCAGGGACCGCCTTCTGCTGCACGAATCCCAGTGACCAGTTAGGTCCCACAGAGTTGGCCTTCTCCGGGTCCCGTCAACTAAACAATGTTGTTTGGTGGGCCCCAGGGGAAGAGCCTTCTCTGTGGCGGCCCTGGCCCTCTGGAACCAACTCCCCCCAGAGATTAGAATTGCCCCCACCCTCCTCGCCTTTCGTAAGCTTCTTAAAACCCACCTCTGCCATCAGGCATGGGGGAATTGATATTCTTTCCCCCTTAGGCCTTTACAATTTATGCATGGTATGTTTTGTATGTATGTTTGATTTTATAATAAGGGTTTTTAATTGTTTTACTATTGGATTGTCACATGTTTTATCACTGTTGTTAGCCGCCCTGAGTCCACGGAGAGGGGTGGCATACAAATCCAATCAATCAATCAATCAATCAATAAAATAAATAAAATAAAATAAAATATGAGTAAAAATTAGCGTATCCCAAGATCTATTTACTAGATCCAATTGGCCACAATTTTCTCAATTTTTCCTCTTTCTTTTTCAGCCCTTTTGGTCTTTCGTTGGGTATTTGTTTTTGCAATTGAGTTCCCTTTTGTTGTCTCTGTGATGTCAATGTCCTTTCCAGGGGTCATTCCCTTTTGTATTCAGTCCAGTTAATTTGGAATTTACTCATCCTTGACCCTTTCTCAGTTGTGTTATGGAACACATCCATGACCACCCGTTCTCGCCAGGTTTAGTTTATTTTCATGCTTCTCCTGACGTATCTTACTTTCATGTGACAAAATGAACCCAGCCATGATCTGTATCTGGCTCTTCAGGAATCGAAAATAAGTCGGCAAGTGCTGTATTGCCTCTGTACAAATCGATGGTGGGACCACACTTGGAGTACTGTGTACAGTTCTGGTCACCGCACCTCAAGAAGGATATAATGGAACTGGAAAAGGTGCAGAAAAGGGCAACAAGAATGATCAAGGAACTGGAGCCCCTCCCTTATGAAACCAGGTTGCAACGCCTTGGTCTCTTCAGCCTTGAAAGACAGCGTTTAAGGGGTTGACTTGATCGAAGTGTCATAAAATCATGCATGGGATAGAAAAGATGGATAGAGAAAAAAAATCAAGATTACGTTGAAAAATTATTTTCTCTATCACACAATACTAGGACAAGGGGGCACTCCCTAAAGCTCATAGGTAAGAAAGTGAGGACAAATCAAGGGAAATATTTCTCCACCCAGTTTATGGAATTCACTTCCAGAAGAGGTCGTGACAGCTGTCAGCCTGGATAGATTCAAGGCAGGATTAGACAGATTCATGGATGCCAAGTGTATCGGTGGTTATTGAAACGGATGTCCATGTGCTGCCTCTAGGTTGGTTGAGGCAGGCAGGATTCCCTTGAGTACCATTTGTTGGGAGTCAGGGGAAAGGGGGGGGTCTTGCCTTCTCTTTCTGCTCAAGATCCCCATGGACAATTGGTGGGCCACTGTGTGACACAGAATGCTGGACTCGATGGGCTTTGGCCTGATTCAGCATAGCTCTTCTTATGTTCTTAAGTTCTTATGTTCTTTTGGTTTGTGAGCTGAAGAAGCTTCTTAGATGAAAAGCAATACGACTTCAAAGAAAAAAAGCCAACGTAATCTTGAGCTGAATCAACAGAGGGATACAATCTAGGACTTAAGGAGGTACTAATACCACTCTAATACCCTAGTCCATTGATGGCAAACCTTTGCCTTCGATTGCACACTATTGCATATGCGCAAGTGCTCACACCCTAATTCAATGCCTGTGGAGGGCGAAAACAACTTCCCCCACCCCCGAATGCCTTCTAAGCTGGAAACGGCCTGTTTCCCAAATTTTGTTGGGCCCAGTAGGCTCGTGTTTCACCCTCCCCAGGCTCCAAAGGTTTCCCTGGAGCTGGGGGAGGCTAAAAACACCCTCTCCCATCCCCCCGTAGGCTCTCTGGGAGCCAAATATGTCCTCTCAGGGTCTCTGTGCAAGCCAAAAATCAGCTAGCCAGCACACACATGCACATTTGAGCTGAGCTAAGGCAACAGCTCTTGTGCCAGCAGATATGGCTCTGCGTGCCACCTGTGGCACCTGTGCCGTAGGTTCGCCACCATTGCCCTAGTCATACCACTCCTAAAGTACTGCATTCAATTTTGGGCTCCACACTACAAAAAAGACATTGAAACTCTGGAAAAAGTACAAAAGAGGGCAACCAGAATGATAAAGAGACCAGAAACTACGAGGAAAGTTTGCAGGAACTGGGCATGGGTAGTCTAGCGAAGAGGAAGTCCAGGGGAGACATGATAGCAGTCTACAAATATTTGAGGGGCAGCCACGGTGAGGAGGGGGTCACACTGTTTTCCAAAGCACCAGAGGGCCAGACAAGGAGCAACAGATGGAAGTTGACGCAAGGAGAGATTCAACCTAGAAATAAGGAAGAACTTTCTGATAGTGAGAGCGATCAACCGGTGGAATGGCCTGCCTGCGGAGGTTGTAAACACCCCAATACTGGAGACCTTCAAGATGAGACTGTCTGGGATGGTATAAGGTCTCGTGCAGCAACAGGAGGTTGGACTAGAAGACCCACAGAAGACCCTTCCAACGCAAACTGTAAAAAACAAGACCAGAAAGTCGAGTTGCCTCTTGAAAAAAGCACCTTTGGGATTTTCAGGAAACGTTCTCAAACAACATAATATCCCCACCGAATTAACGCCTTAAGATCACAAGTACTTGTACATAAAGACATTAAATAAGTAAAGGGACACGGCACTCCTTTGTCTTAACTCCTTCCTTGATGTTGAGTCATTGTCTAAGCATCCTACTGATTGTCACACCATATTTTTCTCCTATCTTGCTACCTTCAGCAACTAACCTTTGTATTTGTACAAAATATTGTTCAACCTTATTCGCTTCATCATGACACGGTTTCTGAATCACAAAAGATGCAACACAGTGAGTCCTTATTTTTAGTGAGTCCTTATTTAGTTGTGCTTGTTGGGACCAGCAACCTGGTTGTCAAACACAGCGGTCACTAAGTGAAACCACAATTGTGCTTATGACCTTAATTTGGCTTTCCTTTGCTTACAGAGGTCATAAATGTGAAGATTGGTCATTAAAAAAATTTCTGTTTTTTTATCATGGTTGTAACTGAAAGTTTGCTAAAGAAAGACTACTTGTAAACTTGTCATTTTTATATTTTTATATTTCTTAGCTTTGGCATATTTTGTTGCCGATGCAACTGGTGCCTAGTTGTATCTCAAGCATGTGTAGATTAGTTTATGACAAGGTATCTAAAATAGACATGCAACAAGGCAGGTTGCTACTGCCCTCAACGTATAAACTAGAAAATGATATGAGAATAAGTGGTATGAGGTTTCTTTATTAGGTGTGGTTATCTTCAGTGTACACTGCTTTTAAATTTTGCACCAAAGCAGACACAAACAACGTGCTGTGTAAGCCGTAGACAGTCTATGTCTAGAGCTTGCCTGCTCACAGGAAGGATGAGTGGACTTGGTTGGCTTCTGCCATCATTGTTTATACATTCGGAGAATAATTTGTTTGTTTGTTTGTTTGTTGGTTTGGTTTGGTTTGGTTTGGTTTGGTTTGGTTTGGTTTGGTTTGGTTTGGTTTGATTTGATTTGATTTGATTTGATTTGTATGCCAGCCCTCTCCGTAGACTCGGGGCGGCTCACAGCAACAACAAAACAATGTACAACAAATCTAATAATTTAAAAAACACTAAAAAAAACCCATTATTAAAAGCAAACATACACACAACCATACCATGCATAAACTGTATATTGGTGTACAGAAGTCCCTCGCTATATCGCGCTTCACCTACTGCGGCTTCACTTCATAGTGGGTTTTCAAGAAATATTAATGAGAAAAATCATTTGCGGATTTTCGCTGGTTCGCGGGTTTCTGAGGAAGTCGATCGGCAGATTTAAACAGCCCGGGGAACTCGATCGGCAGGTTTTTCAAAAAAAATATATCTAAAATTGTAAATACTGTATTTAAATACTGTATCTAAAATAAATACTGTGTGGGAAGGGTTTATAAACACGTAAAACAATGAAAACTTACCAAACAATTACAATATAAATACTTAAATAAGTACTATCAGTCGATAAATTCCCCATCGCGGATTTCACCTATCGCGGCCGGGTCTGGAATGTAACACCAGCGATAGGTGAGGGCTTACTGTAATTGGTGGAGGAGGAGGATTCTTGCAGGGAGCTATGGGGTTAGATTTGTTGACTGTGATCCCATTAGTGTTTACAAACTGTTCAGTGAAGCTACATCTGTTGAAACAAAACTGGAAACTGGAAGAACTTAGATATGGGTGAACTCTGGAATGGTTATCTTTGCATTTTCGGCCTTTTGTGGGTTTCCCTTCCCAGGTCAGTGGATGTGCTGTCTGAACAAAATTGAACGGGTCCAATGACAGGCTACAAGAATGGTGGAAGGACTTAAGCATAAAACGTATCAGGAAAGACTTAATGAACTCCATCTGTATAGTCTGGAGCAGTGTTTCCCAACCTTGGCAACTTGAAGATATCTGGACTTCAATTCCCAGAATTCCCCAATCAGCGAATGCTGGCTGGGGAATTCTGGGAGTTGAAGTCCAAATAGCTTCAAGATGCCAAGGTTGGGAAACACTGGTCTGGAGGATAGAAGGAAAAGTGGGGACATGATCGAAACATTTAAATATGTTAAAGGGTTAAATAAGGTGCAGGAGGGAAGTGTTTTTAATAGGAAGGTGAACACAAGAACAAGGGGGCACAATCTGAAGTTAGTTGGGGGAAAGATCAGAAGCAACCTGAGAAAATATTATTTTACTGAAAGAGTAGTAGATTCTTGGAACAAACTTCCAGCAGACGTGGTTGGTAAATCCACAGTAACTGAATTTAAACCTGCCTGGGATAAACATATATCCATCCTAAGATAAAATACAGAAAATAGTATAAGGGCAGACTAGATGGACCAGGAGGTCTTTTTCTGCCATCCATCTTCTATGTTTGTAATAAATTAATTAATCAATTAATTAATTAATTAATTAATTATTGTTATTGTTAATTATAAAATAAGATTTTTATTAATATTGATTGTTTCTTCATTGCTTATTTGACCCCTATGACCATTCTAAGATAAAATACAGAAAATAGTATAAGGGCAGACTAGATGGACCATGAGGTCTTTTTCTGCCGTCAATCTTCTATGTTTCTATGAACACTCTGTGAAAAGTCTGATTTTGGAATATGCTCTCTCTCCCTTCCCTTCTCTCTCTTCTGCTCACATTCAGATGTTTACCAGCTCCAAGAAGAGGTCCTCGGAGAAGGAGCACATGCAAAAGTCCAGGCCTGTGTTAACCTCATTACTAACAAGGAGTACGCTGTGAAGGTATGAATCCTTGGTTATGGTGGCTTTTCTAAGGAAAGGGGATTCTGGGAAATAAAGCCTGTTGTTTCTCAAACACTGAAGCCAAATGTGTTGAGCTGAAATCTATCCATGGAGGGGACAATTATCTGAATTTTGATCTGCGGCAAGAGAATTCCTGGTGCGTTATTGTCAGCAGACATGTTTCTGAGAAATGCTTTGTAGTTCTCGGGCATTGGGGAAAGTTTCTTGAGGATTGGACAACACCAAGATTCCTTTTTTTGGTTTTAGTGGTTCTTCCTGTCCCCTCTAATCTACCCCAAACTGTTTGAGGAAAATGCTGATGTGCAACAAAGCCTCTGGCAGGCTTTGCAGAAAAGTTAATTTTGATTGAAGACTAGAGCTGGGATTCTTAACTAGCTACCAAACGCTAGGCAATTTGCTTTGATCTTGGTAAACTCGGGTTCTTATCCTTAATCCCGCTTTGTAAATAAAACCCCAGTTCCAGTCTGCTTACATCTCTATCACATCTACTGCTTGTTTTGGAGGCTTTGGCTGACGCAAGCAAAAATGTGCACAAAGGCTTTAATCAAAGGCCACACTTGGAATACTGCATTCAGTTTTGGTCGCCACGATGTAAAAAGGATGTTGAGATTCTAGAAAGAGTGCAGAGAGGAGCAGCAATGATGATTAGGGGACTGGAGGCTAAAACATATGAAGAATGGTTGCAGGGAATGGGTATGTCTAGTTTAGTGAAAAGGACTAGGGGTGACATGATAACAGTCTTCTAATATCTCTTCCAATATCTGCGGGACCGCCTTCTGCCGCACGAATCCCAGCGACCGATTAGATCCCACAGAGTTGGTCTTCTCTGGCTCCCGTCGACAAAACAATGCCGTTTGGCAGGACCCAGGGGAAGAGCCTTCTCTGTGGTGGCCCTGACCCTCTGGAATCAATTTCCCCCACCCAACCGGAGATCAGGACTGCCCCCACCCTCCTTGCCTTTCGCAAACTCCTTAAATCTCACCTCTGATGTCAGGCATGGGGAAATTGATTGCCCTGCGCCGTTCCATTTTATATATGGTTTGTTTGGGATGTATGACTGGTTTTTTTTATATTAATGGGTTTTAAACTGTTTTTTTAATCATTAGATTTGTACTGTATTTTGTTGTTGTGAGCCGCTCCGAGTCTCCGGAGAGGGGCGGCATACAAATCTAATTATTATTATTATTAATAATAATAATAATAATAATAATAATAATAATAATAATCTGTCAATTGCAAAAGGCCGCTTTACTGGGATCGGCAAACATGTCGCCAGGCATGGGGGAGTTAGGATATTCCTTCCCCTAGGCCATTACAAGTTATGTGGGGTATGTTTGTGTGTATGTTTGGTTTTTATAATAAGGGTTTTTAGTTGTTTTATTAAATTGGATTGTTACATGTTGTTTTTTATCATTGTTGTTAGCCGCCCCGAGTCTGCGGAGAGGGGCGGCATACAAATCAATCAAATAAATAAATAAATAAATAAATAAATAATAATAATAATAATAATAATAATAAATAATTCGCTGCTACATCACGCAGTCCTAGGTGCTTGGGAAGCGGCCAACTGGTGATGAAATACGAAATCCAGCATAGTGATCTCGTTTGCTGTGTTGCATTGACATAATAATAATAATATTATAATAATAATAATAATAATAATAATAATAATAATAGTAGTAGTAGTAGTAGTAGTAGTAGTAGTAATAGCCAAAAAGAAGAGGGAGTGAAGCTATTCTCCAAAGCACCTGAGGGTAGAGCAAGAAGCAATGGATAGAGGAGCAATTTAGAACTAAGGAGAAATTTCTTGACAATTAAAACAATGAACAGCTTGCTTCCAGAAGTTTGAATACCAGCCCTTCAGATATCAAAGCAACCTTAGAAAATATACATGGGGCATATCCCATCTGAGTGGGAAACAATGAAGACAGAACTATACACAAGTTCCTTTAAATGTTTGGAAGCCCAGGGTTGCTTGAACAAAGCTGTAAAAAGGTTTCCGGTATTGTCTGCAAGTGTGAAGTGAAAGTCAGCTTGCCATGCTTAGCTGAATGTTGAAAAACATTCTTTGCAAATAGAAAGTTAGTGCATTCTCCCGGAAGGCTAGCCACTTACTTTCAGAAATAGCCTTTAAAAAAAAAGAAAAAAGTGTAGAGTTAGTTTCTTTTCAATAATTACCACCATCTGTTGGAAATGTAGCTAATTGTCATTGCCAAGGCATGGGGATATTTATTCTATGGTCTGGAAAATAAGGGATGATTATTCCTTCCAGAGTATATTTATTATTTATTTTATTTATTGAAGCTGTTCAAGCATTAGGCAGATGCAGATGTAATTTGCGTGCAGGGGATGTATACTTATACATATCAGCTGATTAGTTCCTCTAATAATAACACGCCAGCCACATAACTGCATGATTATTAAGAATGAAACAGCTCTTCTCTTTTGAGATTCTTTTGAAAGTCATGCTGCTGCCTAAAATAAATAGGACGTCTGTCTTCTTGGCCTTTGAGAAAAATGATTAAGATTGTCTAGCCCTCCCTATTCCTCTGCCCCTCCATTTCTTTTTTTAAAAAAACTTGCTTGGGAAAAACTGTCCTATGACTCTTCTGCCTAAGATATTAACATAAGATCAAGCCTGCTTTTCAATTCTTAAATGAATAGCTGTATTTAGTCAATTACAAATGGCGAACAAACAGGATGTCACGGTTGGTGCCAGACTAACAACACAAGAGAATGATGGCAGAAACTTTTGGGGTCTAAAGCTGGCAGTTTATTTAATTCTATTTTGTCTCCCGGAGTCACTTTAAAACGAGATGAGCGGCAGATAAATTTAATCAATAAAACAAATACATTTACAGTGTTCCCTCGATTTTCGCGGGATCGAACTTCGCGAAAAGTCTATACCACGTTTTTTCAAAAATATTAATTTAAAAAAATACTTCGCTGTTTTCCCCCCTATACCACGGTTTTTCCTGCCTGATGACGTCATATGTCATTGCCAAACTTTCGTTCGCCTTTTAATAAACTTTAATAAATAAACATGGTGAGTAATAATCTAAATGGTTTCTAAGGAAATAGGAAATTGTAATTTAGGGGTTTAAAGTGTGAAGGGAAGGCTTGTGATACTGTCCATAGCCAAAAATAGTGTATTTATTTCCGCATCTCTACTTCGTGGAAATTCGACTTTTGCGGGTGGTCTCGGAACGCATCCCCCGCGAAAATCGAGGGAACACTGTATAGAACCTTGGCCCCTGTCTCCAAACTAGCATCTTCCAGAAGGGCTTAAGCTACAAATCCTGTACTGTATGGCAAAGGATGGCTACAAGAAATGAATGTTTGAGTAGGTGGGAAAGGAGGAGCTATTAAACTATTAATTGGTTGGAGACCTCATCTACAAAAAGATATTGATAAAACTAGACGGGTCCAAAGACAGGCTACAAAAATGGTGGAAGGTCTTAAGCATAAAACGTATCAGGAAAGACTTCATGAACTAAATCTGTATAGTCTGGAGCAGTGTTTCCCAACCTTGGCAACTTGAAGATACCTGGACTTCAACTCCCAGAATTCCCCAGCCAGCATTCGCTGGCTGTGGAATTCTGGGAATTGAAGTCCAAATATCTTCAAGTTGCCAAGGTTGGGAAACACTGGTCTGGAGCACAGAAGGGAAAGGGGGGACATGATCAAAACATTTAAATGGGTTAAAGGGTTAAATAAGGTTCAGGAGGGAAGTGTTTTTAATAGGAAAGCGAACCCAAGAACAAGGGGGCCCAATCTGAGTTGAGTTGGGGGAAAGATCAGAAGCAACATGAGAAAATATTATTTGACTGAAAGAGGAATAGATGTTTGGAACAAACTTCCAGCAGACGTGGTTGGTAAATCCACAGTAACAGAATTTAAACATGCCTGGGATAAACATATATCCACCCTAAGATAAAATACAGGAAATAGTATAAGGGCAGACTAGATGGACCATGAGGTCTTTTTCTGCCGTCAATCTTCTATGTTTGTAATGAATGAATGAATGAATGAATGATTGATTGATTGATTTACTTACTTACTTACTTATTTATTTATTTATTTATTATTAATTATAAAATAAGATTTTTATTAATATTGATTGTTTCTTCATTGCTTATTTGTTGTACCATATGATTCTTGACAAATGTATCTTTTTCCTTTATGTACGCTGAGAGCATAGGCACCAAAGACAAATTCCTTGTGTGTCCAATCACACTTAATAATAATAATAATAATAATAATAATAATAATAATAATTCATTAGATTTGTATGCCGCCCCTCTCCGAAGACTTGGCCAATAAAATTCTATTCTATTCTAATTATAATAATTTTGAATAAATTATAATTCAGAATAAATAAATCTCTTTAAAACAATTGCTGGGTCAATAAGTAACTTGATTAAAAAAATAAACCAAGCAAGCAAGCAACAACAACCCCCCCCAATTCCCCTGTAATTCCTCTGCGTCAGCTCTCTTATTTAAAAGGCTTGAAATTTAGTTTTCTGTTTAAAATCTCACTCGAGAGAGGCGTCTCTCCCAGCTGCCTCTCCCAGCTTGACCTTTTTCTCTTTCCAAACCCAATTGTTCCTCCTCCCTGAGCCTCCCCCCCTCCCCAAAAAATCCCCCTCCTGCCAGCTTGAATTAGGGCAGGAACAGTGACGCAGATTATCTAAAAATGGGACAGGGAGAACCTGGCACCAGATCGTGGGTTTGTGTGTTTGTGTGTGTTGCGCAGATGCCATGGCTTCGGGGAAGGGAGAAAGAGGACCGTTATAAATCTGATGGTGGAAAGAGAAGCCAGAAAGGGTGGTGATGTTGAAAACCTCCCAGAGCAGAGGGAGGAGAAGGCAGCTGCTGCTTCTGCACACTGTGTTGTCCTCCCCACCCTCTCTGGGGAGTGTGGGGTTTTTAAAAAAAAAAATAATTGGCAGACGGGTGAGAAACAACAGCTCTTTCATTCGTCCCCTGGCTGCAAAGTGGCAACTTGGGGAACAGAGAAGTGGGGTGGGTGGGGGGCATAAATAATCCATTCTCCACCCTTCTGCTCTTTGAGTTTCGTACTCGGGCATTTGCACATTGTTGCCGTTGCAAAGGGCTACGTAGGCTGGTGGAAAAATAAATCCTTTTTGTGGGGGGGGAGAAAGAAGAAAAGAAGAAGGAAATGAAGAAAGAAGGGAAGAAAGGAAAGGAAAGGGAAAAGGAAGGGAAAAAAGGAAAGAAAGAAGAAAGGAAAGGAGGAAGAAGGGAAGGGAGGGAACAGGAAATTGTCTGGGAAGAGTTTGATCTGGTGACACCTGATGAAGTGGACAAGGCCATTGGAGCTGTGAGTTCCGCCACCTGTTTACTGGATCCGTGTCCCTCCTGGTTGGTTTCGGCCAGCAGGGAGGTGACACGGAGCTGGGCCCAGGAGATTACCAACGCTTCCTTGGGGAGGGGAGTTTTTCCATCACTCTATAAAGAAGCGCTTGTGCGCCCCCTCCTCAAGAAGCCCTCCCTGGACCCAGCCGTACTTAACAACTATCATCCAGTCTCCAACCTTCCCTTTATGGGGAAGGTTGTCGAGAAGGTGGTGGCACTCCAGCTCCAGCGGTCCTTGGAAGAAGCCGATTATCTAGGTCCCCAGCAGTCGGGTTTCAGGGCCGGTTACAGCACGGAAACCGCTTTGGTCGCGTTGATGGATGATCTCTGGCGGGCCCGGGACAGGGGTTTATCCTCTGTCCTGGTGCTCCTTGACCTCTCAGCGGCTTTCGATACCATCGACCATGGTATCCTTCTGCACCGGCTGGAGGGGTTGGGAGTGGGAGGCACTGTCCTTCAGTGGTTCTCCTCCTACCTCTCTGGCCGGTCGCAGTCGGTGTTAGTGGGGGGCCAGAGGTCGACTCCTAGGTTTCTCCCTTGTGGGGTGCCTCAGGGGTCGGTCCTCTCCCCCCTGCTATTCAACATCTACATGAAACCGCTGGGCGAGATCATCCAAGGACATGGGGTGAGGTATCATCAATATGCGGATGATACCCAGCTTTACATCTCCACCCCATGCCCAGTCAACGAAGCGGTGGAAGTGATGTGCCGGTGCCTGGAGGCTGTTGGGGCCTGGATGGGTGTCAACAGACTCAAGCTCAACCCGGATAAGACGGAGTGGCTGTGGGTTCTGCCTCCCAAGGACAATCCCATCTGTCCGTCCATCACCCTGGGGGGGGAATTATTGACCCCCTCAGAGAGGGTCCGCAACTTGGGCGTCCTCCTCGATCCACAGCTCACATTAGAACAACATCTTTCAGCTGTGGCGAGGGGGGCGTTTGCCCAGGTTCGCCTGGTGCACCAGTTGCGGCCCTATCTGGACCGGGACTCATTGCTCACAGTCACTCATGCCCTCATCACCTCGAGGTTCGACTACTGTAATGCTCTCTACATGGGGCTACCTTTGAAAAGTGTTCGGAAACTTCAGATCGTGCAAAATGCAGCTGCGAGAGCAGTCATGGGCCTACCTAGGTATGCCCATGTTTCACCATCACTCCGCAGTCTGCATTGGTTGCCGATCAATTTCCGGTCACAATTCAAAGTGTTGGTTATGACCTTTAAAGCCCTTCATGGCATCGGACCAGAATATCTCCGAGACCGCCTCCTGCCGCACGAATCCCAGCGACCGATTAGGTCCCACAGAGTGGGCCTTCTCCGGGTCCCGTCAACTAAACAATGTCGGTTGGCGGGCCCCAGGGGAAGAGCCTTCTCTGTGGCGGCCCCGGCCCTCTGGAACCAACTCCCCCCGGAGATTAGAACTGCCCCTACTCTTCCTGCCTTCCGTAAACTCCTTAAAACCCACCTTTGCCGTCAGGCATGGGGGAACTGAAACATCTCCCCCTGGGCACGTTTAATTTATGCATGGTATGTCTGTGTGTATGACTGTTAGCATATGGGGTTTTTAAAATATTTAAATATTTTAAATTTGTCTGATTGCTTATGATTTGTTTTTACATGTTGTGAGCCGCCCCGAGTCTTTGGAGAGGGGCGGCATACAAATCTAAGTAATAAATAAATAATAAATAAATAATAAATAAATAAAATGAAAAGAAAGAATGGAAGAAAGGAAGAAGGGAGGGGAGGGAGGAAAGAGAAGGGAAAGAAAGAGAAAAAGAAAATAAGAAAGGAAGGAAGGAAGGAAAAAATAAGAGGAAAGGGAAGGAAGAAAAACAGAAAGAAGGAAGGAAAGAAGGGAAGGAAGGAAACAGAAAATAAAGAAAACGAAAGGAAAGAGAATGGAAGAAAGGAAGAAGGAAGGGAGGGAGAAAAGAGAAGGGAAGGAAGGAAAGAGAAAGAAAAAGAAACGAGAAAGAAAGAAAAGGGAAGAAAAGGAAGGAAGGAAACAGTAAATAAAGGAAAGAATGAGAAGAAGGAAGGGAGGGGGAAAAGAAGGGAAGGAAGGAAAGAAAGAGAAAAAGAAAATAAGAAAGAAAGGAAGGAAAAAATGAGAGGAAAGGGAAGGAAGAAAAACAGAAAGAAGGAAGGAAAGAAGGGAAGGAAGGAAACAGAAAATAAAGAAAATGAAAGGAAAGAGAATGGAAGAAAGGAAGAAGGAAGGGAGGGAGAAAAGAGAAGGGAAGGAAGGAAAGAGAAAGAAAAAGAAACGAGAAAGAAAGAAAAGAAGGGAAGAAAAGGAAGGAAGGAAACAGTAAATAAAGGAAAGAATGGGAAGAAGGAAGGGAGGGGGAAAAGAAGGGAAGGAAGGAAAGAAAGAGAAAAGAAAGAAAGGAAAGGAAAGAAAGAAAGAAGGGAAGAAAAGAAAGAAAGGAAAGAAGGGGGAAGGAACGAAATAGCAAATAAAGAAAGGAAAGTATAGGAAGAAGGAAGGGAGGGAGAAAAGAAGGGAAGGAAAGAAAGAAAAAGAGAAAAGAGAAAGAAAGAAGGGAAGAAAAAAGAAAGGAAAAAATGGGAAGGAAGGAAGAAAAAGAAGGAAGGAAGGAAACAGCAAATAAAGGAAAGAATGGGAAGAAGGGAGGGAGAAAAGAAGGAAAGGAAAGAAAGAGAAAAGAGAAAGAAAGAAAAGAAGGGAAGAAAGGGGAAGGAAGGAAGAAAAGAAAGAAGGAAGGAAGAAAACAGCAAATAAAGAAAGGAAAGAATAGGAAGAAGGAAGGGAGGGAGAAAAAAGAAGGGAAGGAAAGAAAAAGAAAGAAAGAAAAAAGAAAGAAAGAGACCAGCTGCTCAGAGAACAGCTGGAGAACACTGAGGTTACTGTTGTGGTTATTGTGCAAGGCTGGTGTGTGTGTGTGTGCAGAGTCTTGCCAGATGCATGTCTGCTTCCCCAAACTTTTTGAATGCAGCTTCACAGGTGGAAGTTTGCTACTCTGAGTCAAAAGGCCCAATTTGTTGTACAGATTGCAAAGAAGCTAAAGGGATTAGGAAGGGGAGGTGGGGGCAGTAAGGGGGAGGAATTGAGGAGGAGGCAGGGGGTGGGAAGAAAAAGAGGGCATGAGAATTGCAAGGAGAGAAATCAGGAGAGACTGGGGGATGGTTCAACCCCCCCTTCTCTGTTAAAGGTGCTAGGAAATTCTTTTTTGCAAAAAAAAAAATCAGCTGTGTATCTTAAGTAGACAAGTTTGAGTTTTTAAAATTACCAGTTGAAAAAAAAAGGCCATTTCTTCATTGAGTGTAGAATTGAATAAAGAAAACAGCCCATTTGTCTTTGCATATGAAACACTCCTGTTTTGTAGAATTGGCTTCTGCAATTTTCTAGAACAAACCGTGGCCATTTTTAAAGACTTGTGGACTTCAACTCCCAGAATTCTTCAGCCAGGCAGCTGAGGTATTCTGGGAATTGAAGTCCACAAGTCTTAAAAGTGGCCAAGGTTGGAGAGAACCCCCTGTTCTGGAGTTCCAGATATGAATGAGATTGGAGCTTGGGTTGGCTTCAACGCTATCT